>NC_139844.1:18240509-18763009 GCF_963691815.1 Echiichthys vipera
TTCTCATACTGTCTTTCTGAATATACCTGCATTCACCCTCTGTCTAAAACGCTTCATTTTTGCGCCTGTCACTTTAAGACCCCCTCCTGAAAAAAGCCTCCTTCATTGCAGCCGGGGAATGACTGTAACAGCACTTTTTTTTTTCTGACGGCTCGTTTAAAGACACAGTTTCTGAATAGAGGCTTTGTGCATGTCTCTGTGGATTGAATCTTTGATACTTTCACAGTATTTAAATAGTAGCTCAATCTGCTTAATAATAATAAAAATAACATGCAAATCTCACATTTACAATACAGGACCTTTAAAATTCTAAAATGTTTAAAAGGTATTTTTGTCTTTCTCCTCCAGTGATCAGAGATAATGCACTGAAATGTATTGCTACAATATGCTATACAACAGTCACTCTGGTCATATATCACCATAAGCTACTTGCAGAACATTATATGGACATTAAAAGAAGCATTATGGGAAATGTAGGAAAGTGCCAACTGTAGTACTGGAGGATACAGATACTCCTCAGAATGATAAGCGATTCATCTGAGGAAATTGAGTGATTGTCACAAATTATATGTTAATACCTGTATATACTGTATATATATTTATTTGTCTTAAATAGTTCTGCTTTTTACCAGGATTGCCTTCGTGCAGTTGTCAGTAGCATCTTGACAGTGGCAGTATAGACAACATTGTTTCATTTTCCGGTGCTCATGTATCTTTTTCTATTCTTTTCAGTCCCCTGAAACTGACACAGAGAATGGTAAGGACTCAAAAGAAATGCATAAATGTCCATTGTATTCATTCAGAGACCTCTCTCTCCTGTCTTTCTTTTCTCTCTCGTAATGTTAATCGTTTTGCTCTGCAGCACCTCCAGAGAAACCCCCACGGCTCACAGCACAGGTAATTAATTATATGGATTCCTTTTTTTTTTTTTTTTTTTTGGATTATAACATCTTTTTTAGCCCACTGAAAAGACAATTAAATTTGAGTAGATTTGATTTTTAGATAAAGAGAATTTATAATGAACTCAGTCATCTCAAGAAAGTAAAATTACCCTTCAGTTGAAAGGGAATTAATGCCACCGCGCATTTAAAGTAATGCCCAGTGAGCCTTTGCGTAAATTAATGAGGATGAGTACTTTAATTATTAAAACACATTATTCTCTTTTACATAGCCTGCGCCCACGGCTGAGCTGGACCGTTCCGATGACAAAGTGTACCACTACGTCATGGACTTGGTCAAAGTCGTTGTCCAGCTCAAGAACGACATCACAGATGCGCCACCGGAAAAATATATCACAATTGTCAAGGTACACTGAGACAAACCGCTGTTTTTACACTTTGATTATACAGTTTGCTGCTGCTTTAGAGGGAATAAAACAAACTTTGAGACATACAGCTGATTCATTCTCTGCATTGATCTGTGCCCACAGTCTGTTGGGATGGCTTTACGAGATCTGATTCGCAGTGTGGATGACATACTGCCCACCTTACACGAGTCTATCAGGACTGAGGTACAGTATATTGCCTTTCTCCTTACTCCCTTCCTTTATTGATTTTTTTTTCTGTCCCCAAGGTGCTTCTGCTGTTTGTCTCTGAAACAAAGACTGACAGAACTCTTCTTCAAACACAAATAGTTAAAGAGAAAATGGCCTTTTTTTTGACACCCAAAACTCAGCTTGAATATTGGAGCAGTTTCTACGGAGCGAGATTATCAAATAGAATTTGGTGCATACTTGCTTACTTGAAACGGCAGATGCAATGCAAACAGAGGGTCAACAAAATGTATGTAGAGGACCATATATGTGAGGTAATTGTATGGACAAACACGAACAGTTGCCAATATAATGCAGTGGAGTTAAATCAACACACCCCTTTAGTGTCCCAGTAAGCCATGACAGTCTTAAAGTGTGATAGTGAGCCAGCATGAACAATACCAGGAACCTGTAACTGAAGCAGCCGAATGGAAACCATTTACACCTGTGCTTTTCCTACTGTGACATGTCAAGATGTCCTCCATGAAAAAGTGCCCATCCATTACGCTCGATTACCCTCCCCGCAGATCGAGGGAACCCAGAAGCTGCTGAACAACGACATGGCGGAGCTGATCAGCAAAATGCGGATGGCCCAGCAGAACGCCATCACCTCTTTGAAGGAGGAGTGTAAGAAACAGATGCTGGCTGCAGCTCACACTCTGGCCATGGACAGCAAGAACATGTTGGACGCTGTGGATCAAGCCAGAGTCAGGGCCAACTTAGTCAAACCAATGGACTGAAAATTCTCTTATTGAGTTTAAACATCAAGCTACTGATTCACATCTGTCAGTCAGAAACAACATTTGCACACAGTCGAGTATTTTCGTTGGCGGTTCTTCACCATACCTGTAAATGTGATGCTACAACTCGGTGGATATGGACAACGAAGAAAAAAGCGGTTGTGTGCTAACTAAGGTAGTATATACTGTATACTGAAATTAATGGTCTATTGGTATCATATAAACGATGCCGTCACTTCAGAAAAACACTCAATGTAAACTTTGCGATTGGTGAGTTGACGTAATTTATCGGCTCAAAAATGTTATCCTTGTAAATATAAAATGTGTCTTTTGACAAGTGCAATCCCTTTTCACAGCACAGAAAAAATAATGTAATGCAAATAAAAACCCAGGTTACCCATCAACAGTAACCGGATTGAAATCAAACGGTTAGTCAGCCATCCAACTGTATTATGATGAAATGATGAGGTAAGGACTAGAATATTCTATATATTGGATTGTCAGATGCCTGTCAGGTATTTTTGAAAGGGTGTTTTTTGTATTATGTCCATTATCATTATTATAAAATATTAAATTCTAGCACATAGACCAACTGATATCAAAATAAATATGTATACTACAGTACATGTCTGCTCATTGAAATCTAAGTCTTGCTGCTGTTGAACATTTAAATATAGAGGAGGGACAACTGCAGGAATGACACAAGCTTAATAAGGCTATATGGACAGGTTTCATGAGGTATTTATTAAATAGTATGATCATTCAAAAATACAGTAATTGTAATCATGGCAACCTGCCCTGAAAGAAAAACCTGTAAAAAAAAGAAAGAAAGAAGGAAATTCTTCCCAAACCAGGACAAATGGCCCCAGTTAAGGAGTTCAGTATATTACAGCCTCCCAGTACAGCATGCCACTGATGGTCAAAACCAAAGAAAGCTGAGAAATTCAAGCTGTGTTTCCACCAAGCAGTTCAGTTTGTTACGGACTGTTATTTTTTGCTTCAGAACCGTTCCATTCAGTACCGTTTGTTTTCCCGTTACCTCTCTGTTGAGGTACCGAGCCCACTGATTCAACACTAAAATGTGAAGCTAGAAACACTGCAGTCTTTGGTGCAGATGTTCCTCTATATCATCAGTGAAGAGGAAACCCAGCGAGAGCTGGATGGAGCTTACCTTGCACAGTATCTGAATTAACAGGAGAGATCTTGTCAGGCTCCAAGTAATTTGCATTCAATAGTACTGTCTGCAGCGGAAATAGGTGCATTTATGTATCTTAAAAGGTACTACTGTTTGATGGAAACACGACTTTATCAAGAAAAAAAAGGTAATCACCATCCTATTTTAGATTGTAGAGTTAAAACCCAGCATCTCATTCTCAATTTTGTTCCATCTTTATTTTTATCCACGTTGAAAAAGACTGTCATCGTATCAGTCCAACATTTGACACACACACACACACACACACACACACACACACACACACACACACACACACACACACACACACACACACACACACACACACACACACACACACACACACACACACACACACAAGGCATTTAGCTACTGTCCATCAACGGCTGTAATGCCATTATGTTACTAAATGTAAAATTCTCAGTCAACAGAAAAGTAATCACATTACTGTAACGCCTTACCAAACATTGATGCTAGCGCCATGTTACGCTACTTAACATGCTTAAGAGACAACATACTAAAATTAGTTTGCTCACCTGCCAAATCTTACGTCGTGCTAAACAGTACCATGTTAGTTATTAGGCACAGTGAGTAGGATTTCCCTAAAGAAAAAAAACTGTGTACATATAGACTAATACAAAGATAATCCGTCTCAATCATCACTTAGGGCCGACTAGAAGTGTATGAGGCACTGTAACCCTTGTTGAGCCAGAGAGGAGGGGCCAACTTTGATGTTACCACAACTGACCAATTCTTCTCATTCTGCCTTGGACAAGTGCTAACTCTGGGCTTGTTTACAAGCTAATGTTAGCATTCAGGTGAAACATTACACCTCAGACTGACAAAGTGCACGTATCAAAGCTGAGTCAAGTGACAAGCTGAGTCTGAGATATCATATCCACTGGGTGCAGGGTCAACCCTTAATATTTTAGCCCCACTAGTTTTATGAGGATCTAAAATGAGCAAAGTTGATGTTTTGTCTCGTCACATTCCGAGTTCAGCTACATTTTGAAAGTCATGTCACTAACTAAGGGGTGGTTATGGATTTTTCACACCTTCTCACAAGAGCTAGATCATGCCAGCTAGCCAAGGGGGTAGGAAAAGGCCAATGGTCCCAAGCAGGCACACAATAATGAACATCCACAGGAAGATGCGGTCGATCACCATGGCGACATACTTCCAATCTTCTTTCACCTGTGTAAAATTAAGAGCAACAGAATGGGACACAGAGAAAACAAGAAATTAATGTGGGAATTATCATTTACAAGATCAGCACTTAAGCAGCAATGTTAAGCAGTTAATGTTTTTCTGCTTTTTTGCTTTATGATTGGCCCTTTAGTACCTTAAGTTCACCTAGCTCTCAGTCTGCCCCTGTGCACCTCTACTAAAGGAAGTAAAGCAATAAGTCTCCCATACTTTTCTCACTAAGGCTTTCCCAAGGTAAGATATGTTATTTCAGCATTAGGTTAAGTACAAGTTTTCCCTTCTGAACATCAACAGTACAGGTGCAGTTGTTTGTCATGGGGGGTCTGGTTAAGAAGTATCTGCATCTTAAAAAAGACGTTGCATTCGCTGGGCTGGTGGCAATACTAGAACTTGACATGTGTATATAACAAAGTGCATTTTTTGGAATACAGTACATTCCTGTGGCACATATACTGTGAGGACGTTTTCATAGGTGATACAAATGATAGGGGCCATTCCGATAATAGTAGATGTGGTATTTAATTGATACTCACGCTGAAGTCAGCATCCTCAGCCCTCAGGTGGTCTGCAATGTAGTGCACTCCTTCCAAAGCGCGTATAACGCTTGGTGAAAGCAGGAATGTTGAGTCCGATATTGTACTATTAACTTTAGTCAGCCTCTGAGTGGGATTGACTCTGGCCCCCGTTAAATGTTTGTTTGCCCCTGAAGCCCCCTCCTGCCGGTTCTGGCTGTTCTGTGGGGTTTTCTTTTGTGGTGGGGGAGTCGACCCCGGAGGTCTTGGCGATGGAGGGCGGAAGGAGAAATATGACGTCAGTGTCCCCAGCTCTAAATCCTCATAAGATCTTCTCTCGGGGTCTTCTGACGCGGTCCCGTCTCTTAACCAGTTTGCGGAGGTGCTGAGGCAGTTGCCAGATTTGTAGCCGGTGATCCGGCCCTGCCGTCGCTCCGCCGCCGCTTCCTGCTGCAGCAGCAACAGCCTGCGACGCCGACCGTCTGGCGCGGGCCGTCGCATAAACAGCCAGCGTGGGATCAGGTCCAGGAACACGGAGTGGACCCAGCGGGGCATCTTGTGAGTGCTGGGAGAGCGATGGTGCACGTTGAGCACAAAGACGGTGATGACGATGGAGAGGGTCACGAAAATCATAGTGAAGAGGAGGTACTCGCCGATGAGAGGAATAACGAGAGATGTGGACGGTATGATCTCGGTGATGAGGAGGAGGAAAACAGTGAGGGACAGCAGCACAGAAATGCACAAAGTGATCTTCTCGCCACAGTCTGATGGTAGATAGAAAACCAGAACAGTGAGGCAGGAGATCAGCAAACAGGGGATGATGAGGTTGATGGTGTAAAACAAGGGCAGCCTTCGAATGATGAAGAAGTAGGTGATGTCTGGGTAGATCTCATGGCAGCAGTCGTATTTCTTTGTGTTGTATGTCCCGACTGCATTGATGATGGCCCATTCGCCGCTCTCCCAGTAGTTGTTCAGGTCCACAGTGTTTTCAGTTCGCTCTAGGTCAATCTTGGCTTTGTCGTAAGTCCAGGAGCCAAATTTCATTTTACAGTTTTGTTGATCGAAGGGGAAGAATGTGACGTCGATGCTGCAAGAGCTCTTGTAAATGGCAGGAGGAACCCAGCGGACTTTACCATTGTGGAAGAGGTGAGCTTTCGTCATATGAGTCACAGCAAACTCGCCGTCAGCGCTGGTAAAAAACAGAGATGTCATATGAGGCAGATAAACAATCATACTGTGCTTCTGCTACCCCTTGTGCTGAGAAAATGATATTTTCTTACTTTAGAAACTATGCAGTTAAAAAGTATTATTATCACCCAATAATAATCTTCTCCATTAGTCTCCCCTCCATTCATCGCTTTAATGGTGATAATAGCTGCTGCTGAAAACGTAATGATGAATCGTTATCAGTTCATCAGTTTCACACCTTTTTTAATTTCACTTACAGATTGTGATTACATGGGCTCGATGGAGCAGGACTCCATCATCAACTCTCTCCCTTTTTAATATTCTTGAGGTGGATTAATAGGAGAAGAAGTTTCTCAAAAATCTGTTTAACAATAGATTCACACTGAAGCTATACACATACTATGATTGTCTTCATTTTAAACCTACATAAACATAGATGATCAATACAAATGCAGTGAATAGAAATGCTCAACACAGCTTATATACAGTACATTTGAGAGTTACAGTATCTTGTAATTTGATGCTATTTTCCAATGTGAAGGAGAAGACATTTTAAGAGAGCAGCAGGATGTTTTATTATCACTAGATGGCGCCATTTTCATACCATACAATAAAGAGCCATTAGTTTGAATAAGGTTATCATCGTCTGAGTGTTGCTGTTACTCTTGTCTTGAGTTTGTGTGCAACTCTGTTAAAATCATCCACTGTGGCACGTTATAAAAAAGAAAAGTTTTAGTAATACTCTTCAAACAAAACTTCTATTACCTTTACAGCGCAGTAGACAGAAGGACTTGGCGTGACCGGATTACAGATGAAATAACTAAATTAAGTAGAACTGAATAGATCGGTTAATTAATCAGTAAGCTAATCGACAGAAAAATTAATGGGTAACTATTTTTTAAATGAATTTCTCATTTCAGCAATGGAAACAAATCTAGGGTTCAACTCTCATCTCCTCAGATGTCAATATTTTATCATTTTCTTTATCCTTTATACCCATAAACTGCTGGTTGGACAAAACAAGCAATTCTAACAAGTCATCTTCAACTCTGGGAGACTGTGATTGCCATTGTTTAGTATTTTCTGACATTTTATTTACCAACCGAGTTGTTAATCAAGAGAATAAATGGACAGATTATACAATAATGAAAACAATCATTTACTGCAGGCCGAAGGTTAATGTTGTTCTTTTTAACCATTATGTTAGTCTCGTATCACACTCACTTGTTGTAGAGGACAATGTCTGGAACCCATATGAGCTCTGAGGGCACTCTTATGGAAGTCACATTGTCATAGTCGGATGGTTTCCAGCGAAGTTTGTAGTCATTCCACTCCTGAGAGATACATGTTTTGTCACATAAGTCATAAACTTTGTCAAACAAGCAGCACTGTAGAGGTAGGTTTTTTTATTCCTAGCATTTCATATCAACAGATGCCATATGAGAATAAAAAATATGAATAATAAATCATGACTGACACATTTTTCTGACCTGTTTAAGCCACACGTTGGTTGTCATCATTTGGTTCTTCTCATCCTTGAAGACAGACAGATGGAGAGAAAGAGACATAGAGACTGAGTTAATGTTCATGATCAACTCAGGCCAGATGAATTTAAGAGAGAGGTTCTTGGAGGTTTGTCAAAGCAGACCCAAATATAGCTTGCTGCAACTTTACTTCAATAACTTTATGGATCGCAAGTGTTCTATAAAAGTGTTTTTTTTCTGTGACAGGGCAGAAGGTGCATAAATCTAATTTTCCCCGTTATATTTCTGCTACTGTATATAGGAATGCCAGAACATACAGAGAAGCCACATATATTGTAAAACTGACAGGGTAAAGAAAACCTTTAGTTCACATATAAAGCAGCAGGTTCCGCCTCACCAAAAATGGCTTGTGTTTAAATTTCACCTCTATAAAAGTCCTTATATACTTTATGAATGGGACAAATGTGCGAGATGACTCACCACATCAATGAGCTGTGCTATGGATAGTCCGAACTTGACGATGACCACATCAGAGATGTTCGGCACGGGTCTCGACCACTTGTTGTAACCGTCGAACAGCGTCTTGAAGAGTTCATCCTCAGCGTGTGAGTGGGTCTTCTCATGACAAAGAACTGCAGATACATAATTTCCTAATAAACATTCATAGGGGACAGATACAATATGAGAGTAACAGGATTTATAAATTGGTCAAATTTAGTCAACACTGTACAAATTAAATTCCAGATTCTATTTTTTTTTACATACACTTGAAATTAAAACTAGAGAACTGCTTACCCCGTTTACCAGTGTAACAGGGGACATTTTTTGCATGAAAATTGCAGTAAAGGTATTGCATGAAAGAGGTTCACATAATAATTTGAATTTACCCTGGCATGTAGCTTTACAAGAGGCCCAACTCCTGCTGCAGAAAACATCCCCCGTACCATGACATGTCCTCCTCCAAATTTAACTGACTTCTTTAAACACTTTGGGTTCAGTCTTTCCACAGTTCTACGCCAAACATAATGTTTCCCATAAGACACAAATAAATTGAACAAGCTCTCATCACTCGGGTGCACTCTGGAGCAGTACCCCTCTGTCCATACAACAAGCTCCTCACCAAAGTCTAGTCTCGCCTTTTTATCCTTTATGCTAATGAGAGGTTTGGTCACTGCAGAGTGGGCTTTCAGTTCAAATTGTTTTAGATGCTGAGACACTGTGTGCCGAGACAGATCCTTGCTCTGTTCAGCACCGAACAGGCGAGCAACTCCAGATGCAGTGTTGAACTGATTTCCCATTGAGAAACTTCTCATAATCCTGTTTTCTCGTACACTTGTTTTACGTGGATGACCCGCCTTATTGAGGGACTTAAATGAATCTGAAGTTTTATTTTTTCTTGATATCACAGTTGTGGAAGACCCAACCTCTCTCTGATGGCTGAGAGGGTCATCCCTTTGGCCTTCATCTGGACAACCTTTTGATGCAGGGTTTCAGTCATCTTAGAGCGGCTCACCATCTTGCAAAGTAGCCAGGAGAGCTGCCAGATAAACAGGGTGTGTCTAACAATTAAGTAAATGGTTACAAGGTGCCAGATTAACCCCAATAACTGGGAGGGATTCTGGACAATAAAAAATAACAGTAATTTGTTCTCTAATTTTGATCTCCAGTATGCATTTTTCTTCGAATTGGAATATGGAGTTTTTCAACATTTAAATATGAAACAGTTCAAACAAACTAACAAATGCATGTAAGGACAGTACTTTGGAGGAGGACAGGGGCAAGTTGCACAGTATATAGGGATCATAGCCATGTCCTTTCATCCGTGTCTCCTCTAATCCTCACTTAACAAACACTAGTAAATCAGGCTGTCATGATATTGTGGCTTTTGGGAGTGAAGGTGAGTGTTGTGAACATATTGTCAGCACAGAAGCCTACTTCTTCTTAGACCTTTCTTGGTAAATTAAGACCTTTCTTGGGCAATCTTATTGACTTTTTCACATCTTAGCAAATCTTTGGATCCCTTGATCGGAGCTCCCCATGTGGGTTGTCTGCTTAAACCTCTTGAGGTGAGCAGGATGGGTCTGGGGAAGTATTTCCCCTTAACACCATTTCAGCTGTAATCTCTCTCTTTATCTCTCAGGTGTTATCATTATGTATGTGTGGCTTCACAATGAGAGGTGGCTCAATCAAAAAGATTCTAAATATGCAGTATAGACAGATTTGTGTAGAAGCTTAGACTGAGTCACTGTATTATTTTTCTGCAGAATGAATGGCAATAGACAGTAAAATCACCCCTTGGGGATTACCGCTTCCACCTTCATCAATGTAGTCAGAGTCAATTACACACATCATTGCTTGCTTGTGTTAAGTAGAGGTGAGCTAATCTCTCACTAGTGAAGGGTGTTTATTGTTGTGCTGCCTGTCACTCTGTGTTACAGCTGATGCATGAAATAATTAACTCGGTTCTCACTTGAAGCAGAGGGTGGCGATAGCATGTTTGCATTTGGGTATACTACGGTATTAAATCCTGACCGATACTGTATTCTGGATAGGACAAACACACACACACACACATATATATATATATATATATATATATATATATATATAAAACTTTATAAACAGTCAATTCACTACCTATCTTGGTTGCCGTTCATCAGAAAAAAATAATTCAAGTCAAGTTATGAAATGTTTTTGTCTCAGAACTGTATGTTTAAAAAGAAATATTAACCTACTTGTTAATGGCACCACTGTTTATAAACTAACCCAGACACATTATTGGCTTTACTCTATTGGAATTTCTTGTTACCTATAGACTGAGTCACTATACTGCTGATAACTAGGGCTCGGTATCAGTATATAAAAATTTCAAGAAGGTATCAGCAGCAATAACCCAGTACCAAGTTGTGATCTTCTCCAGTTAAATGGTAACCTCCATTCAATCCTTTTCATGCCGGGAGCTAGAAATGAGAATTAAATCACCAAGCGTATGGCTAAACCTTAGGAATCAATATTTTACAGCTAAGATGCCATTAACACCCACTCCCTCTGGATCTCTGTTTGACAGTGAAAGGATATAATGCAACCCAATGAAGTGTGCTTCTTTCAAAGATCCTAAAACGAGACCTTGGCCACCTGCATCTGGCAGCAGCAGTCATGCTTGCTTAGCCAAGGCCACACCATTACTTGACCATGGATAGTTCAACAATTAACAACAATGGAAACCCATAGCTGTAGGACAGTTCAGGGGAGGATAACCACGTGAGGGGCTTAAATGTAGCATGGTTAACCTGAGGGATACATGCAAATCTGTTTAAATGATTTATTGCCTTTGCTTATTCTTTGGCTTGAGGGTCTCTAACAGAGAAAGCCTGGACAAATATGCAGTTTAATATGCAGCTTTATGACAAATGAGTTGTGTTGATATTCTGTGAATTAAGGCAAGACATGAGAGTTTGGGCAATAGTTGGGGGGTGGGTGGGTAGATGTGGTGAAAAGTATGAATTGAGAGTTAATAGGCCCACGGTTTACTTGGGCTCATCTCCTGCCATCATGAACTAATTTCATTCTGGCAAACAAGCATGCACCAGAGGCTTCTTATCTGCTCTCCTGACAGCCAGGGCTGTGCACGTTCATCTGTCGGTGCATCTGGGAACGACCAGATGTAGGGCTTTAAAAAAAAAAAAAAAGAGGCTCTCGGGTGCCATAGATCAAAGGCTTCTGCCAGCGGAGACTTGAAATGAGATGACACCTCCAACATCCAGCACAGTGGGCCGTGCATGTTGGACCACGGCCAAGCCCCTTGGCGAGGTTTATGAAACACTGACCAGTTTGGATGATCGAGTCAGCAGCTTCTCAAGCCAGAGGCGCTCTCCTGAAATTGGGCTGTCAAATATTTAAGAGTAAAAAGTTCACTA
Source organism: Echiichthys vipera (assembly GCF_963691815.1). NCBI lineage: Eukaryota > Metazoa > Chordata > Actinopteri > Perciformes > Trachinidae > Echiichthys > Echiichthys vipera. Next base: position 18,252,283 of record NC_139844.1, read on the forward strand.
AAATAACAACATGCAACAATTTTACGTGAGTTGACTTGGATTGCAGGATTCGAGCCAAGACGCTGAACTCTGCCAGTGAAATAATGAGATGTATTTTGGCTTGAGATCAAGCACCTGCACATCTGATTGCTGTATAGCATGTCAAGATGGGTAGAGGGGATGTACAGTACATTCATTTTTATACACTCTACCACGTACGCCACCTTATCTTAGTGAGATACCATACAACTCTTACTTGCATTTGAATTAGAAGAGACCTCATAAATGTCCATGCAGAAGCTCCTGAATCGATAAATGACCCGAGTTCAACATTGATGGATTTAAAGTCAAACTGAAATTAACTATTACCATCTTAGATAACGTGTCCACAAAAGGTCCTATCCTCTTGGGGGAAAAATGTGCACATAATAGTGAGGATAATTAAAATGTCAGTTTCACTTAAAGGAATTAACTCGAGTTTAACCCTGACATTCTGACTACAAATGTATGATGTTCGTCTTGTTAATTTGTTATTGAGAAACAAATCTGTGGCCATAACCGCCCACTCAATATAGGCTAAGCTGTTGTAGCCTAGCTTATTGTGTGGGATATTTTCTCACTTTTCTGAGGTATTGTAAATTCTTTTAAGTGCCTCTCTCTCTGACAACTTATACGGAGCTAGTCTATTCATCTTATATATTGCTAACACTAGCTTTATGTTGTTTCATTAAAATGAAGTGCTGTGGAAGTGAAATATGGAGTGCTAATCCTATAGATAGATAGATAGATAGATAACTTTATTTATCCCCAAGGGGAAATTAGGTCATCGTAGCAGCGGTACAGAGCAATCAGAAGTACTAAAATAAGATAAAATATAAAATACAAAATACAAAATACAAAATATGAACAACAATAAAATAGAATAAAATAAAAGTACAGTAAAAGCACTATATGCAGTGGTGAAACCGGTGTTTCCAGAATTAATTTCCGACTGTCACATTTCAAAAACAAATGTAAAACACACAAACTATACTATTTTTTAATTATTAGTATTATTATTTATTTATTTTTGCAAACTATTCTTTAAGGCTACTCCCTTAAAACGAGCCGAGGTAACTATGTAGCATTCAGCAAACTGGCGCGAGGTCATTAATTACCTAAAGAGAAAAGCATTGTGGGAGATTTGGGTGAAAACGCGCAGGTATTCAGATTGAATGGTGAGTTTACGTGTCACCACTTTTCACCCCAGCGGCATTTTTATTAATTCGACGTTTTTTCACTTAATACGGTGCAAAAATATGTTTTCTAGAGCTCTGCCCGTCGAAAAGTTGGCGTATTGTTGTAATTTGTCGGCTTAAACACGACATTTTGCTTTTTCTATGCCGTTTAGACACGGTGACATGTTTATCTATAGTACTTCTCTGTTTATGGAAAGCACGTTGAGGTCACGATATATAAAAAAAATAATTTAAAAAGTGCTTACCTGACTGACACCAGAGTAGCGAGCAGAGAATAGCCGTCCTCACAGAGAACAGGTGGTTGTTGTGTCCCATTTTGTGCTTTGCTAAAAAGAAGTCCAACTTCACAGGAGTGCACGGAGGTGTATCCATCCGCTGCCAAGACGTTACCTTGAAACTGTGACCTGTGAGCCAAATCTGTCATCTTCGCAGCCCGGAGGCATCAGGACACAACTTCACCTCTACTGTATGTTAGTATCGCTATGGGCGGAGAGTGAGTTTGACGATCCTCTGACTGAATAACTTTACTGTCTTTCCCTGAAGCTCTTCATCGATATATGAGTCACTCTGAACACTTTTAGCGCTGACAGGATCACAGCGGGTAATGTGGTCTCTTGATGCTGCGCTCCAAAGCTTGTCCGCGCCCTGTCTGTGCCATCCGGTGCTGAATCGGGGAGCGGTACTATAACGGCTTACCTCTGGTGTAATTGCAGAATTAAGTACTCAGTCCTTACTGCCCATACAAATAAAGTCTCGAGAAATTATTTTACGGAAAAATAGCCCAGTTATTTTGCTTTGTATATATTATCCAAACAATCCCACTCTTTTACGCACGGTGCCAATAAATTACGCGTCCTTGGGGACCGAATCTAAGACTTTGATGTCCATTTTAAATTTTAAATTAGCTTTTGTTTCATGAGAAGAAGCATTGCTAGTGGCCACTGTTCGATTGGCTCCGCAAAACGGCATCATCCACTGTGAGAAGACAGGACACATCTGAGTACTGCGCGTTTTTCATCTGGTACCTATGACAATCCCTCCTCCTTTCTCTCTCTCTCGCTCACTCTTACACGCACACACACACACACACACACACGAACGAACACACACGCGCGTGCACAGACACACACACAGAGACAGAGAGAGGTAAATTGCATGCATAGGAAATTATCGCGCAATAACCCAAATTACATCCCGTTCACTCCAAAAGAGTCACTGATTGATTTGTGGAAACATTAAAGAATGTATACTGTAAATGAGGGACACATGCAACTGAAACATCCATGGAAAAATTTTCTTTGGGAGACAGCTAGAGGGCAGACTAGGAAAATGAATATGCCCTGGGACGTTTTAGTACTAACATATTGATATAAAGATGTGAAAGCATGGCAACAACTTCAGTAAACAAAAGGCTGATTTATTGTTTCTTTCTGTTTACTGAATAAAACCGATGTCATATTAAACATTGTACACATTAAAATCACTCAAGTCCTGGCAGGGTTAAAGAGAGACAAGTACAATGGAGCTGGATACACAACAAAAGAGAGCATTTTGTATTTCCTGCTTATTTCTTCCTAATCATAGGAATTGTCTGATTGTTTATATATTATCTTGTACCTCATCCACAGTTTATTGCATCATTTTCGTCAAACATCAGATAACAATGCTGCCCAAGTTTCAGTGTTCTCCTTTTTTTTGTTGCAAAAACAGAATGTCCACATTAGCCTAAGCGCATCCTTGCCTCCATTCTCACCCTGGAACCAGATGGTCGATCCATAGCTTCCCCTGGAGAACACTAACAGAGTCATTATGATTGGCCTCTGAAGGCCAATCTGGTTTGATCCATAAACACTCAACTTGGCTTAAACGTGCACCACATACTGTTACCACGTTTGACCTCACTCAATTCAAATAATAATGCCTGGATGGAAAGTAATACTTTATGGGTTATGGGGTTATAACTTTGGTGAAAGGGAAAAATGTTTCTTTTTACCCCAAAAATATTTTTGCTGTGTTCTCTCATTGTTCTCAACTTTCCAGTTGTCATTTTTTAACCGTGTAGATGCCAACAGTTGATGTAATGGCTGACCTAAAGCAATGTGGATATATGAATTCAAAATATTGACTTGCAAGGAGGTTTATTTCCCTTATTTTGTGTCTCGCACAGGATACCAAACATCTTCATCAAGTTGGAGTAAAAAGTCTTTTCAACACTTTCTTAACGATGAATTTTGGCAATGTCTTTTAGCTGCCTGGTGAATGAAGCATGCAGAGCCTGTGATGAGATCTCCAGCCTGTTGGCGATGTCCACTGCGGCACGGAACATGTCTTCAAAGGCCAAGGACTCTTCTCTGATTCTGCTCCGGAAAGACAAAACAATCCGGGTCACCGGGTGGAATGGAAGGAAGGAAGAAACAGGGGCAGATGTGGAGAGAGACAGAGTAAGTGAAAAAGGAGCTGAGTGCATTAAATACATTAGAAGGGGGGGTAAAACATATGGGCACTGTTAAAGCAGGTTATCTAATGGAAAAGACTGTGTCAAGGGGAGGACCTACTGTATAAAGTATAACGCTAAGCAGAGACATCAAGACATGTATAATAATAATATATGCATAGACGTGAGTTATTCTTTTTCCGATACTTTGTACTCAGTATTTGCTATAATGAGAAATACAGAAAGCTTTCCCTGGCAGCGATAGGCTTCATCAGCATTGTTTTAACTCGTTTGGCAAGGGCAGAATGTAACAGACGTTCATTACAAGCCGGTCCTGGGACACCTACTGTAGAAGGAACTAACACAGAGGAAGTTTTGAGTATTTTGTCAGGTTTTTATATGTGTGTCTGTGACCAGATTTCGTCACCACAGTAGCATTGCAACCGTGCATGATACAGTCGCACTTTACAGTCTTGTAGTCCAGATCGAAAAGGAATGGCGGGTTGTCCCACAACTTTACGCCCCTGGCTCGATTTGGTGTTGCGGCTGGTGTGAGTCCATCACAAGATGGACTTCAGTTTATATGTAAAAATTCATGAGAAAGTTTGTGAACAAGTCAAAAACCAAGTATCTTTCTCATTTTTACAGCTTAACAATACACGGAAATATGTTTCTTAACACTTTATGTGAGAAATAGGCAATATAGAAACCAAATCTTGATTCATTTTTGATCAGCACTGCGTAGTTACACAGTTTGTTCATGAGTCATTGACACTGTCAGTGACTCCTTGGCTCTAATTGGTTGTCGGTTAGCTGCGGCGGAATCTAGCAGATGCCATTAGAAGCAGACAAAGAGAAGCAGTTCAACAGTACATTACTTTTTCACAGATTGTCTCATTGTGCTGGCAGGATATCGCGACAATTCAATTTGGGGCGGCAGTAGCTCAGTCGTCGGTTCGAGTCACTGTGTGGACCATGAATGGAGTGTGGACTGATGGCTGGAGAGGTGCCAGTTCATCTCCTGGGCACTGCCAAGGTGCTGTTGAGCAAGGCACCAAACCCCCAACTGCTTGGGGCGCCGATCTATTGGCAGCCCCCTCGCTCTGGCATCTCTCCATTAATTGCATGTATATAGGTCCTGTTTTTGCATGTGTGTGTATTTCGGGCCTGTGTGTGTAACATGTATAATAACAGAGTGAAAAAAAATGAATTTCCCCTTGCAGGATTAATAAAGTAATTCTTCTTCTTCAGCAAATATGAGCGAAAAAAAGATATTTTTCGTAGAAAGCTACCCCTTTAAACAGCTTTAAACAGCTTTAAACAGCTTTAAACAGTTAAAAACATGGTTTTGTTTATAATTACTTACTACGATCTAGACCACAAGCAGGGACACAATGCAGGAAGCTCTCATCATGATATTAATACTTTTGCTCATTTCTTTTGATTGACATACGTATATTATGAAGGACAGAATGAAACAGCAGTTGTCACCACAGATATTACCTCTGCCATCATTTGAACACAGATCTTCGCTTACATTTTCTCCAGTTTCTGTTACCAGCATTACTTTGTTTACGTCTTGAGTTCACCAACAAACGAGATCTTCTTTGAGCTTCTCTCTTTACATTCCAATCATGACCTTTTATGAAGCTTCGCACATTCTTCTAAATTTCTTACAAAACAGAATATTGCACTCACTTCTGCATCCCAGCGCCCAACACTTCCCCCTCCAGCTGCTTTGCCATATCTTCTTCAGCTTTCTCTACCGCCTCATGGCAACTCTTGTGGTCCTCTTGAATGCCAATGACATTTTCCTTTATCACGTCTTCATAGCTCTGATCTCCCAGCTCTGCCCCCACAAACTGCACCATGTTCTCAATCACTGCTTCGTTTCCATGCTGGATGGCCTGCAGAAAGGCCAGCTCTTCTCTCTGGGCCTTCAGCCTTCGAGCCCAAGCAGTGTTAGTGTTGAAGTGGACCGAGCACTTGTCTGGTTGTGGGTCATACTGCAGTGAAGGTGATGGTGAGAAAGCTGTTGATGTGATCCAGTCTTGATTGTTTCTTATCCGCACAGGCTCATCACCAGCTGCCTGCAACGTTTCATTGGTGGCCATTATCGCAGAGTAGATGTCAAAGCCTGAACCCCAATCTCCACTTTGGCAGAGTGTTGGTGTTGCCATGGATACCCAGGCCAAGATGAAGGGCATCCAACAATGCCACATGGTAACCTGAAAAGAGGAGGAGGTGAGTGATTGTGAATAACTTCTGTGAACTAAAGGGGCACTTTAAATGCGACATTTTTGGAAATATGCTTTTTTGCTTTCTTGTCAAGTGAGATGGTAAGATGACCATTCATGCCTTTAAATGCAAGGTTACAGGCAGCAGCAGGTTATTTTAGCTAAGCATGAAGACTGGAAACGGGGAAATAAGCTAGCCTGGCCCTGTCGAGAGATTGAAAAGAGCAAAATCTGCCTACCAGCACCTTTTTAAAGCTCCAACTTTTACTGCTCCCAGGCAAGAAATAGTCCAACACAAATCCCCCCATGAAACTACAACGTGTCATTTTTACACTTTTTGTACATATGAAACAAACAACACATATCATGTTTATTAGTTAGCTTTAGATGTGCTGGTAGGCAGATTGTGTTACCTTGACCCCGCTAACTCTCTACAAAAAGCTATTAAGCATATTCTCAAAATGTAAAATTATTGCTTGAAGTGAAATGCATATTTAAGGGTGTTGATTTAGCCCACATAGTGTTTTTTTAAAACATGGTAGTCTGTCTTGTTTTTGTAGTAAATTAACTCACTTACTCAATGTCCCCAGTGGTAATTACAAAATATGTCATGATGCTAAGATAAAAAAATGTAAATGTGTAAATTGACATCTTTAAAAAAAGTCAATATATCTGCACAGGGAAAAATAAGTGTGGGCCTTCATCATCTTTTTAAATACAAGCTTCTCCACTCTGCTCCCTCAGTAATCAGAGATAAACAGGGATAAAAGCTGTAAAACCAAAAAACCACAGGCGGTTTATTAGGTGCATTAGCACAGCTAAAAGTCTTATCTGAAGGTTTCCCATTGTACTTTCTGCATCTCTACGTTTTAAACAGCTTTAATAAATCACACATTGTGGATAGTTATTATGCCAAAAAAGGTTCTCTGGTGGCCCCAAAGGCTAAATGCATTAAGGGGATTTAAATCTGTCTCATGACCTTCAGACATTTATTGTATGCGTTTCCCGGTCGCCATTCCCCGCTGTCACACTGTACCTTTTCAGTAATATAGAAAAAGGTTCTATTTAATCTCTTAATATTGTAGTGTCTCAAAAATGTCTTTTGTCTCTTGTCTATCTGAATGTCACGCTGCATATTAATGCAGTGATTATTTCATACCAATGTAAAGTTTATCAGCTAACATTTTCTCTTGAACTTTTGTAATATGTCTCTGACACCTATAGGGGTGTGTGTGTGTGTGTGTGTGTGTGTGTGTGTGTGTGTGTGTGTGTGTGTGTGTGTGTGTGTGTGTGTGTGTGTGTGTGTGTGTGTGTGTGTGTGTGTGTGTGTGTGTGTGTGTGTGTGTGTGTGTGTGTGTGTGTGTGTGTGTGTGTGTGAAATCCCCAGGACATCCACATGACAACATCTCTAATTTTGCTTTTCAAGAGAGTATACAAGCATTTCCCAGAGATATTTGGTGTATTCATGCTTTTTCCACTGTTGTCTAACACCAGTGCTGTAAAATGTGTTGCGTTAAATGTACTGCATTCTAGACATGGCCTCACCCTCTGTGGTTGGGCCAGCTTGGCTGAGCAGATGCAGCAGTTGACTGTAAAAGCTGACATAGCCCCTTGCAGTAGTGTTTGTGATGTTTTTGGTGGTTGCGGTTTATCTTTCATAACGTCTGCTCACCCCGTAAATCCTTACAGTGAGGGAGCTGTTTTTCAGATGTAATCAGATGTTTCTCTCACAAATGGGGTTTGTTTTCTCAAATTGTTTGCTCCGCCTCTCTACATTGACTTCACAGTCAAACAGCAACAGTGTCACTTTATCATTTTGCAGACTGCCATTAATTTTTCTCTCCTGTGCATCTGGAAATATATTTAAAAACCTGAAGCAGGCCTGTTGGCATTGCAGAGGTCTTTCTGCTGTCAGAGCGCATTTGGTTTCAGCTGCAGTTCACTTTTACTGCAGCCTTGAATCTATTTCAACTTCCTATGGCTGAAGTGAAAGTTTTAGTTGGTTGACTTTCAGCCATTGTCGTGTTTTGTCGAGAAATGTGGAATGGATGTCCAGTCATGCTTGCTAAAACGCACGCCATAAAATTGTCTATTTATTTTAAGATGAGTTGTGGTGTGGCCCAAACCCATAAAACAACCAACTGTCGGCTGCTTGCTCTCTCTCTCTCTCTCCCTCTGTTTCTGCTGACTTTAAATGGTGATCTCACATATGTTACAGCAGCTGTAAGAAGCGCAGTGAATAAAAAAGCCTATGCGGAAGTGTTATCGTACAGGTAGAAAAGCTCCACCCCCAGTGTCGCCATGGTGCACTTAACCATTGTTCTGGACTTAAAAAGGATGATCACTGTCGGGAAAAATGTTAATGTCCTTGAATTTAAATAACATTTATCTAAGCTTTTTATTAATGGGGGGGGGGGGGGTCTTTCTCTATAACAAGGATTTAAGTGTGCGGAATGTACTTAAACATCCAAAAAAAGTTTGACTGATCATAATGCAGTCCTTATTAGTGGTTCGTGGTGCATGTGTGGATCTAAAGGGACACTGAATGCCAAACACTTAAGTGTGAAAGCACATACTTAACACATAAAGTATATACCATGTGTGTATGTATATATGCATATATATAAACATATATAAAATACAACCCCTTTGTCAGAACTATCATTCTTCTGTTGTATAAAGTGAGTTAAAATAAAAAAAACGAGAGTGCATGTCATCAAAACTATCTCTAATAATAATGAGCCATCCATTAAACCATTGAAAATTGTTGTGTTTTTTTATTTAAAATGTACATTTTCAACATGGAAACACAAATACAGAACTGAAGAGGATACAATTAATCCCAATGCATAAAAAGAGACAGAACAGCTAAATTGTACAGGGTCTAACTCCAGTGACAGCTGATACAGCTATGTATACGCCATAAGTGAAGGATGTTTTTAAAAGTGACACCTGAGTGAATGAGGGTGTCCCATTGCTCAAATGAGGATTCCTCTGTCCTCACATCTCATCCTCGCTTCACACAAGGGTGAAGCTAAGACACAAGGAAGAGACACAAGTGAAGGAAACAGAGATGCAAAAATTGGATGAACCTCAGGAGCTTTGTATCATGGCGTTAAGGAGTAATACATTTGCAATTTCTTTTGATTAAGATAAGATGAAACCCTTTTTAGCCTGAGGGAAATTGCTGTGCAGCAGTAACAGAACAAAGTTGGAAGAGGGCAGATTCAAAGAGTGCAAATATACGAAAGACTAAGATAACAGCTGACGTGCATTCATTGTGACAGGCTGATATCACCAACTGGAGTGAAACAGATTATAGAGTTATTTCAGAGGTGACACGTGTCATGATGAATCAATGAGGTTTGTTATTTGGACAGTTTGAATATTTCAGATATTTACATCATGAGCATTTACATCTTTGTAGCATTTAAGATATCTTCTGCTTCGCTGTGACTCGACATTCTCTATCCTTTAACCCGCCACTCATAGTGTTTACCCTCAAGTGTGCAAATCTTTAGAAAAAGTTTAAATTTGCTACGTTTCTTGTCGAACCGACTTTGGCATGGATTAGCAAGATTCAGAAAGCACTGTTATAGGTAAGTTTACTTTCAAACTTGTCATAAGATGAGAGCAGAAAACACTTGTATGCTGTCTTATGTCTCCGTCTTCTAATTGGAGAGCTGCAGAACAAAATGTTCAAAACTTTTTATTGCTCCGAACTTTTACTGGACCTGTTTGGATGTATATAAATCGAAACCTTACCAAAACAGAATGCAGCCAATGGAAATATAATTCATCTTGAAATATCATTTTATTGTCTCTGTGTTTAATTACCGTCACAGCTATAAAAGACGCAAGTCAAAGGACATTTGGTGACATTAATTCAGTTTCTTAAAGGCCTGCCAACTAGAAGCACACAGGCTCCTCGCTGTGTCACAGATTGGCAGGAGCAGTTGCCTTTGTCTTGGGAAAATGTCTGCACAATTTCCACGCTGGAATCTTATGGTTTAGTTGAAACGGTGTTTGTGTTAGGCTCGCCTGTAATGGCCTTTTTTGGCTTCGCTGTGAAGGATCTGTCATTGTGAAGTGACTTTTATAGGCTGACTTTTCTGTTGGCTTAAAATAGCAGAAGCTCGGCTGAAGAGGGAAAGAAGTTCTCCGCCAAAAGCTCAAAACACCACTGGGATATGTCAGTTCTTGTAATCTTTAAAGAAAAGCACATTTTTAGTAGTTTGTACCGGTGTAGTAATCATTGATTGGTTGATTTACTATCCAACTAAATTATAATTCAAATGAATTCCTCCACTCTTGCTGTTAATTGGACATCCAGAACAACGTTTTACTGCTACTATTACTATAGCAAGTATGCACACTGATGCTTCTGTAGTGTTCTGCACAATGATATATGCATATGCAGTGGTGGAAGAGACCAGCATGAATATTCCACCTTCATTAAATAGATGAATCAGGACTACAACCATTGACTGTATAACTATGGACATGGTCTGTGTGACGTCATCCGCAATTATGCATAGATTTTTTCTAAGCTCTGTCTCAGGGGAGGCTCACAGTCTCAAACTTTGAAAACTGCTGGTCTGTATGAAATAACCACATGGTAGAGCTTATTTTTCTGTACTCTTGTGTGAACTGAATACTCGACAAATTGAAGTAGTATTTTGTAATTTTATTAACAACTTTGGTGCAAAATAAACATAACATGCAAGGGTCAGAACGTAAAGCATCATCCAAATTATGTCAATATGGCCGCTGGTTGCGCAACATCACGATAGAAACAGTATAGAAAAATATAAACAATGGACATTTTTATATTCTTTTGAATAGCCCCAGGGTGAATTAATGCCATCACTTGCAGAATTGCATGGTCGTGATATATTTATCAATGAAATCTCTGTTTTCCAGCCTTTTAGTTTTCAAAGTGCACTTTGAATTTGATACTCATCTCCGGTAACATCCTTAGCTATGGGTCAGAGCTAATCTGAGTGTTTGTTGCGTAGCTGCAGCTCAACCCTGTGGCCAATCTTGTCAGAGCCTCAACAGGTGTGTTTCACACGTGTCACAACACTCAACCGCTTCAATGTTGTTATGACAACAAGGTCTTTGGCGATAAACTGGCACAGCACAGAGAGGCCTCACAGGTTCAGTGTTAATATACAGTTCAAGCTAATCATGTAAATTGGGTACTTGGCATCATAATAATCTGAGAGAAATGTTTGCACACATGCACCTTTAAATACACACACACACACACATATATATGTATAGACTTATATATTAACACGTACAATATATAAAGACCATCTGTCATAGAAAAAAGGTCACTTGTCTGTTTCTCTTAGCTAAATATTCTTTTCTCTAATGGCTGCAATCGATTTAACTCCCTCACCACAGTATTCCACAGCCAAATAATACTTTAACTTTACTACAATATGCATTTATATATGATATGCATAAATGGCATAACAATTTAACAGTTGGCTATTTCTCTACTTTTACCAGTGGAGTGCCAGGTGACAAAGCCTCAGCTGCTTCCTATTATACTACTATAAATAAAGTTTTATAAATCAAAACTTACCAAACTCCAGCACTTTTCCCCAGTTAAATTCTGCCACCTCCACTTTTTCAGTCAAGCAAAACGATTCAAAAGGCTCAGGACTACCATAGACAGGCTCAGAGACCAAATACTTAGTTTCCTTCTTCATGTCAGGGGAAAAAAATGCAGACACACGCACACACAATTAGGGGTTGGCTGGAGAGTGTGGCGGTCTGTATGCCCCTGCCTGCTGTTGGGAGGGGGGCGGTAGGGGAGGGGGCTGTTTGTAGAAAAGACTGAAACTGAATGATTTCTTTCTTTTCAGTGGAAAGAAGGGCTGGCAAAAGGAGGCGTAAAGAGGGGGGAGTAATCTACTTCACATCTGTGGGAGCTGATGGGGGACAGAGGAAGCATGAGGGTTCCTTAGTATGGGAAGAAATGTCATGCTATGACCATGCTGGATATACATTTCCTATTTATTCTCAGAAGGGTCCCATTAAAATATGTCTGAAGTACTGTGAAAAAAGAACATCAAGCGCTTTTTCCCAGATGATATTATTTCTTCCAAAACAAGACCCTGTACAGTAGAGAGGGACTAACTGTTCTACTGCACTGTAAAGTTGAGTTGTGACAGTTGATAAAGCTACAATAATGTGGTTTAATTGTGTTTGCTTTTATGAAATATATCCTTAAAAACACAGAGCACCGGAAAGGGGTCGTAGTTCTCACCGCATGTCTAAGTCGATGAAGAAGAAGGGCCATAAAAGACAATTCTTACCATTTAAGAATAAAATAGAGATGGAACCGTTTCACATCTAATAACCAAGCTGTGTTTTGTTGGTAATGATATATCCAGAGCAGAGCGGTTTTTAACACCAGGTATAAATGTGATCTTTTTCATTTACTTTCCCCCTCCCTACAGTCTGTTCAGTGCAGAATAACAGATGGAAAAATGCTAGAAAAGATAATGTTGTGGAGAAGTACACTGGCAGGTGGGTTCACTGACAAGAAAATAAAAATAAATAAATTCATAATCTTGGAGGTACAAATCCATGAAAGCTGCTGATGGCAACCAGTAATCCAGATCAGCATTGATTTGAATGACATTGATATGCAAGAAGGGGCTGATTTTTAAAAGGGCATGGAAGAGATCTATGATTTTTATCAACCCCTAATCGGCAACCAAGACATAACAACATTGACAGATCTCTGGCACATTTAACTTTAATGTAAGAAGAGGATTAAACACATTTGAAGTCACGCATAATCGGATAAATGCATGTATTACACTGTCTGGCTGTTATGTTTAAAGGATATATTTACTTTTTGGGTTGCCCTTTTTCGTTACTAGAATATGATATTAGAAATTTTGTTAATTTTTATCACTTCATGTTACATTTAGGTCACTTCACCATTTGTATAAAAATGTTGCTCTGTTGCCTTTTAGTCCTGTTGTTTTTTTCGTTGTAAAAGAACCAACAGGAGTGATCATGACTTCAAACGGACAGACATTTTGACCTATTCATTGAACAGTTTTGACCTTTGTCATCCTGCATCAGTAGCACTATTTGGACACACATGGGGGAAACTCAGATGACTGACAGCAAGTCATGCAGTACTTTTATTATGATTTGTTTATCTAGAGATCTATTTTGAGATGCCACATGTACAGATCACTTATACATTATTTCCCTGACAATTCATGGCCAGAAAATGGATAAAATAGAAGTTTATCTTGTGAATTTGTGCTGAAATCACATATCTGTTTTTGTTCTATACTTCTATACCATAAACAAACTACACCGGGTCCAACTTGAGGTATTTTTCCAGGTGCTCGGCCTGTTTTTGTGTGGTCTGCACCAAACTACGAATCAGAATTTACAGCATCCGTAACTCTTTTTTTTTGTATTTTTGCATTTCTTACTCTTGCATTTCAAGGAATCTCAAAAAACACTTCAATCTTGAAAAACACCTTTGAGTCACATATGTTGCTCTCATATTGCAGCAGACCAGATGGGCTCGTCAAACATCAGTGTTAAAAGCCCTCAACCGTGTGTAAACATGCATGTAGCATGTCAAAGAGGCTTCATTTTACCCAGGAAGGAAGGCACCATAAAGAATGGGTCAGTGGGAAAAAAATGTTTTAGAGATAGCTGTTTGAATTCTACAACACCAAATCCAGTCATCATTCATAACTGGGTATGGATTTTTTTTTTGGAGGGGAAATGGATTATTGGACTGAATGTCCTTTTAAACCCTCAGAATGATTTGCTCGGCAGATGCACACCATAACAGTGATTTGCTATTTGGGGACAGAGGATTTGCTTAATGTGACACATTCTGATGATTAAAGCTAACACATAATAACATAACATATAACATAACATAATCAAACACATAAAATACATTTCAGGATGCAATAATAGACATAATACATTCATTTACTGACATTTTTCAAAAATATTTATCTTGATATTAAGGGAATACATGTTTTTTCTTGCTTAATGTATCGCAATAGAAGTTTTCCACATAAAGCAAAATATTAATTCACACAACGTTCCACTGGAGTGTTGACAAAATACATAGACTGTGACGGTGAATATGTTACCCAAGAAACTGTTTCAGCGTTTTCTAATTGACCAGCACCTTGAGTGCCCGAGGGCTGTTATTGACCAAGGCCAAGGACTCAGTGCTCTCTGCAGCCACTTATCCAGAGCAGTGCACAAGCAATGACTGCCACAGTGTGCTGGTGCTGATAAACTCTTCTAATCCACTCTGGGAGCCAAATACAGTTTAGGCTCCTCTTGGTGCTCAGAACCAGTGTGCTCTGCCACTTTATCCATGTTCCCTTTTTCAGCTCAGATTGGGGAGCTTTGGGCGTTAACAGGCAGGGATTTGTGATAACGTTCACTTTCTAAATCTATAACATGTCAAATTGTGTACAACAATCTGTCACTGGAAATGTTCTGTGAAATTTAGTGCTGTTGCCAGTGGATATTCTGTAACAGTGAAATATTATCTTTCTTAGGGCCCTAATACACCAGACTGATTCCAAATAACAAGCACCATCAAAGGCCTACTAAGGAAATTGCACTCGAACGCACCACAAAGCAGCCGACGGCCAGCCTGTAGGTTCTGACATGCGCACCCTGCATGAGAAGAAATACAGAAAGCATTTCAGGAAATTCAAAAATCATAAGGAAAGAAAACAACTGTCCTTTAACAATAGACTGTCATGTTGTAAGTTCCCACTATGAACTTACAACTATATATATATATTTCTATGTACACTATGTATATGATGAAAAGTTGCAGCTGGTAATTGGAATGCAGGATATATCTGTACCGATAAATTATTAGCTGATAATGGGAATCGATATTATGTATTTTAACCTATAAATTATTGGCTGATAACACAAGGCTTAATTGCTTTCATTGACTTAACAAGTGCAGCACATACAGACTTTAGGTAGCACCTTTTTAATGGTTGGTTGCGATCCGACAGTAAACATTGATTGAGCTGAGTATGCATTGACATGTCTGATTTGACAGATTATGTCAAAGCATTTAATTTGAATTCTTAAGAGAACTGCCCTATAAAAGCCAATGTCTGTTAAGTTTTTGGTATTTTACAGAAACAATAAATGAAGAGTTAAAGAGTCAGAACTCGACTGTTTTTGTCCTGTTAACAAGAGTGATGTCAGTTAGATTTGGTTAGCTCAGATCAATCAATATTAAATCATCCATCTTTGCTCACTACATCTTTACCTTTCTTACCCTCAAGTGCAAATAAACTAAATGTTATGGACTTCTTTCTAACGTTCAAAAATGTTAATTTATTGGTTAACTTATTGGTATCGGCCATGACATGCAGTTAATTATCAATTAAGGGTATCAACTGAAAAAAAATCCAAATGGTGCATAGCTAGTAGTGTTGCGTTCAGTTAAATGGTTGACCATTTTTGACATGAAAATAGTTCAGTGTATGCTCAGTGCGGCGTGGATCATGTTTCAGGTCAGCAAGTGAATCAGTAAAGTACCATAAATCAAACAATGGAATCTTTATATAGCTGCTGTATGATTACATTGCACATCCTGAACAAAAATAGTTTGCTCTTTAGAAAAGTTGGCCAGGACTCTGCTGATGCTGCATCACCAATGTGTCAGTATGTTATGGTTGTAAGAGCAGCGCTTTCAAAGGAACGAGATGAGTTGTGATTGGCTATGATTGATGTTACTGTGTGATACTGGTCCCTTCTAATCCCGCCCCATTACGAAGAGGGCCACAGGTCACAAAGACACCGAAAGTGCCATCATGCCCTCTGCAAAAAGCACACTTGACCACACTTAATGCTGCAGTTTCTGTGCCTCAAAAGCAGGATTTTAGACCCTCAATGGCGTTTAAGTGGAAACTGAAAGGCTATCAGTTGCATCCCTGGTGTAGCCAAAGGGCACTTGATTCAGTACAAGTTGTCTGGGTTTTGTTTAGTGTTTCACAACAGATGCCACCCTAGAAAAGGAAAATGCAGACCTCCATCCAGACCTCATTATTTAAGTCAAGCAGCAGGAAATGAGACAGCCTGAGGATATTGTGAGCACTGATCAATCAGAATGACACTGATTTGGACCAATGGAAAAACAAGTGTCTGCACGTATCAAAGGCAGTGTTCTTTTACATCCCATTTCTCTTAGCTTAGGTTTAATGTAATTAAATACCCCTGGATAAATACAAGATAAATGGTTAGAAGGCAAGTCCAAATTGAATCAGGCAAACATAATTAGCCAGCTTGTATGCTTCCTGGAGACCACGAGGACAGAATAGATGACTGCATAATAGAAGTAATTGTTTGACTCCGTCATCTTTCAGTTATGTCACCACTTACCCAGAAGTCTACAAAACAATGTAAATTCAATGATAGATACAAATATTGTATTGTGAAGTAGTATAGCACAATGTCCCTGGAAGACATAAAGGGATAGTTTTAAGTGTGGCTGAATGCCGCACTCATCCATAGTCAGTGTATAAATGAACGCTATATTAAGAATATTCTTACAGCTTGACCTTGACATCAGACATCCCGTTCCAACTTTGACTAAAGTAAAGACAGTAATTTACCAAAGTCGCACAGTACCAAAATCAAACTAACCGATCGAGGCAGCAGAAGACCAGCAACTCCCATGATCTGCAAGGTAAAATGACTGTTTTTGTTAAAGGAGTCTGGTGGCTTTGAAAAAAAGAGGCTTCAGTGCCCTGTTAGTAAAGGCTGTCTGACAGCAAGGTAATGCAGGGAAAATATTCAAAAATATAGTGTACTTTTGAACTGATATTGATTCTTTTTTTGTTTTTTTTTGGTGGCTAATGTACATTTTACCACTGCCCCCTTCCACAGCAGGACATTTCTTAGCTCCGGTTTCTTTTCTTTTTTTTTGATGATTATTTTTTGGCAGTTTTTCGAGCCTTTATTACATAGGACAGACAGGGAATGGGGTGAGGGAGAGAGGTGGGATATGCAGCAAAGGGCCACAGGGTCGGAGTCGAACCCGCAGCCGCAGCCTCGAACACCTTAATCCTCTTTACATGGGGGTGACTGCTCTAACCACTGTGCCGACCCTGCATTTTTAACCTGAGGGCGTGCTGACGGCCATCTTCTGTATGTAGTACATTAACTTTGTATGGGTACCTCATACAACCCCACTTTAAACAAATCCTTTATCACCTTTAAGCTTGTAAAATGAAAGCATATAGACATACGTCCTCCCTAATGTGTATGTTTCCATATACTATACGGAAAATACACACATATTTGATCTAACACTTCAAACTGTGCTCTTAATCCAGACAACTTTGCACATTTTTGAAGTGCTGTTGACTACTTAACTGCAATATCATTAAAAGCTTGGACGTCTTCCATGGTGTTGCTCACTGATCATTAAAGGCAAGAGAGATAACGCACTGTTGACTCCTTGCTCACAGTTTTCCTGTGGTTCTTTTATTGATTTATGTGGCTTGGGAGAGACGTGTTGTTCCAGCAGAAGGGGATTACACTGCTGGAGAGGAACCAGAAGACGCTTTGATCCCCTCCACAAGACCGAGAGGTGTAAAGTAAATGGGGTGTCGGATGTTACAGATTACTAATTTCAAAAGAACTAGTTTTTCATGTCAGTAAATCTTAAATGGGTCTATTACTGAGTATATGGTCTGGTTAAGTGTTAAGTATTTAGTCCACATTACTGTGGTTTCGGTCTTGCCTGCGTTTTTACTGACCTGTTCTCATACTAAGGTGTTGAAAATGATTCAGTGAAATAGAAATGGTTAGAATCTCTGACCCCTATTTTAAAACTGACCATAGATTATACAGTAGATAAGCTAATCAGATATCAGCCTTATTCAAATATTTTAAATGGAAATAGACCTGCATTACAGCATATTTAATCTTATATTCCTCTAAATTACTATGATATCCTTAAAAAAAAATGATGATTTGTAAAACACAGATATATATATATAGTACCTCTCCGGGATCCATCCCCTTATCGTGGGGGAGAGGTTTGTGTGTCCCTGTGAATCTCACAAACCCCCGGCTGAGCGCCGCGTTGTTGGAGTTTACCCCTTTGGACGAGAGGGTCGCCTCTTTACGCTGGGTCATGACCGAAAGAACGAGGTCGCGGGTAGAAGCGGTCGAAATGGGTTTTCTCAGGAGGGTGGCCTGAGTCTCCCTTAGAGATAGGGTGAGAAGTTCAGCATCCGTGAGGAACTCGGAGTAGAGCTGCTGCTCCTTTGCGTTGAAAGGAGCCAGTTGAGGTGGTTCGGGCATCTAGTAAGGATGCTCCCTGGGCGCCTCCATAGGGAGGTGTTCCAGGCACGTCCAGCTGGGAGGAGGCCTCGGGGAAGACCCAGGACTAGGTGGAGAGATCACTCTCCACTCTGGCCTGGGAATGCCTCGGGATCCCCCAGTTAGAGCTGGTTAATGTGGCCTGGGAAAGGGAAGTTTGGGGTCCCCTGCTGCCCCCGCGACCCGACCCTGGATAAGTGGTTGAAGATGAGTGGGGTGTATAGTATTTACTTTCTAAACAAATATTTTCCTACAACTAAACGTGCATGTATAGCAGTGATGTGTTTTGTTCACACGAGGAACAGTGAGTATTAGTGAAAACACATCACCTTGGACCAAACTGGAGAGGACTGGGAGGATTTTATTTTTAGCCTGGGTTTTGATTATATTCGCCATCATTCTGTACTGCTGGGGAGAAATGCAAGCGAGGGGAGGTCTAGTTGTTGCAAATATAATAGTTTTGATGTTCAGTAACAGCATTACATTCGCTATTGCCTGAAGCAAGATGTAGGGAAATAGCAAATGTTATTACACGAGTTGGACACCATTACAATATACATATAATTAAGTATTGAAATATGGCCTGAAAAATTACCATAGGCCTATAGTTGTATGAACGGCACTCTGATACAATTTCGGCAAAATGAATCATCACAAAGGCAGCACTGTATTAGATTACCTCTGATCATACAGATATTCATGCTGTGCCCACCTCATGCACAGTTTGTGATGACATTATGTGCTCTTTGCTTGGTTTTACTTAGGCTTCCTGTTTTGGATTTAGCCAGTAGATGTACATGTAAAGGCACACCTTGCATGTTTTGCCAATTTAAAGTAGCTGTGACAGCAATGATTAAAGGGGTGTTGATTAAAGGGGTTTCTTTGATGGAGTATTTATTTGTCTGTAGATGAAAGTATGTGTGAAAAGTTGGCACCTGATTATTTTTGTACCCAGTAGTATAGAGGAATAGTATTTATCAATATCATCTTCTTACTGAGAAGGAATGCCTCTTACAGTATTTTATTTTTTTTTATTTATAAGGGCAATGCACATTGAGAAACATTCCTGTAACTGTGTCAGTGTAAGCCAGTCCACTAGTTTTAACTGCAGTCCTTTGGCAAAATGTTCAAAACCAAGGGCGTGACAGGTTAAGAAATGCAAAACTTAACACAGAAAGATGACACGGACAGCAAAAGCAACAAAATACAAAGGACACAGGTACAAAACATGCAGAGCAACAGGAAGATACAAAAGTAGTTAAAACATCCACTATTCAGTACATGCAGCTATGCGAAGCATTTTAAAGGAATATAAAACAAACAAGCAATACTTTTATTAACCCCATTTTGCCATGTACAGCAATACGACAGAGATAGCCAAATGTTAGCATGCATTTTGTACACAGGCTACAATTCATCTTAACTCAATTAGTTGTGCTTTGCCACTGTTAGAAGTGCTCCCAATAGACTATTGACCTCATCCTGTACCCTGCACTGTGCAATATGCCTGTACTATGGGCACTTCTGTTTTTTGCACTATTTGGACATATTTAATCATATTTATTCACTCCATATTACATTATTACAAACAAACAAAAACGAGAACAACTGCACTATATCATGTGAATATGTATATATGTCTATTTCCATTTCTTCCCTTTTTAAATTTTACTTTATTGCTTATTTTTGCTATTTTTTATCTTATTTTGTCATATTATGTTGCTGCTGTGACAAAAGAATTTCCCCGTCTGACATTAAAGGTTTTCTGATTCTGATTCTGATTCTGTTACTTGCTTCAACCTGTTTTACAGTTAAAGATTAGGGTTTTTTTTGTTGTTTTTTTTAACTGAAAACCTTTTTTTATTTTGTAAGTCCTCTATCCCACCCACTGGCAGAGGTGAAGTGCACAGTCCTACTGTCTGACCTATTGAAGCTGTTTGTTTGTTTGATGTGATAGTGCCAGTAATGCACGCCTCTGGCTACACAACTTGCTGTAGTCCTTGAGTAAAAAGGGGAAATCAAAGCAAGAAATGAAATAAAGAAAAACAACTCTAAAAATCTCTTGGTGTTCACCCGCCACGGTCAGGCCTAACAGATCTCAAATAGGAAAGTAAAACTCTTCAACGGGCAGCATGCCTTAATTTTTTTTCTTCTTTCTTTCTTTTTTAAGTCTCCTGCTGTCTCTTACCCGCTACCCCCCCAGCAAATATCCATGAAGTTAAGAATATTGTTAACAAAAAGTGATAAGGGACCTTTAGGCAACGATTTACTCAATATAGCAAGTAAAGAACTAAGTCTGTTATACCGTGCAAGTCACAGTTGGAGAGTGACTTGCTGAGGATGTTTGATTAAGGTTGGACACATTGATCTTTTTTTGGTTAGGATACGTTTGATCTTTCCCATACATCTACTGTACATGAATAGAATTTGAGGAGCTGTTCTGTAACAGAAAGGAGGGCATGTTTTATTCCATCGAGGAAGAAAAGTGAACTCAAATAACAAAGAATGTTTCTTAACTGTGATTGAAAGAGTCTTTATAACAAGAGTGCCAGTCAGTGCATCAGGATATGTTTGTTGTGAGCAGTTTTCCCTCTCAGATTGTTTTTATTTCAAGTATAGAGGCCTGAGTGGGTAAGGGGGAAAAAAAGAAAAAGATAAATCTACATCATTTTGTGTTTGATCGTCATTGATAAAAATCTCCATCTTATCAAGTCATTTCTGTCTTTAATTCAGTTGTAAACGGATCTCCTTAAATGTGTTGAAGCAATCTACAGGCACAGTGAAACTTTCAACCTGTTTCCTAAGTAAACAGTATAAAACCTGGACGTAGTCTCTGTGACACCACCCATAGGTTTCTGAAGAGCCAAATTGAAGCTCCGCCGTTGCCATCTTGGCAGTGGCTGACGCTGTCTAACTCTAAACTCTAACACTGAAATACAGGAAAAAAGAGATGGAGCTGAGGCGGGCTGAATGAAGCCTACAGTTTATGCTAGTCACCTGTGACTGCACCCACCTGTCACTCAAAGCAGCACACCCTTAATTATGCAGAACTTTAAGGCTTAATGTAATATAAACAGGGCGTTTCATACAAATTCACAGCACAGTTGTCATGTACGGGAATTTGGCCAAACATGTTTTTTTTGTACCAGGCTGTAAACATCCGTGGCGATCAACTCACTTTTGGAGCCAGCCTTAAGTGGCCATTCAAGGAACTGCAGTTTTTGGCACTTGTGCTTGTTTCCAGCAGACAAGTTTCAAGAATTTTCTAGAAGTTGATCCTCAAAGTGAGAACGAATAATACTGTTTGCTGCTGTATAGAAAAAAACTTTATTTAATGTATTATTTTATCTTATATTTAAAATAAATTGATTTACATAAGAAGAAAATTGTAGTTTGTAATCCAGGAGAGGTGGACTTTCCAAATCCACAACAAGAAGGATAACAGGAAATGGTGTTAGCAAGTCAGCTGAGGTAATTCACACTTGTATCATTGTATCCTCTATCACTCTGACTCTCTGGATGGTAATGGAGGGAGGTCAGCAGGAGGAAAGTGAGAATCAAGACCCCAGCTGTGTCCTCAACCAAGCAGGGACTCGTAATCAATACCAGGCAGCCAAAATAGGCACGTTGAGAAATAGTGAGGGTCAGGGTCACAGATAGCAAGCCAGTCCTGAGTGCTAAATTGAACACTGGGATCCAAGGGGTGCAGAGGGTCTTTGGGTCCTGATCCATCTGAATGAAGACTAAGAATAGAAATCATCTATTTTATTTCTCCGCTATAGCTCAATAAGATTTGGCTTCAAGTTTAAGCAGAAAGAAGTTATCGAAAAAGCTTTTACCTTTATTCTCTGCCACAGTATTGGTTTTGTCTCTTCAAAAGTGAAATTTGATTGGAAAGGGCAGACTTCAACTCTGCATTTATCCTTTCTTGATGTTGGTTTGCAAACGGCACACTGCACTGCTTCCTGCCATTGGCATTCAGATCACACCAGTGCCAAATTCACTCTAGATAGCTCTGAGGGATTCAGGCTGTCCTTCAGGCTCTCGTCAGTCTGCCTTAATAATGGGATTTCCACACATTACATACAAACTCACTGGAAGCTAATGTGGGAGAATAATATTTCCAGGGAAAGGTGCACTCCAGTCTCAAATTGAATATACAACATTACATTGACTTTAACAGGGGGCTGTGGCACGTGTAATGCCCAGGAAATAATAGTCTGCTCCACTGAGCAACCAAGCACTGTGCAGAGGATTAAATGGTGGTGCTGCTCCTGGGACTTTTAGTATAGTTCAAACATGAACACTGATTTTACCAAATCTGCTTACTGTAAATGCAGTGTGGTTGAACACTTTTAGTGCTGCTATCCAGAAACATGCTGGGTCTGGAATGTCTCTTGTTTTGGCTTCTTGCTTCTCATTTCCTTAGTTTCCTGCTTTCTCACCTTTGCACAACACACACACACACGTACACACACACACACACACACACACACACACACACACACACACACACACACACACACACACACACACACACAAAATCATTAGTAACATAATATTTCATGAAATCTGACAACAGTTGAATTTGCTCAGTGATCGCATTAACGCATGGACATTACCTGTCTGCAAATCTCCATCTAAAGAATCACACAAATGTATTGCAAAAAATGAATCTGTTGCATTTAAATGAAACACTTGATCTTTCAAGGTGAAATGAACTATTCCCATGATGATTAAATGGGAAATAAATCAGCATAGATATTGCTTGATTCAAATTGCTGATAAAGCATTGTCCAAACAAATATCAGTGAGCAATTTCTTGATGCAGCCTCTTATGCGTATTGTATTGTCTTATGATTATGAACAGTGTCACTCATGCATCTTTCATGTCCCACTTGTGGATTCCAGTTGACCTTTCCTGCTAGAATCCTTAATGTTGCTGCATGAGCAGATGGGCTGGTGGTGCTGTGGGCAGACACCTCCACCTGCTCTTTGTTTGGGGAGAGAACCCCACTGAGGTGATTTAAGCTTTTTTCAAGTAAATCCTAGACAAAGTCAGGAGAATCAGGGAGTATCTCTTCCACACAACAGGAGATTCTCTATATCAGATGTTTTCTCACTTTCTGGAAACACTAATAATTGGTCTCGGCAAGGGGGGGGCAGAAATGCCATAAATACGCCCATTCGCTCTCCCTGAATACGCCGGAGAATGTGTCCACTTAGAGGAAAAAAAGTCTTAGTGCTAGGGAGCTTAGAGGGTAAGCTCTGTTTTACGACCGGTTTCTGAATCGGACAGTTGTGGTCTCACATACAGGCCTACTGGTTAATGTGTAAATAATTTCAAGTTTGCTTGTGTGATAGGGGATTTAGTTGTTTATGAGGCGGTTGCCTTCCAAATTCAAAAGGCCAAAGAGACAAGAGCAGGAAATGGACAATTAAAATATGTTTCATCGGCTACACACGGAGACTTTATATTATATATGTAAGAACGTGTGTGTGTGTGTGTGTGTGTGTGTGTGTGTGTGTGTGTGTGTGTGTGTGTGTGTGTGTGTGTGTGTGTGTGTGTGTGTGTGTGTGTGTGTGTGTGTGTGTGTGTGTGTGTGTGTGTGTGTGTGTGTGTGTGTGTGTGTGTGTGTGTGTGTGTGCGCACGCTGAACTGCTGAGTGATCATTCTGCAGCCCATTACTGGATGTTGAGACACCGCCACTGCCGGGAAAAGTTTTGACTCTGCTAAAAGAAACTGTACAGGCTTTTCCGCATGAGTACATTTTAAATTGTCACATTGCAAATAGGCACTTTAACATTAGCACAACAATGAAATGTAATTTTATTACCATCCATTTAAGCTGCTCAGAAATAAATTAGGGATGGACAATGATTTCCAAATAGTCATCACATGATAAAAATTGTAATGGTTTCAGTGACTTGTCTTCCTGTGTTTTGTCTGATGGTGGTAAACGTGTGGCTCGTTGAGTTTGGCTCTTTTCTGCATGAGAGAAGTAACGTTATAGCATTTACCACAGTGCTGTGAGATGGGCTAGGTGCTTCTGTAACAGGAGAAACATTCAAAGACTAACATTACTACAGCTGAAAATGTGTTGAACCTTGAATCGATTGTTTATAACGAGTTGTGGTGAAACAAGGGTCTCATCCCAGCCATTCAGTGTTGGCTAACATTGTCCTGTAGCATGCTGGGATTTTCCTTTTAGTCCCCCAGTGCTAACTATCGGTTGGACCCGATGGGTTGCTCCAGGTTTGGACAAATATTTACAAATGATTTTCAAGGTTCGGCTTACTCTGTGCCTGGAGGTCTCTGCCAGCAGTTCCAAAGCTCTAGTAGTGCCCCCAGACAGACATATGAGCAGGAATATGTGGCAGAACAGCACTCTAGACAGGGGAACATACACTCAGTGCTTTGGCTTCCATTAATTGCGTCAGGCACTGGTGGTTGGAACATAAAAAACCTGTTAAAAATGCCTGTCTGGGAATAGTCGAATAGTTTGAATAGTTCCCAGTGAAGTGAATATTGTATAGTGTTTTTGCTTAAATTCCCATCCCTAGAATAAAGTATAGAGTCAAACACAACTCATGGACAAACTGTTTTGACACAGATGGAGTGTCAGAGTCAGCCAGACTACAACAAATATTGGTGTGTTATAGTTCTGTTGCTTTAGAAAGTATTAAACATTGTGAGTGTGTTGTTTTGTGTAACAATCAACAATGTAGACCAACAAAACATCACTGGCAATACAAGTTGATATGACATTTTGTGGAGCTAGTCATGGTCCTTAAAGGATGATTATATTACCTTTGCCGTGACCACCTGACCATCCCTCTGCACCACTGTCAGGGGAAAATCTCCATGTGCACACACGATGTGTCATAAGGAAGATTGTAGATAAAATTGCTGACATTTATGCATGGCAACTGTATGACTATTATTTTACTCCCGATACTGTTGAAGCTCTAGCAATCATATTATTTAAGTATATTGTTTGTCAAAAAGCTCTTTACACAGTTTGTTTTTTTGTCAAACTGTTGTTTCCAAGGTCAAGAATACTCAACATGATTATGTTGTTTGTTTCCTCCAAAACTATTTTATTGGCTGTTGTGGAAATTGCAGCCTCCATGTGCTACTAGCACGGCTTGAGATATTTTTCTAGTTTCTTCTCATGTTTGTCAGCGTAGGTGTCTGATGCGTTGAGTTTGTATTTGTTTTTGTCAATGCTGCAGTGAAGCCACAATTGGGAATGAAAGCTGCAACTGTCAAAACAATCAGGGAGAAGCCGTTGTAAGTTCACTGTTGTCATGTGTAAAATGTGGTTAACAAGTTTTCCATTACATCTACTTGAAGTACAAAAAAAAAACTGTTTTCTCATAGTAGTTGTCATGTTTTTGTTGTCATATAGTGCCCCAGCTGTGGCTCAACAAGACACAGAACCGGTGTCTGCTTTTAAACCGTCTTGTTGAATCACCGCCGGTCATCCTCCAAAGGTTAGCAGCCTTTGGCCTTTTATAAAACCATCTTCAATGATAAGACACGTTTTATGGCACGTGATTATTAAGTTGAAGGACCGCAGCCATACGCTTAGTTGAACACATGATAGACTGAATCATTGTAAAGCTATGTGGTCTGCAAAAAGTGAACAAAAGTGGCATTTTACTATTCCCTTTTTAGTCTAGAAGTATAATTCACCAGTGAATATCTGATCAAAATGGATAAAGAGGTTCGGGTGAAGGCTCTTGAACGTTGGATGATTTCCCTCTTACTGCCTATTGATTGATCATTATTTGCGGCTATCATTTTTGCGCAAAGAATTGTGTCAAAATAAGCTTTTTTGTTTCTTACAAATGTATTTCTCATATCCAAGGACTCCCCTCCTGTATGCCTCTGTTATACCCTTGTCCATTGATGGCAGTTATACAACACATTATCTAAACAGTATGGTCAACAGCCCATCTGTCTTTGTGTACTGTTCTGGGTCAAGGGCTCAGTTCAGGACAATGCTGCCTTGCTCCTCTCACATTACTGTGCTTAGTTACAAAACAAGCTGATGGAATGGCTTTACTCAGGGTCAAACGCCGTCGTCCGTCTCTATATATCAAATTCCTTGTTGATGCAGAGAACTATGATTTAGCTTTCATTATGGCTCAATGCTGGTGGACAATCCATGGATAGTACAAAGGCACTGGTCCAAAACGGCAACATATTCAGTGATCATCCTTTTGAGATTGTTTTTGTGATTCCACCAGAAAGATGGATATTGTGAGACTCACATTTCACACATAATGGAAGATAAGGGACAAGTGAGTGTCATCATTTGGCCTCAGTATTTTTTATTTTGTGTAATGTTGACTTGCTATGGTGTGGCTGTTGTTATGACTCTCTGCTTACATTCCCCACACTGCTAGATTATAGCCACTAATGGCTCCTGCTGGATTCTCTGTGCTTCTCTATTAGAGTCATTATTGGGACTGAGGGTACAGGCAGGCTTAGTGTGGTAAATGGCATATCAGATTTCATTAGCCATATTTAGTCACTTTAGTCGCTCTAAAAGACAATCTAAAGCAATTATTTCAATGGTGTTTTTAAGATGAGCTGTGGGCTGATAACTGGTCATACTTTGAACGTGAGTTTGCATAAACAGGGTTGTACAGTGCGACATATATGCCAAAATACAGATAGGTCTGCTATTCATGTACGGATGAGATGTGCAGCAGCACCTGTACGATACAGCTTTGTGCGGTGTGCGGTGTTTGTGTGTGTGAGACAGAGTTGCTTGTTGCTTGCAGATTTTCTTCCAGCTTTGTGTCACTGCAATGCGAGCATAACATGCAGATGAACAGCACTTGGTCTACCCCGCGCTCAGTCATGTGGATCACACCACCCCACTCACCTCGACATCGCTATTGTACTTAGTAATTGTAGTCTATCGTGCATGGTGAGATGGATGGATGCAGGCAAACATAAAAATGCAGCGCAGTGACTATGCAGACCTTACATACAGACATGTTAATGAGTCAGCTGTCATTGATAAATCGGGGAATACCTAAATAACTCATAATGTAGGTTGTGTGCTTAACATAACACCAGTGTGCAGAAAGAGAGAGCGTGTGACGGTGAGTGCGAAGTTAGCAGTAACATTTTAGCTGTGAACGTAGCAGTGCCTTGTGTGTACAGGTTAATAGTTGGTGAATAAATGTCACAACTCCTCAACACCAAAGCCAAGGCGGAAACCCTGAGTCTGTCATTCCATCATACAGGTCCAGACTGAATTATCTCAACAACCGTTTGATGAAGATGAATTTATGTCCAGATGTTCATGGTTCCCAAAGGATGAATCTCAACATCTACTTGGTATTCATGCTTTGAAATCCTTTAACATTTGACATAAGTGCCTGTACCAGCCAACAGCACATATTCTACAAAATAGAAAATAAAACTAAAAGGCACAAACAATTAAGAGGACATTGATGAGTAAATAGGTTCAGTCAAGTGCATGTCTTTTGGCCAGAGTAAATTCATGGCTGATTGGTGCTAAACCTGGCAAGGTTACCATACTTTGTTCCAGTGTCATTTCTGTTTACAAACATGTTTCTATCACTTTGAGTCCTAAGTTGAAGTCACAGAAAATGTTCCAATTATGCAAATAGGATACACGCTTATTAGTTTTGAAGGACATTAACTGGGTTTGTTTATACAATGTCAAATACACAAACTGTGCACTGGTGAGAGGACCATTAGCAAGTGTCAAAAATTACTCAATACTTTGATTTGAAATGTTTTTACCTGACCAGTGTCTTTAAGAAAAGAGTTTACCCCTCCGTTTAAGCCCACAGTTCCATGGTATGTTCCTTTTTATACATTTCTCCAGGCTTTGCAGATTGAAAGGGGGCTTCTTTGAAGATCCTTTACCTTTCATGCAGTTGTTAGTCACACACTTTATTGGGGACTTCCAGGGAGCACTCAGCAGCTCTGTGCAATTCCCTAATTCATTCTCATCACAGTAAGTGAAAGTGAGAAGACATTTGAGTCCCTTAAAGGGAAAGTCAGTTAAGGAATCCCGAATGATTTATTGTTTTCTACAAATACATTTTCTACTTCCCATTTGACACCAATTTTACTATTTATTTTAATTAAGCCCAAAGGTTTTTTATCATAAGTGCTCCTGCAGCACTGTATTGTTCTCAGTGTCACAATCCTCACTTAAAAAAGCTTATGACACCATAAAACACAGATTTATGATACCTTTTCAGTATTTGAATGTAATATAAACCATCAATCTCATTTACCTTTGGCAAAGAAAACTTCTTGATCCTATCAAAATATGTCTGAGCAAATTTGACAAATGAACTATATGTAAACAATATACAATGCTTTTCTAATGTAGACCAAATATTTATTGTTATTCTATGCACAATAAATGCTGCTCTTCCAGTAAAAACGTGTTTTTAATAGACACTGTACAGTGAATAAAGTCATAGTAAAAAGACAATACATTTTTTTTAGTCCTGAAGAATCAAGTGTGCTTGGAGTTTTCACTCTGTGGGGTTATGCATAATGTGTAAAACCCTTAAAATTCAAGGTACCAACAGCACAGTGCTGATACCGTAACTATTGCTGCAATCATGGACCAATTTAATTCATATGTTGAAACCAGAGTTAAAAATTGATGGATACGTCTTATTATGTGTTTGTACAGCGCACAAGCTTAAAGCTGTTGAGGCTTGGATGATGTTAACCAAACTGCCTGTAATGTGAATAACTTATACAGGGGCAGGGGAAACAAATTAGAAGAAGGAATAGTAGAAGCAAAGGCCAATATATCTTGAATATGAATACTATCATCAGAGGCTATTTATTCAATATTTGTTCACACTGAATGCACAATCGTCACCAGTTTATATGCAAGATGTATGCAGTCCATGTTTAATCACCTCAGAAAGGCAAAATAACAACTGCAGTGTGTCTCGTGTGTCAGCTCAGCCTCAGACTTTATCTCAAATCATACCAGGAACTCCATACATTCATTTAGTGGAAACATGAAGCCATGGAAGGATCTTCAAACAGTTCATACTGTACCGTAGCTCTATTAAGAGTAAACACTGAAAATTTGTTATCCAGCAACAAATGCATGACTAGGGCTGGGAATCATTACTTTATACCTAAATGCAGGGGTCTCCAACTGACCTGTGGTGTATTTGGCACAGTTGGCCTCAGTGTGTTTGTATGCATCCATTCACGTGATTGTTATGGAGTAGAAACAAATGTATCCAATGAATGAAATGAAGGGACAGCCAGCCTTATGCATGACCAAGCAATGCAGAAATGACACAGATCATAATGTCATTTCAAAATAAATATGCCAGTGCTAGTTAAATAATTGATCATTCTATGAAATCTCTGAGTAAATGTTGACCACAAAGAACCAACTGCTATTTTAAAACACATTAATCAGTCTATCAAAGGTCTCCATGTTCCTGTAGTGTGACAAATGGACCTATTAGGTGCTAATTAGGTCTAGATTAAGGTGATGGAAAGCAGTGACAGAGTGAAGGATGTACTTTCACTGTGAGCAGGCACAGGGGGCATGACTAATAATGTTTTTAAGCCTAAAGTCTTGTTCGTGACTGACAGTTTTCATAGCCTCCAGTGTTCATCATCTGTAGAGATGTTTCCTAGACCCCCAAAGAGGTAATGACTCCCACGACTGAGTAATGAAAAACACTTGGATAGGGCCCTATAACAGTGAACAAAAAAACTCTGAACATGTTTCTGTCTCTTGGTTAAGTTATGTTTCGAAAACTGATTAACTGAGCATGCTTATGGAGCCTCAGTCTTATCTGTATTGGAGGGCCGAAGACAACTCTCAGACTGACAAACTGAGGCACTAGTGCATCCGTTATTCTGGTTTTCTGTGGCTTCAGTGTGTACTGGCAATGACGTAGGGTGTTAAGTAAACAGTACCAGTCATACGTTTGGATGCATCTCAATTATTAACACTGTACTTAGTAGTTTGTAGTTTATACTCTGCATAGCATCCTTGTTTACGTTTTTCTACAACAGCATGGCAAGAGGTAGCCACACTAGCTGCCATGACATTTTGTACAGACATTCATGGTGACCTGAGGATGAATCCTAAAGACGTTGGCGATCCAAGGATTTCTCATCAAGCGCCAAGATGAGGTTGACACAGGTTGAGGTTTTGTTCGACAATTCAATTTGGTGCACTCGTGTTCCCCTCAGGACTGAAATAAGAACTGCAATAAGTTTAATGTTCCCCTGATTTGTCATCTAGTGTCATTATCTGGTCCAATGCACATGCCAAACATTATAGTGCGTTATGGAAAATAACATCTGAACAACAGCAAGCTTGCATTGTCATTGTGAGCATGTTAGCATGCAGATGTTAGCATTTAGCTAAAATCACCTCTGAGTACAACCTCCCAGAGCTGCGTGCGTGGCTGTAGACCGTTCTTCATAGCTGACATGTACACAGCAAACATTATGGGCTGCTCAATTTCAGAGCTGGATTAATTTATCATCTCTACTCTGATTGTTTTACTGTACCATGTACTACCACCATCAATTGTGACGTAAAAGAGAATAAAAATAATAATTAATTTTTAATACTATTAAAAACGATGAATACTAAATAATTGAACAGAACAATTTCCTGGAAAATATGTTTGACCCTTTTACTGCTAATTTAGTTTTTCTCTGACAAGCTGACAGAACTCTTGCAGTGTTAAAAATGGATCTTTCCTGTAGTACCTATGCCAAATGAGCCTATTTGGATTTTTTTTTCTGCTGCTGAAGTGCTGCAGCTTTGCAGTGTGGCAAAGTGTCACTCCCTTCAATGAGTCTGCCTGCAGAAATTCATTATCTTGAAAGCAAGCGTGGCAAAGACCATGGGCAGGTGGTATGGGTAATTTCACATCTCTCCTGTGCCCTGTGAGTGAAGATGCCACTTTGTATTACCTCTGTAGTCGACGAGCACATTGGTGTGGTCTGTCCAACTGTCAGTACATCTGAAAGTAGCCAGCTGATTAGAAGAGAAGCTCCTATAACGACTGCAGTAATCTATCACCAATTTGTAACTGCAACTCAGACTGGAACTCGGTGCCAGCGGTATTTATTACAGCTAATGCCATGTATTGTCATTGTTGCAACAATTTTCACAAACAGTAAGTTGTTTTGCTTGTGAAGTGAATTGTGATCAAATATATGTAATTCTACTTCTGACTGTATGGGACTCTCACACCGCCTCAAACAGAAACACACCTGGGGCAAGTCTGATTGTATTGGACCCTGCAGTGTGATGTCAGGTAGCATTTCTCCAAAAGCTAAGTCTTTCTCCACTTTTTTTCGGCACCCTCCGGCAGCTTTAACCGCAGCAGCCTAAACAGACTACCCCTATTAAAAAAATGAATGGGAGGACTGGACTGCCTGATCTGGTCTGAATGCGCCATAACATCTGCAGTTGCATGTCCTTATCTGAAGCATTACACAGGAGGCAAAAGGCCTCTTCTCAAATACAGATATCTCAGAATTCCCAGTTTGTAAAGCACTCACTTTTGTTGAAGCTATTAGGTTGAAAGCAGTGCAAATTCTGATGCAGTTTAACCTGATACATATTTTTGAGGGCTTGCAGAACATTTCTAACGTGATGAACTGCCTCACCAGAGCCACTGTAAACATGCCACCTATTTTCATCTTGCTCTATTTGGCTCTTCTGTACACACAATGGATCTCACTGCAGATGTTATAATTGATTTTTTTACAGTTACCTTGGTAGTTGTTTCTTGATCAGAATAACAACACGTTTGTACCTCAGGTGCACAGGAGAGATGTGAGCAAACAGTTCATCACTGTTGGGAATTTATTTGTTGTCTTTCATCATCATTCAGTCAACCCACACATACACAGACACACACTGTGCCCTCTCTCTCGCTGATGTACCAGTGGCACCATTAAACCTCCATTTGCTGTCCTGGTCACTTCTCCTTTCCATTGTTTGTACTGGAGAAGCAGCATGATTGTGCTAATCAGGTGTGGTATAATACCACCTCACACCAACTGTCTCTCCTGCTGAGGAGTCAACAAAGAGATTAGAGGACAATACATCCCAGCTCCCATTGCTCACTATGAATGGTTATCCAATTTAATTTCAGATAAAATGCATTATTTATAGTGGCTTTTACACAAACATCAACACAAAGTATTTGCATTGAAGTGTGTAGCAATGTTTTTAGCAGCGTTTATTACTGATGATGACGATAAATTCAAATGTTCTGTGAATTGCATTTTCATCTGTTCATAGCCGATGCAAAACAATGCTGAAGAAATGCAGCTTGTGAAACACATAAATGTCCAGCCTGCTGTATGCATAAGGTAGCAAAAGTAGCTCAGACCAGCAGACTGGTACAGTTATTCATGGGTAGGTGTTGTGTGTTATTCAAATGCTCATGGTGATATTGATATTAATGCTTTTTTTCCATTTAATAGTGAATTTAATCCCTGAAAATGATATGGCATATGAGTCAGTGATAAGGAAGTAATCATGTGGTAAAAAATAAAATTGAAAAGAAAAGGAGAGTCACAATATGTATATTATGTCTAATAATACTCAGCCAGTCTAAACCTGGCCTCAAGCAGCGGAGATGGAAAATGGCAAGCAGGATTTCTCATTAGCTTGGTGTCTTTTCCACGGTCAGTCGGTATATAAATAAGGAATACTGCAGAGGAAAAAATAAAATAACAATAATCAGAAGCTGAAATTAAAATTTGTTTTCTCAGTAACATATCTCTGTTTGCCAGTGCACCATGGCCTAATATTGCAGACCATAAATTAAATACGTTTGAGGCTGGCAAGTGTCACAATCTCATCAACTGTATCGGATTTCATTATTCGATTGCAAAACATATTTCAGGGGTAAAAAAGAAGAGTTATAAATAACAGTTTGAATACATGACAGTTTGTCCAAGGCCAAACATCAACGTATTTATTTTCTAAGCTCACCTTGATGTAGTAACTTTATTACTTGAGCCAAAGGTTTCCTCACACTACATACTGTATTGCATTGCACTGCAAGCGCCTGGTAAACAGACTTCACAAAGACAGTAATACTTTGAAATGCACTGCCATCTTGAAATCCAATAAAACATGTTGGTAAACAAATTTGTGGTCTTTGCCTATGTTTTACTTTGATAGTGGACTTGCGGACATGTGGACTGTGAAGCCTATGACACAAGGTCATTGGCTCTTGGCTGATCAATGAGGACCATCAGTGAAGGAGAGTAGTAGCAGTTATGACTAACCTCATAAGACAAGCAATGAGGTGTTAAGTATAAAAGTTATAGTCATTGGATGTTGAGGTCGTGCAAAGGATAAATAAGGCAGGGAACCATAATTATAGTGACAGGATCTGTACTGGGTACCCATTATACTTTACAGTGTATCAAACATGGGGCAACTGCCCTATGGAGGGCTCCATGACTTTTTACAGTCATAGCAGGTGATAAAAAAAACATGGCAGTGTCACTCCCAATTTACTATATAGTGCATTATAGTCTGTAAAGTCCACTTATTTTAGTATCTGATTTCTGTTTGTGAAATGTGAAGTGTTTTGCAATGTATGCAAAAAGCCCTGAATATTCCAACCATGCAACAAAATATTGGCATGTGCCTTCCTGCTACAGCTGTATATAGCATTGAGTAACTTTGTAGAGTGGAAAATGACACTCTTCCACACGCCTCAGTTAATGTATTGTTTCTTGAACTGGAGATCAGGTTTGTACCACACTGTCAAGTGCTACTGCACACTGGAGATCAAAATAAGAGAACAACAAAGTATTCATACTTCATTTATTCTGAAATACTGTTATGTTTTATTGTTCAGGATTTGATAGAATATCCGCTGTGGCTATACCACTGCTGTACTAGCATGTTTTTTTAAATAACCAAGGCACTTCAACAAAAACCTTTATTTTGTGAATAAAACAGTGATCAAAATAATAGAACAGTAACAATTGTGTCAGAAGAGAAGATTTAAACAATGTTTTTAGAGCTAAAGGGTTCATAAATGAACAGGAAGTGTAGAGGCCCTTGCTTTGAACAACTTCAGCACATCTGCGCCCACAGGACATCACTAGTTTCTCACACTGCTCTGGTTTGATCTTGGTCCATTTTTCTTGCAGTCTCTTCTAATATTAAATTCTGAACTGTAAAAAAAAAACAATGCTTCAGAAAAAATCAAGTATTAATACTTTGTTCTCCGCAGCATGTGATACTCTAGTCTCTAGTCCTGTTACATGGTATCTCTTTTTTCCCGATTTGTAATAAGGTTGTCACGATACCAGAATATAAAACTTCAATACAATACTACTATAAAAAAAACATACTCTATCTCCTTCAATACCATGCATACCAAACAAAACAAAAAAGTCTGTGACACACAAGATACGATATTTCTTTCTATATTTTATTCACAACCTGAAAACAGAGCTGGTACAGAAAAAGTAACTGAAAACATACTGACACACTGATGTTCTTCATCTCTGCAGCCTCGCGTAGAAAATTGGATTGTAGATCTGTTTTTTCTATATCTTTGGTACTTTGGATACTATGGAATGTGGATACCTGAATTTACGATCACTATCATTGAATTTGTTGTCCAATTCTATTTTTGCAGTTTCACAATAGCTTCCAGCAAAGACTTGAACCTTTATTTGAAGTTAAGGTTCCATGGTGAGAGAAAAAAAACGCTGTACTCTTTATTAAAAAAATCAGCTAATACACAAACTTCTTATGACACCCGTGATTATGAATGTGCATAAATTATTGATACAGAATTTGCTACTGTATCATCACCACAGCAAATACTGTGACGGCAGTTTTGACAGTTTTGAAAAAGAAACATGACCTATGGTGCTGTGTATAATGAAGTCATTAGGTGGCAGCAAAGGCCGATCCACATTACACGCATGTCTCATTCAAGCATGTGAAGTTAAAAAATGTAAGAATATTTTATTTGCATGAATCTTAGCCTGACTGATTTGGAAAGGGGAGGCGCTTTGAAACATGCATGGCAGGTGATTGGATGAGCCATGTCTGTCAAACTCACCGAAGTCAATCAGGAGAAGAAAGAAAACGTCTTTTCCATCGAGAAAAAATGTATGAGCTGCACTGGTTGTTTTGGATGAGCTGTTGCTTCTTGTGTAGTTGTCTGCCAGTAGCTCCTCAGACCAAACAGTGTCCTCAGGACACTGATTGGTCTGGATAATAAAGAACAGTTGTAATAAATTCTGTGTAGGACATGGTCCTTATTTAGGGATTACTGAAAAAGTCTAAGTACAGTCAAAACATTTTTAAATCATCAACACGTTCAACCACACTTTTATTGGAGTAGCTTATTGGAGAGCTTAAGCGTACAAGTCTGCAGCTGTTCTTGGACTCGACTGCCTACTTTTCTGTGAACAGTTATTGATCTGTTGACGAGGGAAAAAAAAGTCTAAATTTGCATCCCTAGTCATAATTCCAAACCAAGGTGTATTATTAATATATATCAATCACATGTATCCTATTGTGAGGTTGAAGGCAATAACCAGCCTTACCAGTAATCAATGACTAAGGTTCTGATGACAGTAAGTATTTTCTGCCTTTTACTGTGAAGTACAAATGACCTACGGCTAATTTGACTTTCTCCTGAACGCGGACTTTATGTAAATCTGCTCTTAATTAAAAGTAATTTGTCTGAAATAGATCCAGTTAAAATTGTGATGTCTGCTCTCTCTTCCTTGTAATGTTCAGATCTATTAAAAAGGTTATATTTTCCAGTCATATGGCCAAAAGACATTTCCCAATTGATGTTTATGGCTGTAGTCAACACTGAAGAGTTTAGCCATTATTCTGAATGCCATATTTGTCGGGCATGTAAGTTATAATAGCTTTTATTAAAAGTACTTTAAACTGAGCACAGGATGCTAGCTTGCACACATACATCTTGTACTGTTAATCAATAACTGATTTATTCTGCATCTCAAACAAGGGCAGAATGTCAGCAGATGTTTACTTGCCAAAAGCTACTCATCAAATTAAAATGACTACTGCTGTGATTGCAGAGGACACGTTCTATGCTCATGTAATGTAACGCATCTGTGAGCATTGTTATTGACAGAGAGCAAGAGGTCAAAGGACACATTTGGAGTTTGTTGAATTATCTTTACTGGGGTGAACTGAAATGGCACTTTTAAAAAGTAATAGATAGCCACAAGAAAGTTGGCTCACTCTGAATCACTTTGTACCTATTGTGGGTGCACGGCATCCTCTCAGGGACTACAGAGCATGTTCTCTACTGAGCAATGCCATACGTGTTTAATTCTCTCTGGACTGCAGAGCCTTGAGAGGAAGGCTATCTCTTGCAAAATAAGTACATGATGGCAGACCTATAAATGTCTGTGACTCACTGCATCATAAATCTCTTAACTTCAGAGGGGAGGCAGAGGGTACTATCTCATGAGTGACATGTCAATTATTCCTCCCTCCCACCTCCACTCATTTCATATGTGGCTACTTGCGGTAAACCCCACCAACCAACAACTACCTCAGACATCTTGAATCTAAACACCGGACAGAACCATGATTGATGTATAGTCCACCTTTTCTCATCACCTGGGGCCAGGATTACTCTTCTGAATAATTCATCCAACCTGTTTGTATTCTTCATTGCTTTAACTTTGATGCTTAGGCCTCTGTTTAATTGGAAAACCTTGAGTCACTGGCCACTTGTTTTATCCCTCTGACGTTCAGACAGCTACAATTAGAGGGGGTAAAAAAAGGATGTGGGAGGCTGTCTATTGACCAGCAGGCGTTTCATCAGGGCGACATTACAGTGAGTGAGTGAGGTGACTGGTGTCATAGCAACACGCCACATCAAAACTGCCTCTGTCTAAAGACTGTTTAAAGAAATGCTGCTGTTTGCACTTTGTTGAAGGTATTTGAGATGCATTTTGTTTGCAATGCTGACAGGGGGGAAGGGAATTCACTTCTTCAATTTAATACTTCATCCGCTTAACCTTTCCAAACAAAACTTGTTTATTTGCCCATGATGCAGTTACAACATACATGAAAGCAGCTCTGTCTGAGCTATTTAGGAGCAGTTGATTTTAAACACTTCTAATAAGCACAAAAAGTTGTTGTTGGGGGGGAGAATGAGATACACTAAATTCTCACTGATAAAAACAGTGTAACAATATTCCTCTTGATCACACTTATTTGGCTTAATATTTTTCACCCCTGAAGCAGCTGTTTGCTGTTATTGATCACCAGTGCGACATTGCATAATGTCCCGTGGCTGTAATGTGACTAACTTCATGAACAGGAGGTCCATTTGGGATGAAGTACAATTAATATGTTGATGATTGCATACTTTATCCCCATTCCACTTTTCTGCTGAGACAGTAATCAATGGTTTAACCAGAGGAGTCATATATTACAGTACAATCAATGAGTTTATACCCTGAATAATATTGTAGCAAGATAACTACACAAACCACTGGGACTTTTATGACATTTAAAGTAAAACAAGAGTCCTACTGTCTCTTACCTTTTAATGAAAAGATTTTATTTCCTCCTCTAACATCCATGTGCCTTAAAGGCCCCTGGGTGTCGACAGTGAACACTAGCTATCTCCTCATCTATCATTCACTTAACAGATGAAACGGTGTCCAGCCTAATATCCTTAATACTCAGGCTCAGCTATAGTCAGTATTAATCACAGGCCCTGGTTGACAGAGAGAGAAGTCATCTGTATTCTCAACTGCTTTTCAAGAGCATCACCCAATATTTAATTTAATACAGACACACTGGAGCACCTATAACCTTGCCAAAGGGATAGAAATATGTCATCAACATTGACAGGAAGTTTCCGGAAATCTGTCAAATACGATCTCAGGATATGA
This sequence comes from Echiichthys vipera, assembly GCF_963691815.1. Taxonomy (NCBI): domain Eukaryota; kingdom Metazoa; phylum Chordata; class Actinopteri; order Perciformes; family Trachinidae; genus Echiichthys; species Echiichthys vipera. Next base: position 18,290,524 of record NC_139844.1, read on the forward strand.
GAGAATTATGCTGAGGATAAACAGATAATCAATCCTATTAACTTGAACATCACTAGGGATGAAGATACAATTTAAGATTGTTTATATGTGTTAATTTATTATGTTATATGTTATATATTATTAAGCACATATTTTCATTTTATGTGGATAGAAGAGTTCTGAAAACAAATGCTGGCAACAAAAAATACTGGTAATTAAAGTTAATGGCTGGAACAGGTCAAAGCGTTCCAGGTTGAAAACTGGGTGTCACATGCAACACACAAACAACCCATCACATCAGTAATGCCATGGTGACATGTACAGAAGAGTGCTGCTTAGCCTCAAGGTCAGTCTTCAGCCTTGACTCACCTCTGCAGACCCCCCCTGCTAACGATTATAATTCTCCTGCCAGGGGCCATGATTTAAGACCAAACTGTCACTGCAATTCAAAGAAATGCCAGGAATAGTTATGACCACGGTAGATGCTGACCCAATGTCTGTAGTGTTTGGGAGCCTAAAAAAAAAGGTACAAAATTTCACAGAACAAAAATGTGTTACAACTAAAAAAAAGACGGTTTGAAAATGTCAGGATATTTGTGCCTGTCGTAGTGCTGACCTGAGCTAAGACAATGATAATGAAGATGGCTTGTGTGTGAATGTGCACACATGTTTGAACGGTCTTGCCTGTGACCTGCATGACGACATCTACGAAGATAAATTAACAACCTTGTAACCCGACAGCATCCAGTCATCATCTGTTAGCGTGAAGCTCATCCCTCCGTACATCTGTGGATAGCATGAAATATTCTACTGAAAGTCCCCCTGAGCAGCCGCCATTTATTCAAAGGGTTGTGGTCAGGAACATTATTAGTCTGCTGAAAATCCTCCATCTGTTATTAGATGATCAACAAATGTGGTAAAAGCAGCAATATTTATTTAGTTTAAATGTCTGCAATCAAACATGCATTTGCTTAAATTACAGGTTTGTAAAGAAGAAGTAAGCCAACATGGTTTTGTGTTGTATTTATGTGTTTTATAATGTGAGGTTACAGCCATTGAAAGACTGAAATACAGGACAGATGGACACAGACGTCGGTGCGAGGCAGGCAAAGCTGGAATGTGTTTATATTTTGCCATCTGCATTTGTAATGTCAATAATTAGACCCAGTTGGACTAAATCACCCACATTTCAGGGAAATAATACAACTGGTGGTGCAAGTTCATGTCCTGTCTCCCATGCCAATTTTATATTTTCAGCCGTCGACCTTTGGCCACTGTAGACTAGCTGTAAACAAACATATAATCACTTTTTATAAGTTAAGTAAAATTTTGATAAGGCAAACTTGTTAGACTATTTACACATCTACCAGGTAGCATGTATTTGTGGTTGCGTTATGTCCCCCTGATGAATGGAAGTCCAACATTCACGTTCCTTTTAGCTCTGTTTTGGGCTCCTCCAACTCCTTAAATCTGTCTCTTTATCCACTAAATGCTCCATGTTTATTTTTACTTTAAATCAGTGTATTTGTTGTTTTGTGCTGGTCAGGTGGCATACTGCGGGTTTATCAGAGAATATGCTTTGGTAGAATTTAGGGGAACTGCAGAGTTATGTTGAGTTCACACCAGCTGTGTAAATTTACTTTGCTCCACGCAATTCGCAGAACTATTGCGCTGCTCAAGTTGAAGTATTTCAGATACACAAACGACTTATTCAAATCGCGCCATTCTTGTCACTGGCATTGCCCGCCACTACCTATTCATATCTTTGCATTGACTTTATTTATTTATCGTATATATATGTTTTCCATGAAATGCAGCTGGTGTCAATATCCGTTCAGATACATTCAGTAATTTGATCTAATTTAAATCTAACAGTATTTATAAGTTGGGACATCAGATATTGAAGGAATACCCAAATGAGAAAAATTGGCAGTAAATATTCCGTAAATATGTGCCCAAAATTAATGGAAGAACAACAATCTGGACAACATTATGTTTCTCGCAAAACATTTTTCCACTTCAAAAAAGTTGCAGAAGGCCCTTTAACTTCATTATAGATTCAAACCTCATTTCTCTTTTTCTGTAACAAAGTCACTTTTAAATGTTGGTCTGAATTTAATGACAGCATTTAATTTGTCATCTCCAATGATCTCCTGATTACTGAGTGTGATCAATGATCGCCTTCATCTACAGTAGCTTCTTAACAGACTGAGTGCACCTGAATAAAAATTGAAGGCTTTTGTCAAGGCTCAACATCAATAGCTGCTATTGATTTATTGTTTCCCCTTTCTCTTTATGGGTGCAAATTCACTCCGCTCTAATAACCTCCCCCTCAGGCGCACACACACCGAACACACGCGCGCGTGCAAACGCACACCTACACGCACATGCACACACACACACACACACACACATACACACACACACACACACACACACACACACACACACACACACACACACACACACACACACACGCACACACACACACGCACGCGCGCGCGCAAACGCACACCTACAGGCACATGCACGCAAACACACACCTGCGCGCACACACGTACACACATGCACACACACGCACACACACACTTTATTTAAGCAAGAGCCACCATGCTGAGTCATTTGACATGGCAATCGTTCCTGAAGTCTATTAGGAGTGCCAAGTCGACAATGTCAAATAGGGGAAGAAGAAGTTCCAGGACTGTTGCACTCATTTAATCATATTATAAACAGTTTCACATTTAGCTGTTGTTGCTTGTTGCTGAAGAGTCTTATTTGTTTTCACTTCACTTTATTGTAGAAAGCAAAGATGGAAAATGTACTCCAATTCACACAGTCAAACAAACTTGAAACCAGTTTACAATGTAGAAATGCAAAATGACAAAATAAACTGTGATATTTTCAATTTGTTTTTTTACATGTTATTGTACTTTATTCATATTTATCTAGAAGTCTATGGAAAGCTCTTTTTTTCCATGGCTTATGACTTTTGTTAACTAGCCCTGACTGTTCTCCACTGCGGTATAAATTGATGGCATTATGCAATAACTTGAGAAACCCGATTGTACCCATATTTGAATCGATGAAATAAGGATTGACATACTATAATTCAGTATGAGGGAGGAAAACAGTTAAAGGTAATAATTTAATTAGACAAAAAATGGCATTTATCATCCACTGCCATGGCTATTGCTTGTAGCCATGTATTGTTTTGTAAGGGGTCACCTTTTAATACACTCCACTCTGTGCGTGCGTGCAAATAAATGTGTCCCATACATTTTCTTTGGGTCCTCAGAAATACACCTGCCAATGTTGATTGGATGAAATGTCGAGAAAATCGAAGGACAAACATGCAGACAGGAAAACTAAGGACAATGTGTCTATAAGGTACTTATATAATACAAAAAAGTATTATATATCTAACAATGCACATTATTTATCCAGCTCACAACTCTAATCATTAGATATGCATAATGAAACTGTGCATCAAATGAGAAACAACCTCTCATTTGTCTGTGTGACAGCTGTTCAATACAAACATCCACAGCCATGACACGATGATAAAGCATCAGTGTTATTAATGGGCAGTGCCAGCACGGTTGTGATCATGAAAGGCCTGGATTTGTCGGGCCTACAGCTTGCTGCCATATTGAGAAGTTGAAAGAATGAAATGGTCTTTAGATCATTCCTTACAAACTCAGGCTCCTTATGTGACATGACCAAACTCACAAATAGCTAGCAGTTGGAGGAAGGTGTGTCTGATTATACGGATGAATAAAATCTTAATCATCACACTGAGGTCATAGTTGCTGATACGTTATGTATGTACGTATGTTTGTATATGTGTGTATGTATGAGCAGATACACACATCAGTCACTGTACCATGCTCTCAATGACTTTCCTTGTTTCTGAGTGAACTGCCTGCTCGCTTCATTGACCTGACCATCTTGTGAGGAAAGCTGCAATTGCAGAATATTTTAAAGTATGTGGCCATCTATTTTCCAATTCGTTAAATGCATTTGATATGAGTGTGAACATATTTGCCTTTTTTCCTTAGTGATAAAATAGATAAATAAGTACAAAAACATCCCCCTTGCTGGGTGTACTTTCTCTGAAGAGTTTTTTTGCAAACATAAAAACTAGGGAAAAGGCAGGAAACCATCAATACAAATGTTGTGTTTGCACTCTTAGTAAGTAGAATTAAACACAGGGCTATATTACATAAACAGATTGTAAACACATATATCATGGTTTCATACCATAGGATAACAATCGTGTAACATGATAACGCATTTAATTGTCTCCATTCAATAGTTTGTCAACCAGAGAGCACTGACACGTTTATTCAACAGTTAATGAACAGTTAAGAACTAATTGAAAGGGGGCCCTATCAAAATGCTAGTTTGTTATGAGTTTATGTAAATATAATACATCCAACAGATTTGGACATTTGCATTGTCACATACAGCTCCCCTGGGTAATGTCTATATACGTTCAGGGTTGCAGTGCATGTGTGAAAGGGGCTAAGGTGACATTAGTTTACACACCAGGGTCCATTTTGTGCACAACGCATGCAGCCCCCACGCTTATTCTTGACGGTTCATTCCCATTCTGTCTCCCAACTTATTTGTACGGCAGAATCAATTTGAACCAGCTGTCTTCATGTTCCAGCAGACCTCCTGAAATGAGAATAAATAAACATATTCAAAGTGACAACCTGCTTGCCTTTCTCTGAAAGCAGCGGCTATGCTTGGATTGAACTGGCGACTGGCAAATGAGACTGGCGCTCAAATAGCACAGGCCCCTGATTGGATGACAGATTGGAACCAAACCTTTTTTTTATTTTCCTTCTTCTTGCTCTGAAGCAGTTTCTTAACTTCCTTACCTGATGAGTATCTCATTCCTCTCTCCCACTATTTTATATTTCCTATTCAAAGAGAATAGAATAAAAATGGAATACAAACTAACACAGTTATTGTAGTCATGAAAGGAGCGTATATTTCAAGTATGTAGTTTTTACATAAACATATATAATCTTACACGCCATTCTAACCCGTTTTGCCTTATCCTGTAGGACATACTAGTAAAAATAGCTTGACCTTGGCATGTGTCACTCAGTTTAGTGTTTCTGAAGGTAATCTATGTATTGATCTCTGTGCTACTTGATGAATGTTGTAAGTCTATACATGGGTGTTGAAGGTCAATAACGACATTCCAGTGAATGACTACTTAATGGTGCAGACTTCATGATGTTCCGTTCATCTACTGATTTATTTGTTAAAACTGGAACAGGATTGATCATGTTATTGTTGGTTTTCTATGCTCTATGTTGACAGATGTGACCCGGGCTGCAGCCTGAATCACCGAACGAGGTTTCATCTCAACAAGGGAAATAAATGTAATATGTAGTGATCTCTCTGAGAATGACACTGGGATCATTTTTATCCTCATTTCTACCACTATATTTTTTAATATATTAGACTCAATGTAGGACATGTTTTGTGGAGTGTCATGCAATGTGGAAGAAGAGATTTGCTTAAATGACTTATGACAGGTTCCCTGAACATGAAAATGTAATTAAATTCTTGGGAGTCCGCTGGGACAAAGAAAATGTTTCTTCCCTCCCAGTTTTGTCTTAATTTGTTGACAACCTCAAAAGAAACATATTACTGTTCACGCTTCAAAGCCACTGAGTTGTCAAGTGGATAGCTGATGCCAATTTCCCAAACATATGATGTGATATCATCCTTCCCCTGAATTAGGTAATAACGCCATTTGAATTAAATTATCTGGATTGAATTAGATTGCTACCCAGATGATGATATAGCTTTTACTGTTGTTGAATGAAAATTGTCCTGCGAAGCAAAAGCAAAGCCTGCTGAGCTGTAAACAATCATGGAGTGCACGCTCATAAAATAGGCTGCTACAGCAGTATTAAAGAAATTCATTTGACCAGGTTGCCCAGTACTTTCAAGCAGTATTTCTCTGAGAACAGAACATATTAAATAAAGAAAACTACTGCTTATGAATGAGGAATGAGATGAGGAATTATATTGATTGTAGAATTATAATTGGTTGAGATACTGTTATACAGTAACTGCTCGCTATGGGATGAAAAATGAAATCAGTTTTATCCTGATCCCTGTGCCTTTTTAATGAGTCCAGACTCAGCCCTACAATGATGTCTTTTTGAAACTGAGATTTCACAAGGGCCACGACATTTTATTATCTTCAAAGGTATTATGATGACAGGAAAGAGACTTTGCATGATCAAACATCCTTTCACCTTGATAGACAGTGTTTTTATGAGGTGATCGCTTCAGACATTGTTTGATACAAGTTCAATGAAAAAGAGTCCAACTAAACTCTGCACTTTTATTGCACAGCTGAGCCACCCATCCTCCATGGTTATCAGAGTGTGCCAAAAGGATTGGCTACCGTCGAAATTCACTCGTATTCCCATTTTGCAGCTATTTTTAGGGAATAGGGTCACTGGGGCTGTTGTTTAAATGTATTGTTCCCTTGCTGCAGCAATGCTGTAACCAGTGCTGTTTCTAGCCTCGTGAGTTGTATTTAAAATACTTTATTTTAGAAGAAGAATTCTGGAGACACTTAAACGTATATCCATGCAAGCTCCAAACATGTAGTTATAATACAATTTAAAAAGTCTGTTTAAATTAATTTTATCTAAATATTGTACAAAAACAATGTATGAAGCAGTGTAACACGATGGTCTGTGTAATACAAATAATACGAAAGCTGTGGTGTTATGCATGCAATGTTATCTTCATTTTAATACTATGTAGAAATACCCCAGTTCCTCAGACTAGATCACAACAGAGTTTATGCAAAAATTGCGCTGGCTGGAGCATTTGCTGCATGTCATTCCCCTACTGTCTGTACCAACATTTTCTCTCTCTCCACTATCAATGTCAGGCCTTAAAAACTGTTGCGATTTGCATGTGCTTTTGTGCGCACATAAAGCAGTTGCTGCTGTGGCGCTGCCTGCCTTTCTACACTGAGTTTTGCCTGTGGTAATGGCAATGGAATCACAGAAAGTAAGTTCATACTTGTAGGTGTTCTGGATGATGGGTGTTAGGAGGTGGACAAAACAAAACAAGCAGTTATTTTCCCTTGATGGCAATTATGCTCCTTGCATGATCAGTCACAGTGAGTCGATGGCCGAACCCTCACATAATGGCGGTTGATTGAAGGACCAATTTCCTCGGGGATCCAATTATTAATTACCGTCTGCCTGGGAAACTTGAAAGGGTTCAGATTTCATGGATTCCGGTGACCTGGCGGACTGATTGGCGGCTGTCGGTGGCGCGTTAAGTGTAGCCCGTGTGTGTCATGCCAGTTGATGTGCTCGGGGTAGGTACTTGTCACAGGCACTGACGAAGCTTCTCACCTATGCCGGCACACTGAAGAACCATTATTCACAGCTGTCACGCTCTCACTGTCGCACTCACACAGGCTGTACTCAGAGACACTGTGGGTTTAGGTTGTATTGCAATTATTTAGTGCACTATCTGGACTTTAAATAAACACCCACATGCTGAGAAACCATAGTGTTACGATAGTGTAGGTGGCTGCTCGAAATAGACTACACAACAACAACAACAACAACAACAACAACTTTGGATTTGGTACAAGTACAGATTCTGTGCATTTGTGGTAATATAAACCCAATTAATTAGCAGAAAGTGATCTCATCTCTCTCTGGTTCCTAGTATATGAGCATCTCTTCTACACTGAGTCTTATTATGCCTCACTGTATCACAGCGGCTCATAATATCAACTAAACTCATTTAGAAGAGGCGCTGCTCTGAAGTTTTCATGGTAATAGAATTTTTCTCACTTTTATTTGTTTGATACTGGGAATGATATGCAGATTTCTTTATATAGTATTTTCAATTTAAATTAAAGGGGACATATTTTAATGTTCAGGTTCATGCTTGTATATTAGGTTACTTCATGTTTACTTACTTAAATGTTAAAAAAAAAACATTATTATGTCCTATCTGCTAATAAGGAGGGGGCAGGACTTATGACCTATACTGCAGCCAGCCACCACTTTTGGGGAGCTGTTTTTGAGGAATGTTCAGTGTACACAAAATTAATTAATTATTAATTATGTACAATTAAAGCTTCACAGAGTGTCTTTCATTGGGCCAGAATACATGTCTGCTGTATTAAAGACTACACCATCTGACATGGAACAGATGTGATGGATGGGTTTTGAGTCTTCATCCCACTCTTCCACTGGTGATGTGATTAATTAGGAAGATACTTTGCTTTTGACATGGTCAACATAGACCTTTGAAGTAGAACATGACATTTTTGCTGACTTATTTTGGTCCTCTGTGTCACGTGTGTATACAACGTAATGATGGAGACAGATGTTAATTTGAAAGTTCCACTGAATTGCACCACAGAGCAGCAGCTATAGTGATAATTACCATCTGTTGAGGATTATACCAGAGTGTTGGTTTGTAGAAAAAAAATCATATGGTGTTAACATAGAAAACCAGATCAGGCAATATCAAAACTTGCCATCCACTTTGACCAAATGGTTTGGGAGAGAATAGTAATGTGAACGTAACATTGAAAAGGTCCCTTAATTCTGCAAATGTATGCCTAACAGAATTAACAATCTATTAATATTACTAGAAGAAATGAAAAGAACAAAATCCTCTGTATTGTAACTGATTTGACGCTGATGGTGTGACACTGAATTTAAAGAAACTGCCGTTACACTAATTTGGCATCTACATTTAAAGTAATTTAGCTTTTGTTTGACCAGTTTGCAGTTTGTGTAACCTTGCTGAAATCTCACCTGAACACCTGATTCTGAGTAAACAAGGTAGACAATGTGGCATTAAATAGTGTGTGTGTGTTACATTAATGATATGTGCGGAACAGGGGCAGACAAAAGCCTGTAGTACACGTTTGTTTATGTTTGGTTCTCTTGGGTCTTACATCAAGCTCATGCACAGCATTCCAGAGCTTTTGCAAAATTTGCTTCATCCATCACATAATGTGCCTGGATTAGATGGGACAGGTGGTGTCACTGCAAAAGCAAAAGCTGTTCTGCTGTGACTTTCAATGTAGGGGCGGTGTTCACATGCATTTCAACTCTGCTGTGTGATTCAAGCCACCAATAATCATGATAATACAAAGTTTTAACTTGTGTTAGAGAAAGAAAAAGAAAAGCCTACTACATGCTTCACTGATCTAAGAGATTGGCCATGACACCTCAACAGACACCAGCACCATCCTTGCAATAATAATGGTTTGCTTTATGCAAAGCCCCATTAGTGGATGTGCTCATACTAATAATGGGGTCCAGTTAATTTCTATCCCAGTGGCTGTCATGTAATCCAGCCCATTCTTTGATCTCTGCTCAGTGTTTGCACTGGACACTCTAATTGGCTTCAGCTTTGATCATGTCCTACAGGCACAGCAGCTCCACATTTCAAAAAGAAATAAAATTACAAACCTCATCAGTGCCACATCCTTTGTCATGAGTGTATGTGTTCCTTTGGGCTGATCATTATCATCGTAAACCAGAAAAAAAAAACGGTTAACAGAATAAGTAGGCACCACTCAAAGTCACAGTGATTCATAATTTGCCCCTCCCTCACTCAGTTTGGAGTTCTGGGCGAAGGGAGGTCAAACAACTTCTCTTCCAGTGGATGATGAGGATCTTATGGCTTCAGCACCCCCTCACACTGCCCTGCTGTAAGCATGGATGCATCTACACACTTCTGGCCACGGGAAGAAATCATATTCATGCTTTATTGGAACTGCTAAAACAATGCATTGTCTTGGAGTGGCTCATAATCTATAAAAACTTTACAGGTTGACAGTCATTGGAGCACTTGTATAGTAAGCCATCCTTCATTCTTCACCTGTTGCAGTGGATGCGAAGTAGTGAGCATTAACTATTAACCTAATTAATCACAAACTGCTAAATTTCAGCTCTTTCTTTCTTGTGCCTACTTCCGGGGCGTGCACCAAACTATACTAGGGAGGAATGGGGTAGATGGTCCATCTCATAGAATATGTGGACTATGGACAAGTTGTTTTTGTAGGTGTACTAGAGGAGTGCAGTTACGTCAGCACAGCTGTAAAGACAAATATAATGCAATTAATCTCCTTTGTTGTTATTGAATATCAGGTAACTTTTTGATATAAATGAAATGGTGAGTGTAATAAAAAATCAGGGCCCTTTGATAACATTCTAAAAAGCAGAGGGAACAGTTTGTGAATCAAAATGTTTGATATCAAATAATTTCAGTATTCATGTTTTCAATCATTTATCAAAGAGTAGCATGTTTTGTTTCTGTAAAATCCAGGATTTGTCACATTTTGAAGGTGAAGTGTTGGACATGGGTATTTAATGATAACCTTATTTTGTTATAGTCTTTGTCTTGTTTAAATAAGACATGGCATCAGCAAAAATAGAACAACTATAGTAAATCTGGGGAGACATGAATACTGTAGGCGGATCATTTACTCCAAAAATAGTGTACAATAATATTTTATAGCAACTACTGTATTATGTATAAAATACAAGTCAATCAAGGTTTTTGTCTTTGAATTACCATAATTTCTGCTGATGTGTTTAACTTAAAAAGACACATAGTGGAGAATTAAGCAATAAGAATAACATTTTGCAGCTGGATCAAAGGTGTTGACCTTATTCCCATCTATTATTAGTATACAGTATTGAAAAACTACAGTGTCTTACACACTGAATAAATCTATATATCAAAAATGTGTTGAAACCTCTGTCAATCAGCCAAGGCGCTCGTCAAAAAAGCACAGTATCACACCTGCACAATGAATGGCTGTTACATAACCTCAACAGAAATGTCTGAGAATTTGTTACTAAAGCCTTTCTTGTTAAGTAGCCAGGGTCTCCAGATAGATGTGTTCTTTGTCCTATTGTCAGATTTAGTGACCACTTTTCTTTAGAAAAACATGAAGATTAGCTTATTTTGAATTTTCAAGCACACTGGCTCAGGTAAAAGTGGAGAGCAGATGCAAAATATTCTTTATGGACCCATCCCTACAACCTACAGCAGAATTACACTTGGATAGACTTTTAACCTTGAATAAAAAAAAAAAACGTGTCTGGGACATGCATACATGTATACACACACTCTTTCATCATTTGTACAGAACAGTATGTCCCTTGACTACAAATTTGCCTTGCCTTCAAAGCGTTATTGGCAATAGATGGAGGTTCCTGTATTCTGTGACCAGTATGTTCAAGTAATTCCCAATGTCCTTCCACATTTTCAAGCTTTTATACAGTACAAAGCAAAACTACAGGCACATTGAAGGAAAATACGCAATAACCTTGGTTTTAATGGCAATTATCATTTACAAAGGAAGCAACTTTCAACCATTAAATGTAATCATAACTTAATGGAATATGAATAACTTCTATTGATTGAGATAATTCAATACCAAGGATTAAACACATTAATAAATAACTTTATTTGTATAGCACCTTTAAAAACAGCAGTTTGCAAAGTGCTTTGACATAGCAAGAATCAAAATACACAAATACAGTATAAACAGAACAAATAATAGTAATAGTATAATCCAATGAGATATAACACAACCATAACTTACACATCATTGTATAAAAGTGTACAGAGGACAAAGGGAATTATTATTAGCTTGTTAGTTAATTAATTGAAGGTGCTTGCAAAGAACGAAGAACACACAGGAATGCAAGTCTATGAAAACGTGTGTTAAGAGGTGGTTTAAAAGAGAATATTATGTTAATTTTATATGGAACTGTTATTAAGCAAAGTTGAAAATTAACAATGAGTGCGTAATGTCATAATTAAAAGATTTTAAGAGGAAGGGAAATGCAAATTGAAATATAGGCTTACTGTTAATGTCTTGTACAATATTCTCCCCAAAGTATGTGCAATTAACTTTCTTTAGCAGTTTTTCTTTTACTGTAACTTGCTTTTGCAAGAAATATTAAAACATCTTTGATGTTTGGCCCACTCTGCCCACAACTTAAGATCCAACTAAAGGAGTCAAACTGGAAACTGACTGTAACAGACTCCTGCAAACTTGAAACTGAAGTTAGACGACAGTCCCTTAGGATAGTGCACTTTAAAGTTGCAGAATGAATTGAAACACGGGCATGTGTGGCACATAGTACTGTGTGTATTATTAATTAGCACATTTGGCTGATAATAAGGAAGAAAATGTATGAAGTCGTGGAGGAGCGGTGTTGCAGAGCTCTACAGCTTGTATTGCATCAGTTGCATGCATTAGTATTGATGTGATTTAGTTCCAATGAGACACACTGCCCTGATTCTTAGGGATACTGTTCTCTTTTAATTTTGCTTGTACCAAAATACTGAACAGACAAATGTTTGTGAGAAAAGGAGAAATGCCTAAATACCATTTTTTTTTTAAATTTGAGACAAATAACTATGCAGAACTGTGCGTTTTTATATTTTCTGATTAGAAACGTCAAGGAGAAAACGGCTGCTTTTCCATCACCAGCACAGCACGCTACAGCATAATACCCTGAGGGCAGTGTTTGGTCCGTCAACTCAAACAATGTACAGAATCCCTCATAGAGACCCACTGTGACCAATAGATAGATCAAAACCAGAAAATAAGCCAGAGCATGTTTATCAGAGAGGCTCTTTAGATCAGTGCCCTTTCAAAGCAGCTTTAGTTTGCCCCCACTGGGCAGTCGGGGAGAATTAGATGTCATTCTGTTTCTCAGCAATAAAACTGGCCTAGCTTTGGGCAAAGAGTAAAATCAGCAGCGGCACTGAATGGAGTTCCCCTCTCCACAATGGGGATTATGGTGTGATAAAGCTGCAATAACACGTTTGTTGATGTTGTGGGGGTGGATGCAATAAAAAACAGACTTTGAAATGTACAAGTATGAAGCTAGATGATGCAGGGTATTTTCCACAAAAAACTAGAGATGATTGCTGAATGAATGGACGGATATTGTCGTGACTCTATTTGTTGTAGTATTCTGATTACATTATGTCACTAAGTCACTGTATATATGTACTGAATATACTTTAGTATGAGAATTTGTTACGAAATCTTTTCATGGAAAGTAACCAGGGTCTGCAGATAAACATGGTCTTTGTTCTATATCATGGTTATTATTTAGATATTTTAGAAAGCACATGAAACACCCATTACATCAGTTGTGGATACAGACTGAACATTGGTTTTCCATGCAGATTCTATGTGGGACATCATCACTTGTATGCAGTGACGAGAACCAAAACCCATGATGGAGATGATTGATGTCGCCGTTCAATACAATGGTGAAACCATGAAGCAGCCAGTTCAGATGATGAAAGTTAATTATCCAGCCATGCTGGGACATTTGTGGCCAGAGGAGATAAGATGGGACTGCAGCATCTACTGTGCAGCAATGTAGAATTTCCAACATGCACATATAAGACAGTATTAGACAAAAGTCATCCTTGTCCCAGAAGACCTACTTTTGCAAAAGAACAGTGGTAACGCCACTAACCAACACCCGAAATTCCAGCTCAACTTCCATATCAGCTGCTGAACTTTAGGGGTAATTTTGGCATTGGTAAGATAAGAAACACACATCAGCATCCTGATTATGTTCATATATTCATATCAGAGTTAAATGTTTGACTTGATTCAGGGTTCAGGATTTTAATGTATTCTTAATAATCTTTACCTCAGTTTGAGGTATGAAGCCCCCATTGGGAGGCCTTTTTTAAATTATTCAGCCTTAAATTGGGTTTTTGATTATCTTTTGATATGAATGCTATGAATTATTTATTTAAAGTAGTTAGAACTGTTTGCTCTCTAGCAAAATGTATTACTGCGTTTCATTATGAACAGCTAAAGCTGCAAGGCACACAATGCTTCAAAAGTGTGGATTAATTATGTAGGTTATCACAAATATTTACAGAACCAGAATCTACTCCTATCAACTCAGCACAGATGATACTGTACCAAAGCTCATTTTCTACTCTCACACTTTACAGAAGTTGTGATAGGATTCCTCTTACTATCATAGCAGGGGTTAGACAGAGACTCTCCTCGGGGCAGGAATGGTAAAATGAAATGCACCCGCATCAAACTGGACAGACAGGCAAACCTCAAATCGCCAACATAGTGACACATATAATAGTCCATCCTGTCATACGGAAGACCACTCACACGTGTATACCAGTTCAGAGTAGATATTTTGTGGGAATTCATCATTGATCTTAACACACAGACCCTAATTTCAGTTTTAGATTGAGGCATGATTAGCTTAGATACCCTTGATTTTCCTTGTGATTGAATCACACTGATTGCTCAATAGTGCTGCACAGGCACCGTTATTAGTTCAGTTAGACCTAAAGGGATTTTGTAGTGAGCCAAAGACTCTCTAAAAATCCAGGAAAACAGGAAATGGCTTGTCGTTTCTATTACTGTGATGCAGAGGTTTCTATCCGTGGTTGAGTACAAAATGTTAATAAAAACGGCATCCAGAAGTTTAAGTTTAAATCTTAACTCCACCACGTATTTTTACAAGGTCAGTGGTTCAACTGAAACTCATATAGAAGGCATCAGATGGACAGCAAACACTGAATGTTCTTTCAGTACATCCAAGGACATGTGGTCTATATAAATAAGCGTTCTGCACAGGTGTAGCTCTGGTACTGGTACTAAGTAGAGCCATGAACCTGACCCGTAACTAGAGCTATATAATACTTTATGTTGGCTTTATTTCATCCATTACTGGTTGTTGGCTCAGTATGCTAAAGCAACACACTTGCTACATCCTCTTCCAAATTGTGTATGCATATCTACGCAGCATACACAAGCAAGGGTGACACAGTCAGTGAGAGAAGGAGATCTGTAGATTATTGAGCGTTGTTGAATACTTGATACTAATTGGTTAATTATGGCATTCCATGGTCTATTATTTCTGTATAGCATACCGCTGCTGTTAATAACAGATCATTGTTATGGACGTACTTCTGACACTACACTATGGAGGACCATTTTTAAATCAGTTGAATCATTTAAAGCTCAACGTTTTGTGTCAATATATTGATTTCTTTAGGATTGGGGTAGCTGTGTCATTAGCAAGATAATATAAAGGAACGGGTCAGTTTTGTCATTTGAAAATAACTACAGTAGGTACAGTTTATTGTTACAAACGTACTGGTTAGCGAGTAATAGTACTAAAATGTTTTTCTCTTGAGGATTATAGTAAAGATCTCTCTCCACTGTCACTTTCAAAATGGTAAAGGTGTACAAAATACAAAATATCAGGTAGGACAGAGGGAGAAGTAGTGTGAGTGATGTGTGATTTCACTTTACAAGTCATGTCTCATCCTCCTCTGCGATTTGAATCTGGAAGTACCTGTCACATTTTGTCGCTCTAGGTAACACTAAGGGGGTGACATTATACAGTACTGTCAGACATGGAGGACCTGGAGCTCTCCACAAGCCTTTCTGTAGTGTCACAAGGCTGTATTTTCTCTAATCTTAGCTGCTGATCTGAAATAAATGGGAGTAATGCAATATTTTTGAGGATTATTTTGGAGGACACATTAAATCTTTGTGTGCAATGCATTTATTGGTACTGGGCAATAAGTATGCTTACAGTATTGAGGAAAAGCTTTCCCAAGCCCTTTAATCTAGATATAAAAGACTTAATAATTGTTTAAGTCTTTTCAGGAATGTTTCATGCAAACCATATACCATAAAAAGAAAACAATAATTAGTAAATTATAGTCAAAAAGCATCCCTGTGGACAACTGGTTTTGAGATGCACGCTGTGTAATTTGCAGCGTCCCTAGTTTGAATCCAGCTGGGGCCCTTTGTTGCTCCATCCCCTTGTTCCTTGTTTATCTTCACAGCATTTTGAAACCCTGAAAGCCAAGTGTTCACTGTTGCACAATAACCAATTATCCTTTTGAAGTTAAAAATAGATCACTGTTGGTTTAATGGATTAAATGGATATCAAGGAAACTACATTTATCCTACGCAGACATGTCTGCTTAATTGAACTTCATCTGGATGTGGCCTTTGCACAGCTCCCCACCTTCCGTAGGTTAATTAAACCACACAGAGTGATGGCTCTTTTCAGATCTGCACGTAAATGGGTCATATTTCATGGTTCCATGGTAACTTTAGAAGAGCAATCAAGTCGCAGGTAGATGAAAACCGTTTTTTTATGGAGCCTTGTGATTGTGGGTTGGTTAATCAATGAAGTGACAATCTTTAGCCTCTCACTCATACAGTCATTTGTATTTATGAGGCATCCCTGCAGGGTTTAAGAGAGCAGGTTCAATTAATATTCTCTCAGATTTTATTTAAAACAAAAGAGATGGAGCGACCACACACAGCTTTTTCAAGACTTTGAAGTGGAAGCGAAGAGCAATTCAATAAAAACGAAACATTATTCTCAGCTCTCATCTTTCCGAATAGCTTAATTTGTGTTTTCTTGCCCATAAAACACAACACATAAGGTCAACAAGTCCTCCAACCCATACGACCACTTACAGTGGGTCATCGGTCCTACCCTCTAACATGACCCACAGGAGTGTTCCATAAATTATGGTCGCCATTTGGTTAGGGTTAGGCAACAAAATGACTTGGTGAGGTTTAGGAAAGATCATGGTTTGGGTTCAAATAAGTATGTTATGTAACTTAACTCACATACATGAGGTAGAACTTGATGTAACGTAGGTAATATTTGTAACTGAACTTACAAATTACGTCAACACTGACTTTTGCTTTCATCTGGGACAAGGAGAGCAGGCTCCTGGGTGAAAGTCCTGTGTTTTTCGACCCATATATACACTTCAACCACCTCCCTATGCAGACTTCAATGCTCTTTATACAGTATTATATCACCAGACTTCCTCCTTTGCTCCCGGGTAAAACTTTTGTAAGAGAGGGTAAGTTACAGGTACAGTATGTCTTCACAAGAGAGCGTGCAAGGGAGCGAGTGTATAAAATGTCACACCACAGGGCGTACTGAGAAATCCTCTGAGGATTATTTGTTTGACAATCATGTGATTGTGATAAAAAATACATTTTGTTTTAACAATATTTGCTAATAATTTAGACAGGAAACATTCGAATCTTTACATCTTTGGTATCTTAATGAAAATAATAAGACAGAAAAAGCTTAAATTACCACACCCTAAGTAAACATTTATAACAAGTCTAAGGGTTGAAGTCTCGTCACCACAGAATGATCAAAGAGTAAGAAAATAGCAGGGGAAAAAATGATAAAACAAGAAAAGAAGGGATTTTGAAAAGAAATGACGAGTAAATAGAGGGCAGGAGGGCGTGATTAGAGGTTGAGTATTGGTCCTCTTGACAAATCAAAGCTGAATGAGATAGAAGCTGTTAGCTAATGGTGTACCAAATACATAAAGGAGCGGTGCACATTAGAGTTGATTGTCTGTTCATCAAAATCCATTATGATGCTTTGTGAGGTTTCATTCATAAAGTTTCTCTCTACTGTCTTCAGCCTCTCTAAGTAGAAAAGTTTGCTTTTGCCTGTCCTCTATCTCTATGGCTGCTCAAAGGTCATTTAGGTCTTTCAGGCTTCAAGTCATAATAAAGTCTATTAATAATATTGACACATTATGTCTTATTGGCATCTGAATCAAATCCAGACCGTTAAGCGAGATGCCTCATAAATTTTTTTTTGGTCATGATCTCAGATTTATCACTCAGAAGCAGCAAAGTTAAGTATTTTCTCTGTCGGGAGCCTCCACAAGCTATTATTAGTCTGAAATGACTCTGCATTCAAGTAGTGCCATTAGAACGGCAACAAATGTGCCGACACATCTTGGCACAGAAGATGGAGCTTGTTTCCGCCGCACCTTTGTTCATTACTGAAAACGGCCACTCTTGGCTTTTGTACCACGCCAAGCCGCCAGCCAGACGGGCTGAATTTATTTATGCACACTCAAGTGCTTTCATTCCAGGTTCAAAAACCAAGTGCTGACTTTCCATCCTACCTAGTACTTAAGGTATCCAGAGTAGAGCTGCAGAGGAAGGAGGTTGGGACTTGGGAGTTTTGGATGGGTCAATGAAACGTTTGTCGTCACCTCCAATTTGCCTACCAACAGTCAGCATTGTTGTAAAAGAATAGTTCAACATTTTGGTAAATATACTTATTCGCTTTCTTGTAGTGACTTAGCTTGGCATAGAGAATAGAAACACCTAGCCTAGCTCTATCCAAAGAAAACAAAACCCACCAAACACCACATCTAAAGCTCACTAATTAATCTTAATCGTATAGATTTTTGTTTAATCCATACAAAAACCAAAGTATTCAAATCACAATTTGGTAATGTTGCATACTATATCATGGACTAAAGCAGACAACCAACAGAGACTTCTTTTCCCCTGTTCCTGTCCACATGTTGAAGTGTCCGTGAGCAAGACACTGAACCCAAGTTGCTTCCAATGGACCCTTTGCGTGGCAGCTCCAGTGTGTGTGTGTGTGTGTGTGTGTGTGTGTGTGTGTGTGTGTGTGTGTGTGTGTGTGTGTGTGTGTGTGTGTGTGTGTGTGTGTGTGTGTGTGTGTGTGTGTGTGTGTGTGCATGTGTGTGCGTGTGTGTGTGTGTGTGTGTGTGTGTGTGTGTGTGTGTGATAATGACAGAGAGGCCCATTGTGAAGTGCTTTGTTGTTAAAGGTAGAAAAGCACTATGTAAGTGCGCTCCATTCACCATGTGCAGCTGCAAGACTCAAATTTAACCCTTCACCACTGCTGTGCCCTGTCTCTACAGTACTTCTGTGAAGGGCCAAGTGATCTTACCACTGTTAGACTCAGACTTGACTTTTCTTCCTCCCGGCTCACTGGAGATGGAATAACCTCTCGAAAACTGTCACTTAAAAAACCTTGCTAAATCATGAGAACCCATCTCTTCCCTTCACCTACTTCTCAACCTCCTCCCTTTCTCATGCATGCGTGAACTTGCACCTGTCTTACAAATGCAATAAAAAAACATTTTTTTTCAAAGGAATGCTTTTGGTTCTCAACACATACTGTAGCCTACTGTATATATTGTTAAACATTTAATATTACATCAAAAGTAACTTGCTGTAAGTCACTTTAAATAGGAGTGAATAGTCTAAAGATAATGTTAATTTTTTTTGCGTCTCATAACATATGATTAATGATTTGTTTGACCATCACTATTAGAGTCATAAATGGTCTATTTTCACTTCATTTTAGGTCCCTTTTTCCGCCCACAGTGTGACTGCAACAGTAGGCTTGTGCTCTGAAAGCTGCTTGTTCCCAAAGTGACTTGTGTGTTTAGCCAAACAAACATATAAGCTAACAGACTGCCCATAAGAGCCACTGTAGCACGAACACAATATGTTCTCTAGCCTGGTGTGCGTAGGAAACAATAACCACAACATATTTGTATGGGAAGAGAAAACAACCGTTTCTGCACCCACAATGAGCAGGTTTTTGTTTGTTTCTTTAAAAATCTGGCAGCTCTTTTTCATGTGCTTGTCCTTTGGCTTGCAATTTGCACACTCCAAAAAACCCAGGGAAAGTTTTTATTTTATAATCCATTCTGAATGATAATCAAAGAGACTTACCTTTTTCTGAAGCACAGTCATAAAGTAAAATACCCCAGTGACGTTTCTATAATCTGGAAATTGGACTACAGTAAAACCTGTCATCCTTGGAAAAGGTCAACGGCATATCTGTGAGCAGAGTAGAGTTTATCTCCAACATTTACTTTATCTTTTTTTGAGAATGGCAAGTTGGCTCCACAATTTCTCTTACTGGAATACAGAGTAGGGGAATTAAAGACAGATTGTAAGCAGATGCTGTACTGTTTCAATAGATATTGTGATTCCAGTTGGAGGCGTTGCACCGTTTGATGGCTAACTGGGCACAGACCCCTCTCTATCCCACATATTGTAATGCTCACACATTAAAGTTTTAATTCACTTTTTAAATGGTGATCCTGAAATCAGACTGATTGAGAACGATAAAGGGATATTTTTTTATCTATCAAGAAATGCAACGGAAATTGAGGGACACACTTCAAATGAATGCTCTATTTGCTAACAAAGCAATAAAAGTTATTGTTTGACATTATTTTGTGCTCATAGTTTAAGAAAAATATCACTCAGGGTGTATTTACAACAGGCCATTTACATGCATAAAAAAACAATAAAAAAGAGTTCTAAATTAAATAATAGGAAGATATCTTAAAACTACTGTATATCCAAAGAGTTATGTGTATGTAAACATTTCCAGAGTATATGTTTTGGACAAAGATGGATAAATCTAAAGGAAGTATGTCTTAAATATTATTTCCTTCCATTTCTTTTGTAGGTATTTTTATTTTAGGTATTTTAGCCATCAACATGATGTTAACAAAAATACTGTGGAGCACTCTACATAGTGTCATTGTCACCACTGACAATGTCCTCTTTATTAGAAGTAATTTACAGTATTGCTCCGTGGAAGAGGAGGGTGTGTGCATCATGTTTTACACAGTCCAGGAGCAGGTGGGCAGAAATAATCTGTTAACTAGTTTATTAATAGATACTTGGGACAGTGATGGCAGGAGAGAAAAGCATTTATGCAGGTTCCAAGCCTCTAGGTTTTTATGAATTCATTTTATTAGATTTACAGAAGTTGTGTTTTGAATTTGTTGGGTTTCATGAGATAGTATTTTTTAGTGAGCTCACAGTAGTAAAAGCCAGATTAAATGACGAACATGCTTGGCTGCCAGTGGCTAGTGACTGTTTGTTGCAGATCTAGTTTGACCCGGCTCTCCTGCTTGGGTCCCTGTGATGTGCAAAGTTTAGGTAGGGATTCTGTGGGATGTCGCCCGTTAGTGTAAACGCGCACATTAAAGATAAAATATCCCTGCTTCGCCGTATGAATCACATCCTTCTATATGGCAGCTTGAGTAAGATAGTGAATATTCAACTGTCAGGATCATGTGCTTTTGATGGCTCAATGATTCACAGCTGACAGCAGGCAGGAACTTGGCCACAGATATATAAGATTATATTTTACAACACTGACACAGAAAAATGTGCCATAACACGAGCTGTAGCCATGATCTATGATCAGGGTAAACTTCATAAATCATGATTACAAGTCCATGTACATTTATTTATTCCCTCATACGAAGCAGGATACTACTCAGTTACTTTACTCGAATCACATATGGCAAATATTTATTCATACAAATAAGTAAAGCATGTTTTCTTACAGTATTTGATCCTCTTGGTCTACTGTTTAACATTATTAAAATAATGTAAAGAGGGGAACCATCTTTTTGTAATAACTTGATCATATTTCATACAACAATTGCAACAAATAGATCATGTCAATGTACATTTTTCTAATGTCCAAAATCTTTGACATGAGCTATATACTAGATCAAATGGAAAATGCCATTCTATATATTCTCTATTTTTTACAAGGATATATGTGAACAAAGATGATTTAAGTTGATCATGAGGCAGATGGATGAATGTTTGTGGCGTGCTATTAACATCTACAGCTTTAAAGGAATAAAAAAAACTAGACACAGCTGTGATATATCACTTTCCTATTTTTTATTTTACGTCCCTTGTTCCAAATTTCAAGAATTAAATAAAGCAAATGTCTCTCTTTAATTTGTTTTGCCCTTTGCTTTTGTCCTAAATCTGCTGCTCTGACCTGTTTTAAAGTCAAAGCCATTTGGACTATGAAATATATGACAGGGTGAACATGCGTAGTCCGTTGTTTGGCTAATTTGTTTTTTGTTTGTTTCATGGCTATTTAAAGATAATACATTCAGTGGTGCCAGTGGTGCTGTCTAAGGACTAAGGAAAGTCAAATTTAGCAGAAATGAGTTCAATTGATACAGCTTTTTTATTAACTATTAATGAACTGGCTGTTTTATGTTGTACTAAATTGAAATAGTTTGTTACATTTAAAGAGTTTTGGCCCTCAAAAGACAGACAGCTGTGACTGAGTTTGAGCTTGAATACATCCCAGGTGCAGAGGCAGATGTCAAGAGATGTACTGTACTATCCAGATTCAAAGTTCATTGCTGACTGTCAAAAATAACTCTGGTTAGAGAATAATGGTAAAGAAAACCCCCAACAGTCCTTTAAACCCACATAAGTCTTGACCGACCTTTGCAACATGTTTGTGATATGTAGGAAAAGCTTGTCAAGCTGCCATTGTCTTCCACAGTCGAGAACATTTATATTTATACGTACACATCTCAACAAATCAACTTGGAGCATGTGCAGCATGCAAATGCCATACATCAACTTGTATGCTAAAATACAAATGGACATTTATTTATGAATGTGCCAAGCTCATGTTTCATTTGCTCTTGCAGATGCGTCTGGTCCCCCCTCACAGTCAAACTCAGGTCAAACTGTCAACTAGGCAGTGCTATTTCAAGCATAAAATGTTTTCAGAAACACTTTTTAGTGTACTGTTTAGTCCGTGACCTGTGTGTCTGTGTGCTCTGATTGGTTGTAGGTCACGTTGTGTTGCTCTGATTGGTTGTAGGTCTATCTAATTTGCTCCCAGTGGCATTTTGGTCTGCACTGTTGATAACACCCCTTGGAAATAGAAAGTGAACGCATTAGACTCATACATGTTTGCATATTAATAAAGCCCTTTTCAGTATGAAAGGATTTAGTCACAATAGTTGTGGTGTCGGGAGGTGAACACTGCGGTTCCACTATGTGTAACTGTGTGTAACTGTGTGTATGAGCTGGGAAGGCTACTTTGTTGTTTTGCTCTGCTGACATTCATCATGACAAAGAAACAGTGCAACCATTCTGGGAGATAATTCATCCCTATAAGAATCAATAGTAGTGAGGTGTTAAAGTGAATTATCTTCAGAGTCATCTAAAGCAGCCTCATTAAACCATAACAGGAACGTGTCTCTGACATCAGACAGTATCTGCACATCTAGGAAGAAATAAAATATTTATTACACCCTGGAGAAATTAGCATTCTTTAAACTCCCATCCAAAGTGTCCCAAATCTGCCTGTTCTCTCAGTTAGTAGTATGTCTGCCCTATTTAATAATTTTTGTAATGAGCTGAAAGTTATTCTTTGCCAATATGATGAGATGATGTTTGTCGATTGCAGCTTCTGTCTCAAGTCGATGCAAATTAGCTGGCTGTGTATGAAAAACTCACAGTGATTTAGTGCAATTGTATCACAAAAGCTCAAGGGTGCACTTTGTATCAGCAGTGGTTATCAAGTGTATTTTCTGGTGTCTGTGCAGTGCTGAATCCATAGAGAAACGATAAACACTCATAGAATAAAAAAGGTTTCTACTAGAACATGTTTCCAAGGGGCATCCGGTAGCTAAGTGAGTGTGAGCTCCATATATAAAGTCCCTACAAAAGCTGAGTCCTTTTTTAAGATTAGGATTTTACATTAAAAAGATTTATGATAAGATTATTATACAATGCACCATTGAAGATTAAACTAGTAGTTCCCAAGTTTGTTGTCTTGGGACTTGACTTTAAAACAGTGTATAGTTTTTGTAACCTTTCAGATGTCTCCAAAATGTCAAATTATCCAATCTTTCACAAAACACATGGTCCAAGAAATGTATTTACATTTGTGTATCAGAAATTTGTTTTTTCTTCTTCTCTCGAACGAAGCTGCAATTTCCCAGCTTGAGATCGATAAAGTATTTCTATTCTATTCTATTCTATTTTTCAGCTGGTGCAACTTATACTCCAGAGCGACTTACGTTCTGGAAATTACGGTATATTGGTGTTATCACTTAAGCCCTGTTTACACAACAATGCTTGCAGTTGAAAACAAAAATATATTTTATTTTAAAGGGTTAAAAACGCAAAACTGTGCTCTGATCTGCTTACGGTGGCTCTCGTTGCGGACGCGTTTATGTAACATCCATGTGTAGTACAGGCAAACAACAACAAACTTGTCGGACTATTTCCATCAGTCGGACATTCAAGTTGCCTGGGTGGAGGGCTGCAGTTCCCTGTCACATTGTATGGCTTCTTGCTTCTCCGCTGCTAGGGAGACAAGTAGAAGGAAGTTTCTATGCATGCGGGACCTCTTGGTTGTGTTGTGTGGCAGTGCCTCACTGCACCACCTAGCCACTAGCCATGTGGCGTGCATGCTACATCGAATCCATACAATTTTGTTTCACCGTTTGCACACAGATTTCCCCCCAAAGATGCTTGTCTAAATGCGGAATCAAAAGTGAGAACACTACGCCACTTTTGCATTTCCTGCCCAGACCGTCTCTGTCTAAACAGGGCCTTAGATAAAGGATCTGAATAATCTCCTCACCACTGCCACTTTCCAGCCAACAGCTTCAGTATCGTGGCTCTGCATCACCATCCTTGTTTGAGTCTGTGTCCCACCTTTGCCATCCCAGTCAAAATGATCCGGCTGATTCAAGTTTAATCAATAGAGCTGACTGGGTAAGAGAATCTCCAGAAACAGGGTTTGAATGAATAAGTGGCATTTCCCCTCAAAGGTTCAGATTCACACGTACAACTTTAAAAGAGTTCTAATCTCTAGTAAGAAAAGTGAACTTCAACAGGCATCAAGTTCTTATGTAATGAGCCGCTCTTGTTTTCAAGTCTTATCTTCACTCTTCACACAGGACATGCTGATCAGCAGTGTTGAAAGAAAGGTTCAGAAAGTCACTGCAGAACAGCTGCTCTATAAGACAAAGTACAACCGTGTGCATATTCTTTAATTTGTGTTGATAAACGCCAAGAAACTATCTTCAGTAGATAGTTTATAGATATGAGGTGGCAGAGACTGAAGCCAAGTTAGCTGATTGCAATAGATCCGGATGTCGTTTAATAAGTTTTCTGAATAAACTTATCGCCCTCTCTTTATTATATTTACTCTCCCACACCCTTTTCCTCTACTCAGTCAGGTCGCTTGGGCAGCAGCTCTAGCAGTGGACAACAAACTTCCCTTTCCCTGGCCACATTAACCAGCTCTAACTGGGAATCCTGAGGCGTTCCCAGGCCAGTGTGGAGATATAATCTCTCCACCTAGTCGTGTGTCTTCCCCGAGGCCTCCTTCCAGCTGGACGTGCCTGGGACACCTCCCTAGGGAGGCCTCGATATCCTGTCCATGAAAGCACAAACAGGATTGGTGACAAAGCGCACCCCTGGCGGATCCCAACCCCCCAATGGAAAAAAAGCTCTGGAGCGGATCCAAGCTGACATCGGGCGTGAGGCAGGGTACACTCCGGACAGGACGCCAGTCTATCCGGGGCACATAGAGACAAACAGAAACATACAACCATTCACCCTCACGTTCACACCTACAGGCAATTTAGAGCAATCAATCAACCTTACTTCTTTGGACTTTGGAAGGAACCCGGAGAAAACCCACATAGACACGGGGAGAACATGCAAACTCCACACAGAAGGGCCCCAGCCGGGATTCAAACCAGGAACCCTCTTGCTGTGAGGCGACAGTGCTAACATACAGTTATACGGCCACTGGTATTTCAACATCACATTAGAAAAGATATATAGAAAAATAAATATAACAGACATATTTATATAATTTTGAAGATACATATCATCATATCGCCCATCCCTAACACTAAGCTAACTGGCTGCTGACTGTAGCTTGATACTGAACAGACAGTTATTAAAGACCTTCTCATCAACTCAAAAAGAAGGAAGCGAATACGCAAATTTTCCAGTTGTTACCACATAACATTTACCCTCTGAATACCCAACCATTGTTGGCCATCGCTGATATATATTATTTTAAAATACTGTAACAAGCTATGGCTGAAATCAGGTGGATTTACAGAGCTGAAATCCCAAGGCAAGTAATGGTACACCTGGGACCTCTTTAATTTTAGTGATTGATCTGTTTTTTATATGCAATATGCAATATCTTCCCTTAATTAGCTTCAAATTGGAGATCGAGTGGGAATGCAAGGGCTAGTGGTCTGTCACCAGACTTGTGTACTGACAAGAACAATGAGACTCATCCGACGCATCTCACCATGCCACAGTTACTTAAACACAAACCAGTGCAGTCTCTTGAGGATTTTGGCAAAGCATCATAATTGGAAATCGAAATGTAACAACAGCAGAAAGGGACGTGAAGATCAACAGGATGTAAGAAACATGAAAGCAACTAACGGATCGAAAGAACTTCCAGAAGAAAAAGTGGACTGAATACAAGAGACAATGACATTGAACTCTGACAGAAAATTGCTATGTTTTATAGACTTAAGTGTAAATACATGTCTGATATTCGAGTTGGCAAAATGAAATGACAGTGATGTTCCTGGAAACTGAGTCAGAGAGGATGCAGCATGTAGAGTATGCATTAATTGAAATAGGCAATAATTGAATCGTTTATATCCACAGGCTGTTAATTACTCACTTCTTGGGAGTCTGTCGCTCTAATGAGCTCTATTATTAGCTTGATGTTATTGTCAGTGTAAACTGCAGTGGTTCATTCAAGGGTTAAATAAAATACTGTACTGTTAATTAGCTCATGCCCTTTAGTAGAAAATGATTTGTTTAGAAATCTCAGTGACTGTGCTGTACTACGGTTTTGTGTCGTTTTTATCAACCCTTTGCCCCAGATTTAAAAAATAAGTGTATTAGCCTTTGACTGTTTACTGTACAACTCTGTCCAGTGTGCTGACTCTGCTAGTTTCAGGCACAACACAGTGCTTCAACATCATTCTAAAAACCCAAATTCACCATATTTTATGAAAACATATTAAAAAAAAATCAATATTATATTCACTTCAGTATGGGGGATGGGGGGGGGGGACAAAGCAAGCGAGCTATTTTAGAATCTGTGCCATCACCAGAGAATTTATTCGTGAAGGCTCATTGGTTCGGAAACCACTTTGAAAATTCAACACAGGAAACTGAAATGGGAAAATGTTCCAAAATGTGACCAATCACCTCAAAAGCAATGTGTTTAAGGTCAGAACTCTTTAGCACATTTCAGTTTCCGTAGTTTTACAAAGACCGGAGGAAAAACCTATTTCAAAGCTCGCCAGAGTAGTGGGGGGTATAAAAAACTCTTAAATTTAGCTCTTTTATTGGCATCACTGGTGTCCATAATGTGAGTCATGCATGCATGTACAGTAGTGTGCTGTATGATGACACAATAATACAGCAGTCTTTAACTTGAACTGCTGATATGAAAATGTTTCCCATGCTGTAGTTCTACAATGTCAGCCACCTTTAGAAATAATACCAGAAGTTATGCGTGTTTTAGCAGGAATTACAGTGTCTTGTCTCACTGGGTTACTTCTATTTAATTCTATTTGTATTAAAATCAACTTTAACAACATGAGACACTGTTGCCACCAAGTGGTCTGAAAAAATAGTGCCCAAGATTTGCAAGAGCTGTTAGTTTAAAAAAAAAAAATAAGTGGAGGAGGAGATGGAATAGCCTGCCAGCTGAATTCTCTCCAGCAGACTATATTTTATATATTTTACATTTTCAAGAACAGGATGATTGAATACAAGGACAATGTTGTCCTGATGTGACAGGAGGAGTGATATAAAATTTAGAAACACGTACTAATCACAGGCTTCAAAGATAAGCACAAGGTCAGACTTTTCTATGTGTAATTCCCTGCCTCTGCTGCATCCTGTTAGGGCAGAGAGAAGTAACATTATGCTCTGGCAGAACAGAAATCTTGTTTATCAGAAGTCAGCAGCTCTCGGTATACCATAGTACTGTACAATCAAATTTATAGCTCCCACTTGATCCACTTACCATCTGCTTGCAAAGCTTCACTGTACAATAGCTGGTAAATAAAATTCCCTGCCAAAGTTAAAACACTTTTGGTTCTTTAACATTAAAGGTTGTGTTTTCAAGTAGGCGGGGCTAAGTTAGAAAAAGGTAACGTCACATACGATGGAGTTTTTTTTACCTCAAACTTGAGTGAGAATGAGTATTTATTGCTATAGAGAAATATTGAAGCAAAGCTTTCAGTGTTTGTAATATGTTCAATTTACAAATTGCTTTACTTCAGATAGCTAATTAAATGTATTAGGGTTGTAACTAATGATAAATAGTTAATATTTTCTTGAATAATCATTTGCTCAATAAAATGTCAGAAAATTCAAATGTAATGTCTTGTTTCATAAGACCCATGGTCCAAAACCCCAAATATATGCAATTAAACACCATAAGACAAAGAAAAGCTAAAAACCTTCACATTTGGGAAGCTAGAATGGTCCAATTCTTGGTATTTTTTCTGGTGAAATTATTTAAAATTATCACCAAAATAGCTGCTGATTATCTTCGAGGGACAAATGGTTTCAGTTCTAAAATGTGTGCGCCATTCATGATCAAGTAGCCTGAATGTGATACATACGCTTCCTTACATGAGAGAAACAGCAGGGTCCCCTGAGCCACCCACGACCCCTTGCTGAAGCTTTTCCATGGCTTTAGTAGTATGATGGACAGCTGAGTTCGAGGTGAGGTCTGAAGGTCGTCCTCACACTTCCTCCCCCTGCGTTCCACACTCCAACTAATCACATCCTCAGCCTTGACAGATCGTCCATCTTTCTCATCCCAAGCCGTATTTGTTCTCCCTCTTCCTCGTCTCCGTTGTCCCTCAAAGAAGAGGTCAGGACCTCACCAGACAAATGGAAACAGCATCATGCCTCTCTGGTATTTAGCAAGTGAATTTGTGGCTGTGTTGAAGAAAATGTCACTTCAGGGATTATTTTCTGTATTTGGAGAGAACACAACCTATCTTATCAGCCAAACCTTAAAAAGGAGCTACAACAGGTCTGTGTAGTCCCCGTTCATTCATAATATTCTCCCATATTATAAATGTTGTTATTATAAAATGGGCACTGGATGCAGTCACTACTGTCCTTATCAAAAGTTGGTAAAGGCTCCTAACTATTTGTGACTCAGTACTGTTAAAGCTTCAGATTGAAGTGCAACCCACCTCTCTGATAAGTACCAACAGTCTGCTGGGTCAAACATCTGTCTTATTGACTTACCTAATATTAACCCTAAGCAAGACTGCAAGGTCCCTTTTACCTTCTACGTTATATCCTCAAATGATCGTTCTCACTGCTCCGAACATGTCCTCACTGTGTTCCCTCGTCTGTGCCAGGCCCATATTATAATGTCTGATGTGCAGTTAAAGATAGTACATCAATGGATGACGGAAAGTGGTCCATGGCATGGAGTCACATTCACAACAGGAACATTGCATACAGTTGCGTCATTGGCTCATTTAGTCATTGTGGGTTATTTTCAGATCCTGAAGGGTTGATATTTTTAGCCACTTTAGCGAGGATGGCGATGTCAGTTGGTCGGTCAGTTTGTCTGCTTTGGTTCAGACTGAAATGTCTATGAGATGGATTGCCATTAAATTTGGTGTCTTAACAGGGGAAAACTGTCTTTCATCAACTATTAGATGGATATGCACATCATTTTGACACCATTAAGTGGTTCCAAGTAAAATCTTTCAACTATTGGACGGAGGATCACTTCTTTGGAGACTTTGGAGATCATTTAAGTTTTCATCTAGCACCATCATCAGATCAAGATTGTCAACATGGTCATCAGCACAGTAGCATTGTCACTATGCTGACGTTGGCATTCAACTCAAAGCACCGCTGTGCATCCGTGCAGAACTGCTATCATGGCTGTAGACTCTCAACCAGGGCTGTGGCCAAGACCACCTTAAGTCTTAAGACACAAATAGAGTCCAAGTCAAGTCCAGAGTCCTGTTCAAGATTGTTATAGGCAATAGTGTCTTTCCAATACTAATATAGTGATTAAGGGAGTTAGGATGGAACTTATCCTGAATCAGCAGCCAGGAACAACTTCAAAAGTTCTCAATAGTCGAGTCCAAGACAATTCAACGGGGCACGAAACCAAGAAGTGCAAGATTTAAAAAAAAAAAGAGTGGGCTTGAGACAGACTCTGAATTCTTAACGTTATGGTCACACTAGGAGTGACAAAGCTACAGCCTAGCATTCACCAGCTACATTGTCACAGTGTTACCGTTATAGTGCTGCTCAAGCGGGATCGTTGACGTAGTTATGTCGTCATGGACTTGTGTGTCTCTGCGAACATGGATTGTCAGGTGAGAGCGCCTGTGTTAACATGCCCCATGGCATTCCCGTGCGCATTGCAATACACTGAAAGCTAGCATAGTGTCAGCTAACTTAGCTTAATAACACAGTACCACCGCTAGCCTTTGTGCATTTAAAATGTATGTTACATACCTGGAACTCCTGTAATAGCCACCACCCTCTGCCAAGCTGCATTTTCTTTTGTTAGTGTTGTTTTTTAGATCAAGAAAAGAGGACCGGAAATGTTGAAACAAAAATATATGATTGGTTTACGCATTACCATGTCATCAGAGCACTGAAAATAGTTGAGACCAGCACATCTTTGATTTGGGGCGTGTCACACTGGTAATGCAGTGACAAGAGTCAGCCGTCAGTTTGTAGCTTCCTGTCACCGGCTTCCATTGAAAAAATGAATTAAAAAGAATTGTAGCCTGTTGCTTTGTCTTGCGTAGAACATAGCATCAGTCTTGTTATTTGTTAATGTGTCTAGTCAGGTAGTTATTCTAACTGTATAGTGTCTTAAAATTGATGGTGAGGTTGTACATATGTGAGCTATTATCATCTGAGCACTGATAATATGGACTCTGACATTTACCAGTTTATATTCTCTCTTGGATTGTTAATAAAATCTGATCCAGAATGACAGGTCAGTTTTCACCACCTGCAATTTCGATCATCATTAAAATTAAGACTCAAGGCAGTAGTAGTTGACATTGAACTGATGTGTGAAATTAGATTTTGTCAGCAGATGCAAACTGCTCTGTAGAGAGAGACATGAATCAGCAGTAGCGGCTGCCAAACTGACTGACAAAGTCACTCAATAACATGCCGATAGCAGCTGAAGGTTGACACTTATGTCACATCAGATAAATGTTGAGCGTGAACAGCCATGGAGAAAGTCGGCTCGATCAGAGGGCTGACGTCACACTTTGGCATTAGGAACTATGTTTTTTTTTTTCATTCATTTAGACCAAAGCGCAGCCCAGAATATTCCTGTGCTCTAGTGTTTCCATGCCCCCCACACAAGAACATGCTAGCATTAACACTGATTTCATATGTGAGGCAATTATTCTTAAAGTGGAGCCCTTACACGCGGTGATACATCATATTTAGAATGAAATACACAAACATTAATATTAGTCATTTAAATGACTCTTGCTGATAGAATCTGTACTCAGCAGCAATATCCCCATTTGCCAAACATACACACTTTCCGCTCTCAGCAACACATAGTGATGTGTCACGTTTTTCTATACCTTCACAGTTCACCTCAGCAGTGGTGATATACCATACAGTCAGAGACATAAGAGCAGTAGACCTGTTCGTCTGCCTGCACTTTAAATCATCCCTGACACTTTCATGATTAGAGGGGACATCAGCTCAGGCACACACTCCAGTCTCTCCCTCCTAATAACCTTTTTTCACTCAGATCATTTTGTGCACCAAAACGTGCATTTTTAGGGCCTGTTGTAAATGGGTTAAACGATGCGAGACAATAATAAACACAGGCTACTGTAGCATAATAAATGAGAACATCCTAAACTTAAGAGATTGTACAAATGGTCTGCTGTTATTTTTCAGAATTTGGTTCACTTGTAGACCTTATCTACGTTGTCAGTTTGTGTTGTGAGAAGCATACATCAGGTTATAAGCTGTGGATTTTCCCTGTTTCCATTACAGTGAATTAGCAGTGTATGAAACCATTCCATCTGCTTCGTCGCCTGCTTTTTTTTTACTGTTACACACACTTCTGGCCCTGTAATGCAGATTCATTTCAGTATGTATTGATTCTGTAAGGGAAAGGGGCAGTTGCATCTCAGGAGTGAAAGCACGTAGTATTTAAGTTTAAATAGCTCTTTGCCTGAAAATCCCTCTAATGAAAAATATTATCTGGAAATCACCAAGTGTTGCCAGCACAGGGATTCAAATTTTCAAAAAAGCCTAAATGACTTGATACACGAGTGCTCCTGGATGATCCGCCGGCTAAGCAACTGTAGCCTAGCGACACCACTCATGGTTTAATTAGAGTGACTAGATAGAACAGCCTGGAGTTGGATGGTAATCTCCTTTAGTGTATTTGTGGTTGCGTTGTTGTGTCTGTATCATTTTAATGAATAAATGTTTATGTATCCTTATATATGATGTCTGCGTAATGTACATGACTGAACAACCTTTTAATGATGAAATAAATGATGAAAAATAACTGACCAGCCTCTTCACTTAATAGAATATTCTCGTAGGACCAGTGTCATGTTTTTGAATGAATGCATCTTAAACATGTGACTTTAAATTGAATTCAATCATTGTGTTTGAGAATCCACAGCTCATTTTAATGCCGTTCTGATAAAAAAAGAAAATAGCAAGGATGAATCTAAATTAGCTCTCTGATTGATCCTATTGACTTTATAAATGTCTGTCTGCTCCCCAGAAAGAACATTATCATTCCTCAAAGATTACAGAGCGACTAATTACCCAAATTATCTCTTTGGCTCATTAGGTTCTGATGGCAGTTGACACCGTTAAGGCACTCTCCACCAATGGGAGACATAACACTGTCAAAATGTCACTCATGCTGTGAAATAATCACACTCAGAAAATGAAATCAAAATCAGTTCAGTGTATACAGTGCTGTATTTATGTGCGTTAATCAGCAATTGTTTCCCAATATGTCTACGTTATGCGTCCACTAAAATAAAGTGTTCTGCTTTATAGTAATCACATTAAAGATATGTAGACATTATATTGTAAAGACAAACAAATCTATCTTTTTTTTTTACAGTAATGATACCCTTTGATTTATGCAGTGTTAAAGGGCCAACAGATCAGTTTTCCACCCCCCTAGTGTTCCCAAGTGGTATTGTTGGTGCTGCCTTCGCAAAGTAGGCAAGATAGGCATCACTTTCCATTTTCCTCAGAGCTGCTTATTCACCCTCTCAACAATTCAATAAACAGCTCTCAAAAGCTGAATCTGGTCTTTCTTGGCTTGCGCTCCTTAAATTAGAAATGCAGAAAAGCTGACCTAGCCCTTACAAAACATGTACAGTAAAAGATTCTTGTAAAACATACAGTATTAAACACAAAACGGCTAAACATGTTTGTGCCTCAACAGAAACCCACTGGAGAAATCAACAAAAAACATATTTTTCCAAACTGTCTAAAATCTCGATATGTTCTTCAGCCGCATATATAAAATATACTCACACAGTTTTTAACACCACATCAATGGCTCAAATTTGGACCAACCAATAAGTGCTCTAATGGCAGAATAGGTCAAGAATATCTGGGGGACTGCAAAATACGTGTTGCTGCTCACACTGCACTGCAAATTGCAGAGCACTTATGTCACTTCATGGTTGTTATCCAGCTAGGTGAAATGTTATCAACTGTACGGGTAATTTGAACATAAGTACATCATTTACTTTATTGGAATTTCAGCTGGGAAATGGGCAAACCAACAACCCTGATCGTGTTTGATCTTCACACTTACCCTGCGTTGTTACATCTTTCCCAACACTGATTTACAAGACATTTAAGAGTCAGTTTGAAATATATCTGCATTCAGATCAGTAGTCCTGGTTTTGCTCCAATTATTTCCAGACGTTTCAAAAATATGAGCAGATTTCTTTAACATAATGAAGTTAAAGGTCTGGATGAGGGAAGTCACATCTGGTCCTTAGCCTCTTGTATGACATTGACATACAGAGCTCCTTAGCATTTCCAGTGGTTATTAAATCACTAGATGGAACCAAGTCATCCGGCTCCACGTCCACATAGCTTTTACGATTTTAATATTGGAACAGTTGCTGGACATCCCTTTCATTTCATGAATTAGTGCATTAGCTTTGTAACAATACTACGAACAATGCCTCTCTTTAGATGATCATGCACACAAAGTAAGTTTTACAGAAGACAGGCAGCTGAAAGAACGGCCAATAGTTACAAGACCTCATATTTTAGAACATCTAAAAACTTGGCTTCATACAAGTGGGAAATAATAATTCAGCTTGTTGACCGCCACATTTCGTCTTCCACATCCGGCAGGACTCTTTATGGTAACGCATAGTTTAATGTTTTTATGAGCTCCATCAGTTTCCCGAGATAATTTCCCTAAAACTAAGAGTCTGTCCCAAGAAATTCCATGAATACTAATGCTCTGCTCTCTCGCTTCGTAAGCCACTAATGCCCTTTCTGGAATATTCCTCGCCTTTGATAGGATTAGAGTTGTGTGTTTAGCAGGATCAAATGAATGAAGCACATAAAATGCAAAGGCTGCATTTATGGACCAGCCTTCACCAGAATTTAAAAGGCAGAAATATCAATTGAGGCTAAAGATCGATTTTTAGCACTTCCCCTGATAATGTAAATGACAGTAGGGGAAATTACATAAATCAGTCATGGAGAATGACTTTGTTATGGTGCCAATGTTAATCATTTTTAGGTCAAACACGACTTTTAATGCAGCACAAGTTTGGACTTCCTTGGCTTTGGAGGAAGCGTGTGAATTTTTTTGGAGCCTCCGTATGTAATGTAAAGAGATAAAAGGCCGATTCATCAAGATAGGATGACATAACTTTATTTATACGCTCTA
Source organism: Echiichthys vipera (assembly GCF_963691815.1). Lineage (NCBI taxonomy): Eukaryota > Metazoa > Chordata > Actinopteri > Perciformes > Trachinidae > Echiichthys > Echiichthys vipera. The sequence continues at coordinate 18,325,221 of NC_139844.1, forward strand.
AAGTGAAGGCCTTTTAACAGGAAGGAAGATATATATAAACCTAAAGATGCTGTTTCTTAGTCCAGCTCCTATTAGCACTAAGACACCCCACATTCAAAATGTATATGGCTGCAAGCTTTTTCCATGATTGTACCATTGAAGCTCTTTCAAGGTGGTTATATAAATCAGCTATCTGCGATAAAACAAGATGGTATAAAAACAATGGCCGCACATTTCTGCACTTTTGGGGTAGTAGTGGTGCCTCTCCTCTGAAGCACTTTTCACTAATGAAAAGGTGTCATGTTCACTCAGACCATGATGGATTGAAAGAACATAACCTCTTGAGAGATCTCTGGCATATCTCTGCATGGGGGAGACTTCTGCTGCCAGTCCGAGGAGAAGAGACGGGGGGGGGTGGGGGAGACAAGAGATGTGATTGATGCCGCTGAACCACTACCTCCTGGCAAAGCTCAATCTGGATAAGCCGCTCGCTGTCCTGCTGGTAGCTCCAATATCAACAATTTGCTGATGGAATCTGGACAAGTGGATATGATATTATCTCAGTATCATTTACAGAGTGTTTTGAAGGGAAAAGGAAATTACATTTTTGTTTAAAAATATATTGGGTTTTTTGTGTAATAATTGGGACAAATTTCAGAACAAATTGAATGACTTCTCATCCAATAAGCTTTTGAACTCTGGTGTAACTGCAACATTTATACCATCTCACAGTGAAATTAAAGTTAAATTGATAGCAAAACAAGTGCTCCTTTATGATGGGAGTCAACTTTTTTTGCCCTAATTAGTTTTCCAGTGCTCTAACCCACTGGCTGTCTCACTGAAATCCCAGTGAAAGTTTGTATTTGGCTGCCTCACTGCTACACATTGGCTTGATCCCTGCCGCTCCCGACATAACTTGCCAGAAAAGAGTTCTTTTCCCTCCCCCAAAACTTTGCAAATCAATGGAGAGTGCATATTATTCACTATCAACCTTGACCAGCTGTTGAAAATGAAGCATAGGGGATGAATGCTGAGGCCAAGTGGAAAGCAGAGTTTGGTTTAACATGCACACACACACACACACACACACACACGCACACACACGCGCACGCACACACACACACACACATACACATACACACACTTCTTATGATGAACATGAATGACAAGTTTCTGTAGACTGTTCTACATGGTGAAAGAGACAGACTGGGGACACAATGACCATGTGAATGTCTGGAGAGTCGCTAGCAGCCAGACATGGCTAACACTGATTAGCTCGGGGCGGAGCGCTGAACCAGCCAAAGCGGCTTTTTTTAACCAAGCACTAATATTGCTCGGGATAGCACCAAACCTTTGTAGTTGCATGAGAAGAGTCCCTACGCATAAAAATAACCAACTGAAATCATCTTTCAGTGTTGTCTATAGTGTTCTTCAAGATATGAGAAGTCTTTACGAGGCATGACATGTCAGGTGTGATGGAAATCTGAGGCCCCTCGTGGAAACGGAGGGAAATGATCTCGTCATCATGAGAAAACGGAGGGAAATTACGTCGTTATCATGAGAAACGGAGGAAATAAAATATATGTTATATATGACCATTTAGGGCTTCCGTACTACTGGCTAGTAAACTCAACCTACTATGTATTTGTGTTTTTTTTTCTCATTTTCACTGGTGTTTTGTATTCTGAGCTCTGTTATTTTACCTTACTACCTGTTCTGTTTGTTCTGTTGAGATCTGTCCTGATTATGTTGTTGTTCTTTATCTTGTTTATTTGTATTTTTTTATATATATATCGATGCCAGGTGACTACAGATGAAAATTAGCCTATTGGCTTATTCTGGCATTTTTAACCCATGCATGATCATGTGTTTTATTAATTTGCACTGTCCCCTTCTTAAATAAACTGAATTAAAGTTGATGACCGAATGCACGGGAGTTCAGTTTAATACTTTCCTCCTTGAACCGAACTCCAGTTTCCTCATTCCTTCCCTTTTTTTGAAATAGAAAATGCTGTCATTTAATGGTCATTATTCAGAAACACAAAAGAGTTGGACTTGCACCAACTATAGCGTCGCTGCTAAGTGTATCACAGACTGCAAAGAACGCTGTTGCATGCATTAAACCAGACATAAAGTACATTTTCCATATATTTCAGTGTCATGCATTCTTGTTTGCAGCTGAGAGCACACCCATGATTCACTCCAGTATAGCGTTTGGCAGCGCGCCAAATTAATCACCGGGGTAATGGGGAGACAGACCTATTGACCAGTAGTCCAATAGGACAGAGGGGCAGGACGTACAAATCAAAGCTATCCAGACTCATATTGACCAGACTGTCCACAGAAAGCAAGATTCATTCGGGTGACTGGGGTTGGAGACGGGGGCCGAGCACAGGAAGTCACAGGGATTTGATTCAGCTCAAATGCTGCCAGACCTGCACGGAATTATGCTTGAATATGTTTTTAAAGGGCAAGACTCCAATTGGTACTTTAATCCTTTTATATAATCCCCCTACAGTAAACCAGAATTCAGTTCTACTGAGTGCGCTCTTCTGTTCTTTTGTATTCTTGTTGCTCTCCATTACGGACTGTCCACAAGTGAAGACAAATGTAATGTAGAGGGCAAAATCTACACACTGGGATTGCTCAAAAGCACTGTGAAAACCTTTTTTAATCAGATTTTTGCATGAGTATTTTGAAGCGTTTGTGCATCAAGTAGTTTTGAAAGACCACATGAAAAAAAAGCGGCACTCATAGAAGGCAGCCACCACTCACCGACCTCTGTATATACTGTACACTGTTGCCAATTAAGGCTCCCTCCCAGATTGCTGTGTGGCAGGAACAAGTGGGAGCTTCCCCATTACAGAATCGATCTTACAGTTAAAGTTCCATTCTTCATCTGTTTTTTCATTATATGCGTTATTGGCAGCTGACACACCAGAAATAAATGAACTTCATTGACACGAACAGACCTCTCCTTCATAGCAGCTGTATTTTCCAAACGCTCCAATTGCGTCAGTGAAGCGGAACGAGAGATGTTTTTTATTGTCTCTGCGGTTCGTTGTGTAAATCAAAGATCCAAAGGAGAGAGTCGTGATGAATGTGCTCCTCGCATTGAAATGAGAAGTTTCCCAAGCAATTAATGATTTTAGGAAAGAATCAGCAACTACGTGGTGAAGTGAATAATATGACAGCAGGATGGCAGTACTCCATAGGCCTTTTTCAAAGACCTTCTAACATTTTAGTAGTAAAAGCACAGGTGGAGATAATAAAATAAATTATGGCTGAATTCCATTTAGCTGCTTCTGTGTCAGGGTCCTGGTATTGTTGGCTCATAGTCACTGGGACACTTGACTACAACAGAGCCATTGTTAATGTGTGCTTTTCCGACTATGACAAGTCAAGAAGTTTGCTGAGATCTCTGTTGGTTACTAGGCCTACATATATCAGTCTGATGTCTAATTGAAGGATTTTAAGTAAATAAAATCGTAATTTTAGAAAAAATAATAACATGAGATCTTGTGAGGAGCCTCTTCTACTTTTTTGGTCAGTGCGTGGTCACTTTTTCCTATAAAATGGGACCGTTTATCTTCACAACATGCACCTGAAACATACTCCTTGAAAAGCCAATCACATCTGAGCTCAATAGAAATACCAGCTCTGATGAAGGTCCGTGTGGCAAAATGCTTTAACTTCCAATGAAGACAATAACAGATGTGGATTTACTTTACTTTTGCATCTAGCACATTGGTGTGATAGTCTAGATAAGTTTTTGTTGAGATGTATTGTATATAATTCATATACCAACCAACCAGTAATACAGTAGCCTGCAGGAGTGGGCTGTGACTGTCCCCTTGTGGGCAGAGTGGTGAACATCTATCAGTGTGTTAGGGGTAAAGCTATGAGATCACAGGAGCTGTGCCATCATTTGTGCATGACTGTAAATGCTTAAACATCTCTCTGAGAGGCTCATTTACAATAGACAACTATATAAGCCTGAAAGGTAAAATATAAAATGTAACCAGTGCCTAAAGCCTAGTTTCAGTAAAGATTGTAAAGATTTTGCATGGTGTTTACATTGGCTATATATAGGGAACGGGCCAAAAACTAACTAAAAGAATGGAAATTTTAAAAGCCAGATGTCATTGTCAGTGAGCTCAGGGTACCACTGTACAGCGCAGTGATCTTAAAGTTTACCTGGCAACAGCTGAGGTAACCTCACAATAACATTTACAGACACATATGCCTCCGTATCTTCATGGCAAGAGGCTGAATGTGGTAATACTCACCCTGCCTCGTAATAAATCCACCCTTTCCCCGTGTACGTTAGTGGACGCGGACATGACCCGTTGATTGCTGTCAACACAGAAGCCCACAGTGCGCGTCCGTCAGGCAGACGACACGGAGGAGCAACCGGGCCGAGCCACAAACAGAGATCTCCCAGCATCAGTAAGCCTTTATCCTATTTTACATCGCGTTGCATGTTTTCTCTACGTTCACCGAATTAAACGGCGTCGTTCGCGTTTCCGTCGGGTATCTTATATTTTATTTATTTCTGTCGGCCCGTAGCGATGACAGTGGCTCTTATCAGTATTCATTTACTGCGACTCTTCCATCCATTTCACCCCACAGGCTGAATGACCATTTGTATTCCCTCATTTGAGCCTTTTTGTCGGGAGATGATTTAATTAATAAACCAAGCGATATGGTAATTCATCTATTATGATAATGCATTTTGTGTTAATGCATCAGTAAAATTCAGACTTCATCAGCGTCTAATTTAATAATAGGTTCAGCAACCCTGAATAGAAGGCTAGTGGTCAGTGATGACACTGTAGTTATAGGCTATCAGGTTCATTCTGTCATTGTTTTAAAAGATGTATAGATTTGGAGTGCTATCCAATTAGATAGATAGATAAACAGACAGATAGATAGACAGATAGATAGATAGATAGATAGATAGATCTAAAGCTTCAGTAGCCTAATACAATAAAGTGAGCCACCATATATGCAGTACAAAACACTGCAGAGCAATACAGCAATACAGCAATACAGCATAGCCTATAGTCATCACAGCAAGGACATAACACAAAATAGTTGGTTACTCATCTCTAGGGCAGAGTGAGTCACTGCCTTCTGTCAGTCAGAGCAACTATATGATGCATGTTCTTCACTTCTACAGTCTCCCTCTCTTCATCTCTCACAGGTTGACGAGCTGGTTTTGATGATCCTTTACCTGATGACCAGCGGAAGATGGCGCCTTCAGATGCTTATGGAGATGTGTAAACAAGATTGAGTTAACACAGAAGGGGCCTCTCAACCAACTCTTTGAAGGATAGATGTCACTGGAGCCTGGTCTTATGAGGACACTTGCTTTTACCCACAGCTTTGTGCTGTGCTGTAAGTAGTGTCTGTTTGTTGTCTAAATGTACAAAATCGATCTGTAAAGTATTCATTTAAGGCCTCCAACTAATGATTATTTTCAGAATTGGATTATCTTTTGATTATTTTCTAGATTCAAAGTTTGTCTAAAATGTCGCCAATCTGTGAGATTACCAACTGTATAACAAAACAAACATGGTTAAATACAATGGAGATTCATAATGTTCTATATGTGTGTTTAGTGTTGACTCAGCACTACCCCACCCAAACCCTGTGTATTTTGTTCTGAAGGGGTCTAACTGGCGACTAATTGACCCAAAACATTGTCACTAAGTAGGATTACACACTGTGCATGTTTTGGTTTGCAGGTAAAAATTTGTTCAGTACTTTTGCAGGAAAAATATATATTTGCACATGCATGCCCTATATGTATGGAAGCCCATTTCCACCAATGTGATGGGGAAAAAATATCCTTTATGTCATTAAAATGAGAAACTTTCTCACAATAATGACACAAAATTGAAGTGTTTTCACACTGGTGGAAATTGACTGCCATACATATGACATATAAAGTGCAAAACACATGGGGGAACTCAATTTCACACGGGGAAAGATTTATTTCCCTCAGACTCTGTTTCACAGCTTCTGATGGTGAAATAGAAATTCAGCGTAAGTCTGTCTCTGTTTGTTTTTTCCTCCACTATAAAGAGAAAGTCCAGCTGGAAGTGAGGGTGCTCTGAGGAAGAGCTATGGGCTGTGGGGGGAGCAGGACCGATGCTCTCGAGCCCCGATACCTGGAGAGCTGGACCAAGGAGACGGAGTCGACGTGGCTGACCAGCACAGACACTGACATCCCCCTGTCGTCCATCCAGAGCATCCCCTCTGAGAACTATGAGGCCGGCTTCAATTCTGAGAAAACCATCAGCCCTGGTAAGAAAAATAATTATGACTGAGTGGATGGGTGTATGGATACTTAATTGGTCCCCTAACCAGTTTAATATTTGTTTTTATTCACACCACGTTTGGAGAGCTCAGGCTTATGCTGCTATTATCAACGAATGGGCTTCTTTACAGCCTTAACATTAAAGGGAAGTGGGACACCTTTGTGTTAGTCTGCTGCTTTTCTCTGTAGGAAATATCCTGTAGGTGTAACACGTTTTCGCCGTCAAACACTTTCAGAGGTTTGACATGGCCGATTTTAAGAAGAAGCCATCGTGCGCACGGAAAATGTAAATGAAGATGGAAAAATGGCTGCGGTTACCCGTAGTCGTTGCTAAGTAGACTGTTATGTATGACGGCAAGGATATGCGATAGACTAAGCATTTGGAAACCTTTGTTCTTTAGGGCTCAGTTAGTCCACTCATACAGCTCAGAAACAGACGGAGCTGACTATTATTCCACTGTTCTTCTGTTTGTGCATTGAAGTGTTGGTGCGTTTTCTTTGAAGCTAGCGGGAAATGTAAATGGAGATAATAGGCTACATCAAAGCCACTGCGCCTGAGACAGGACTTGGCTCTCATGGCAACAGATGCAGTTGTTAGTGAATACAGGCAGAGGAGCCTTGATGTAATTGTGAAGACAAATGCAGTTACGCTACACTCTGTAGAGATAAAACAGATACGGAATTGGGACTGAGTCACCAGCTGGCAACAACAAAGATTGTATCAAGCAGTGGAGACATAATCATGTAACATATACATCTATAATATTTGGTGATGTTTTTTTAACATTACTGTGCAGAATTTCCTTTAAAATGTCCTTGCTTTGTTGGTATTCTCCCAAAAACTACAAATGATGTCCTGATTAGTTAAAGGTCCTATGTCATGCTCATTTTCAGGTTCCTACTTGTGTTTTGGGTTTCTTTGTTTATGTCTATATGCTTTAATGTTAAAAAACACATATTCTCTTTTTCCACACTGACCCTCTGTCTGAAATGCTCAATTCTTTTAGCGTCTGTCTCTTTGATATTTTCACAGTATTTCTACAGCAGCTCAACTTGCTTTATTTTATTTTTTTTAAAGACATGGAAATCTTACTTTTTAGAATATGGGACCTTTCAGTTCACATTCACACATCACTAAGTAGGTATCCATTTGTAAAATGCCATCATTCAGTACACTTAACCCACACTTGACACAAAAATACCGCTCCAGTGATATTCAGAGTGTTTTCCATAATGCATGGCACTTCACTGCAGCATACTGTCGTCAGATTAGCTCCGTAGTGGCAGTAATGCACCTGTAAGCTATCAGTAAGCCCCAACCTGTGACTAATCTATTTGATTTACAAATTATCCACTTCTACACTACGCAAATCATAAACAGTGTGAGAATAGTTATAGTGTCAGGGCTGGAATAAACCATTTTGTGGTCTAGAAAGGAGTGGAGTGGGAATGAATAAGATGCTTCACTGTTTACAGGCGAATGTTTCCCAAAGCTGAAAGAGTGCATTTCATATTTATAGTTTACTATTATCCTGTACACAGAGACCACTGATTTCCTTGTTGTAGAGATCTGGTAACCACTAATCAGCATTTATTATTTATAATGATTATGTACAAAAATGGTAGTTTCAGCACCTGAATTACTGATAATTGATAACTGATAGTCTCTGAAATGGTAAATCAGCTATTGTCAACATATTTAATACTATCATAAGCTCCCTGCTTCTGTTAATTTTTCCATCCCTTTTATAAGAATCGTTGTACAATATGGTTTCTAAATAACTTCATGTAAAACAAATAATTCTATATTTTATGTTTCAATAAACATCATTTTATATGTTTATTGTATTCAAACATTTGAATGTACAGTATGTTTTTCTGCTAAAATATTTTTTTATCTTCTGACTTAATTAGAGCTTTTTTACAGCTACTTTGTGTAAATACATTTTAAAACCATCGTAGTTCAAGCACCCGTGAGCCTCATACAAACATGAGTGACGGGGCCTTGTTAAGCAATCATGTGCTCTGGAAAACACTTAAAGTCTTGAAAGGTAAAAGGAAAGTACAAGTTGAGAGTTGCCAATTCACCCCAGTATCCAGTAAAGAGTGCAAAGTAAACTTTCAGACAAAGCTGAGGATTTGTTTTGATCCAGTTCCAGATTTCTTTGAGGACGCCCTCCCTCTTCCTGCTCAGGCTTATCTAAAGGTCTGTTCAGCCGTGTCTGAAGCCAGTCTGAGCGACGTGAAACCCAGCAGCCCCACTGCAATACTGGGCTCTCCCCTCAAGGAGCCGGTGTTACCATCATCAGGCACCACGGTGCAGCGCAGAAGTGTTCTACACACCGAAGAGATTGTAAGACTCTCTCCCTATTTAGAAAAAACAAAAGCACCTTTTCTCTGCTATTTGCTAAACATTCGCTGGCTCCAGCTTCTCAATTGTGACTATTTAGATTTTTCATCATACATGATAGTAAACTGAATATCTTAATAATGTTCCATCCTTCATTCTCCACCAATTGTCAGACAAAATGGCAGGACAATCGGATGTCGACCAAGCAGGTGACCATCACAGTGACGCAGAGCATCCATCAGGTGGACAAGAACGGGAAGGTGAAGAAGTCCCTCACCACCTACGAGGTTATGAAGCCTGTGGAAAGCCTCAAACAGGTGGCCACACAAAACACTTGAATGCAGGAGAGACTGGATGAGGCCAAAGAAAAAATTCAAAAATGACTGTGAAACACGTGAAGTGATGGCGTTTTGTGGACAAATCTTTAATGTCTCATGGCTGAGGAGAGGGATGAGACTCTGAAGTGTACAATTTAGATTGTCACATTAAAAAAGTGGCTCATTTTCTTCTTTTAAAAAAACCAAACTAGGCCATATTGTATTTAATACTGTAAGATGTAGTTCTACAGTGCCTGTTGCGTCTTACTGTACTGACATGTAAAGCTAAAAAATCAAACACGCAGTTTCAATTTCACACAGTATCAGATGAGAAGTATATGAGGAATTACAGGAATTACAGAAGACAGGAAATCATGACTTGGCACATTTCAAAAGTGACCTGAAATCTAAAAAAAGCCTTCTCACCCCATTTTATGATGCTTCTGAGGATAAGAATGTGTAAAAGTATTATTTCACAATATAGAATATTCAAAACTATACATATAGATTTGTTATTTGACTTTGATACACATCATGTCATTGCTGCTGTGCTACAATCTGTATGGCTCAGGAAACTGAAATCGATTGCACTATTTACAGTGAAGCCTGGACAGGACTTTGTGATGAGGATGTACATGAACATTGTCTTTCTACGTTGTGTCGTTTTGTACAATACAGTGTTACATTTTCTTATCTAGTCATTCATCTTTTCTAATGACAATAAATGAAACAAAAACATGCATGGCCCTTCTTTTAAATTACTTCACAAACTATTTCTTTCCATATTCAAGGAAAATCAGTTTTACTGACAAAAACATGGGAAAAGCATATTGGCACTGAGGAACTGTGGTGACAAATACATTTTCTGAGATCATCACACAATATATAAATATACACGTAACTTAGGATTGTAGCATCTTCTCCGGCAGCTTGCCTTTTTGTATGAGCAATCGATCAACAACTGCAGAATTTCTAAGAGGTCCTTGGGGGGGACAGCAGTTCTGGGGTCAGCTTTGCGTTGAGTGTGTGTGGATCTGTTTTTGGTGGTCGTAATGTGTTTTTCCTGATCTGAATGATGGCTCCTCCTTCTCCATCCACTCCTCCATACAGAAGTCTGGGAAGAAGAAATTGATTTCTCTTCGTGCAGACTCAAGAGAATCTGCAGGGAATGGGGGTTAAACATATGATGACTTAAAAACAGTATGTGATTTGACAGCCCATGTGATAATATATGGATGAAGGACATGTTGTATACCTGATGGCCTACATGTGAGCACTGAGGAGTCTTACATACCAGAGCCATGTGTTGTGTTTCGTGTGTCTGTGAGTCCAAACTGGGCCCTGATGGTAGCGGGTGCGGTGTATCTAGCTCTGAATACTTTGGTTGGTCCCATCAGTTCTCTCCAGTGACGTATGCCGTCCTCTCTGGCTAAAATGTATGCTCGCATCGGACCACTGCAGGGAGGAAATTCAACAGCCGTGTGAGTGGTCATGAATCACAGTCAAATATTATGCCATGTAAGATTACAGTCATTGCAAAAGCATATACTCCTCTGTGAGGCTTGGATGCTTTCTATGCTTCAACAGAGGGCCAATCTAATCCAATTTATTCACTCCAGAACCTCCTGGGAAGAGAGCGTGGCCATGAATGCATATCAGTTTATCAATTTTGGCTAAACAATGCCGACATGCAGAGGATGTTCCCTCCCTACGGTACGTCTCCAATAACACTGACAGCATCAAGAGATAGGTTGCTGTAGCAACTACTGAGTCACTGCTTTGAGCAGACAAAAAAGACAATTTCATTACAAGCACTTTTTGCATCCCATAGGGGCCACATGGAGCTATTGTGAGCACCATGGTGACGTTTAGACTATTGATACAGGGTGGTTTGTCCGCTGATAGAAAAACTCTTGTTGTGAAGTGTCAGAAAATGATTCATTGGAAACTTGATGATCATGAAATTATAGCCCCATCACTTGACGTGGGCTTTTCTGTCAGTCCAGTGGCTTGTGTTACGTACGGAAATGTTGCTGTTATTCCATTTCAAATACATTGGTCAACGCTGTCATGGTTTGATGAATGTGCATGTATGACGTCATTGTGGAGACTTACCTTGACATGAATTCAACAAGTCTTTGGTAGAAGAATCGCTCTATAAAGCAAACAAAAGCAAAGTTAAACAGAGCTTTCACAATTTTAACTCTTAAGTTCCTTAAAAAACTGTTCTTCGCTGTCTGACTTGAATGAAAAATCGTTTTACCTCTCTGTGTGTAGGTGCTCTTGCAATACAGTAAAGGATGAATAACTTGTTTAATCCGGCTTACACACAGTACATATAAATGTATGCTAAAACAGGCTCAACTGTTTGGTCAGATGGAATCACAACAGCAGCACAGGTGAGTAGTGTCCACACACCTGAATGTTCAGCGTAAAATCTTTCAGAATCCTGTCTCCTCCACACAAGATCTTTGCGTCTAACAATTACAAAGTTGTTGTCCAGGATGCTCTGGTGAAGAGCCTGAAAGGAAACAAAATATTGTTTTAACCCTGTTGTGCCATATTGTAGCTGATGACAATCAATAAACTATATCTAAATATGTTTGGACGAAAACTACATACTGTTCAGGGTAAAGTGTACAGATGTCTTTCAAAAAGCCAGAAGGAAGATTTGTAATTGTTAACTTATCTGCTGGAGCTGCCAGATGGATGATACTTAAAACAGCCAAATATTCTGAAAGTCATTCTCCTGCTGTTTATTAAGATGACAACAGATGGACAACTTCCAGGGGCGTTTACAACTGGAGATTGTATGACTAATGACTTTTTCATGACTTTCAGGCCTTGGGGCTTTTGAATCTATCAGGACAGCAAATTGGGCTTTTTCTTTAACGTTTGGATTCAAATGTAAAATAATAGAAATACTAATGAATAAACTTGGATTAGCAATCAACAGTTTGATTTATTCCAATTATTATAAATCTTACAGAATAACTAACTAAGGAGCATAGAGCCTCTCCAAATTATAATACACACCCAACTAAAGTGTGTGAAGTCAAATTGTTGAATAATCTGTGTAATTAATTAAAAATAATTCAAAATTCAGCTCAAGAAAATGTAAATTGACCAGATATTTGGTCATCTGGGTAAATGTACGTTTTGCATATGCTGTGTCCGTATTTTGTAGGAAATAAAGTTGTTACAGGGTTTGGTCATGAACATCTATGTCTTGTCTATTTATTTAGAGAAGGGGGAGCCAATATACATTATTAATATAGAATACAGAGATCAACGTGTTTACTCTTTATCTGACAGCACTGCTCAAGATAGAAGACTCACATGACAGCAGTAGCTCTTAAAATTAGAATATATGGATACTATTGTTAAGTTAGTGTACCTGAATACCTTTGGAAACAGTCTAAAACAGGGTTCTTTAACTTTTTTTAGGCAAAGGACCCCTTAGCTGAAAGAGAGATGAAGCAGGGACCCCCTACTACAAATATTGTATTACACTGAGATGCGTATTAGACTGGTCCTGACAGCTAGGGTGGCCTGAATCCCATACACACATCTTTTTATGCTGTATACAATACTAAGATATTACAATGATCATTATTAACATATTCATATATTTACACATATGTTGATGTTAAACATACATTATGAAGGCACATTGAATCCTTCATCGCAACTGTATCTGTGCATGGTTACCTTAGTGATTACCTTGCCTATAAGCCAGTAGGCCTACCATCAAGGTGATACAAATGTATCTTTGATAATAATACGTTGCATTCGTTTTACTGTGTGTTTTCAGACATTTTTGAAGAAAAACAACGTTGGAAAGGTTATGAAACAATTTGGTGGACCCCCTGCAGTAACTCTGAGGACCCCCCTGCACCCCCTCGCATTATAGGTGATTTAGTAGCTTATATACAGGTAACCCAATTAAAAGCACACACTTTTGAACCTATGAATTGCTAGAAAAGCTGGGATTATATATAGGAAACGTTAAATCAAATACATTCAACTTGCTCAAAAGATTAATTTAATTCATTTTGTAATTATGGCTGCAGTATATTTCCACAGAACACACAGAAAGGTGTTGTTTTGTGTTCGCTTTTATCCAAGTTTGTGATTTTAAACTCTTTAAAATAGTTTAAATACTGTAAGTAACCAATGTTCTGACCGTTGTGGGTTACCTGTATATAAACTACTCTTATAGGTGGAAACAACAGCCTCATGATCCATAATATCACCTATAATGCGAGGGGGTGCATTTCACGGCAGGGGTGCTGAATACGGCACAACACCGGGTCCCCTGTTAAAGCTCTGATGTGGTGTGAGCTCACCTCTAGCATCACAGGATGAGCTACAGCATCTGGTTTGATAACCGCCAGGGTGAGCTGCAGCACTTTGGACAGGCGGCGAGCTGTGAGTAGCATTGTCTACAGGAAAGACAGAAATCAACAAACCATAGGTTATCATAGACAGTACGCCATCAGTAACAGTTAGCTTTGCCGCGGGAATATAGCGTTAGGTAAGGTTTCATACGCAGCTTTAATTATTTATCATGAAACGACAAATAACTGCAGTATAAGGTGAGACAGCACAAGTAGAGCACTGGTATTTTTACAGTTAAGTTACTGTTAACAAAAACTATCCAAGCTAATGAATAAGTCCGTTCCCAAGGTTACCAACCTCTGTTCCGGAATACTGGTCACTATGAAGAGAGGATTATAGCAACGGTTGCCGCCATATTGTTTTAAATAGTTAACTAAAAAAACAGGTACTTTAATATGAACTAGTCTTCACTCCGTGTCATTCAGCTTTGTTTATGTAACTACGTACTGTAAAAAAGATTAACGTTAATATGCGAATATTTTCTGAATGACTCCAAGCGCCGGTGAGTCCGCGCGTTAATACCGTCCCCGGAAACTAAACCAGCACACCATGTTCCCACTGCGACGGTGGCACCCATAGACATAAAGAGTAGACGCCTCATCGAACGTTGGGCCTATTGGCGCTGACGAGCGGTGGGGCCGCCATCTTGGCCCGGTCGCCCGCTCCACTCAGTGTAAGGACAGGACACGGTTCAGCGTATTTTAATATTCACAGTGGGATTGACAGTAATAGAATATTCTGATATATGATATATGTGATGTATGATAGGTGTTTTGCAAACACTATAAATATAAACACAACAAGAGAAATCATTTATAGAGTATTAATAGGCTGTATTTCATACATGAATACATAAATCTCTCTCTCACTCACTCTCTCTCTTTCTCTCTCTCTCACACACACACACACACACACAAACACACGCAAGCACACACACACACACACACACACTCAGAGAAAATTAAAATACATATAAATCAAGAGTATCAATACAATTAGGTCAGAGAGAGAGAGATGACATTTTGGACACATCTAAATACAAGTCAAACAGACACACTTCCATTTAAAGCACTAAAAAAGCAAGAGCCGAACCCTATATGTTTATGAATATTCAGAAATGATCCATGCTCTGCCAGTCGCATAGTCGTGGTAGTGGAGAGGAGAGGGAGGGTCCACATTTGAGCGAGTGTGTGTGGTATAAAAATATATATAAAATTTTGTTAAATCGATCATTTTCACACTGTTTTGTTCTTGCACAGTTACCAATTTGAGTGTAGCTCTAATTGGTAAAGACAGTGATGTTGTAGGAGAACTTTGTATAGTATCTAAAATGACTGTGTCCTTTGTTTTTAGGCAAGGTCTAATTATGTGAATGTCTTCTTTATTACATATTTTAATTATGTAGTAATTGTATTTAATGTGCAAACAAAAACACGGGGCATAGTTCAGTAATATCCATTTTAAATTATACAAACGATTTAAGATTTTTCCTTAGTTAAATAAATGTATGATTTTTTCTTTTCATACTGTTTCAACTTCTGTGGTACAACTGAACTAAAAAAGCCTGGACTCATCAGTTCCGGTTTACAAACATGTGACGTTGGTCCTGCTTTAAGTGGAGATGTGGAGAACCAAGTAAAAATGTATGGAACATTTAGTTCAGCTGTGAGAATATCGGGCACAGAGTGGAAATACATGTCACGCTTGCCTCGTAAATCTCTGATTCATTCTTTATAATAAAGCCCACATCATGTTGCTCCTGTTTGATGAAACAGTTTAACAGCAAAGGATATTGATCAGATTCTGCCACTTCTCCTTTGATAGTCTAAACTTTAAAAAAAAAAGTGACATGACATGAAAAATGATCTCATAATTCATCTCAATGTCATGTTCAATATTTAAAAAAACAAAACTGAGAATATCTGAGGTGACCTGAGATGAACTGTCTCTGAAGTGTCTTCCTCTCATGAAACCACAGCACATCCTCCGCTGACCTAATGCTGGAAATGTGCAATCCATTTACACTAGACCACATGTACGACAACCCCTCTCCTCCCTGCTTCTCCTTTCATATCTACACAGGCACACACACACACACACACACACACACACACAGGCTTGCACACACACATCTGGCCGGGGGTAAATTAACTAAGATTCCCACAGAGGCTAATCTCCACGCCTCTACTGTGACAAGATAATAATAATAAAATAAGGGACAGCAGCTCCTCTGGCAGCTAAATATGTATCTACCTGCCACAGCCTGAGGGACTCACTATAACATTCAAAAAATGCATGGATTTATGTATAATTGTTTAAAATTGTACTGTACCGTACTGATTATGAATTGTAATATTGTAATATTAGATTAGAGCAGGAATACGCTGCACAGGGCTCTGGCATCTTGTTCCTTCTGCTGCTCAACTCAGAGGCTCAACGAGTCACTCATAGAACTGATCTGGGAGAAGGACCGATCCAAGATGGCGGCCGCATTTCTCGCGGCCCAACGTTCGATGCGGCATCTACTCTTTATATCTATGGTGGCACCTGTTATCTAAACATTAGGATTTATAAATTAATATGTGTAAATACTGAAATTTAAATTAAACTCATACGCAATAGTTATACGAATTGACCGGGTGTATTTTTAACTTGAGCTGCTGTGATTGGAAGTGCATGTAACCTTATGTTTATGTTTTTTTTTTTAGCTGATCTGTTGTACTACCTCTTAAATCTACCTCCTGCATTTAGTATGTTCCTTCTGTACATTTGTTATTATGTATAATTGTATTTAATACCCTAGTTCATATTACATATGTGTATATTGTATATATCCATAACGTATGTACCTGTCTATTTTTTACCATCTGGATTGTATATTTGTCCCAATTTATTATTATTATTATTATTTTTTTTTTTTTTTTTTACTTATGTGTACTGTCTATATTTTATGTCTACCTGTCTGAGAGAGTGAACACCTACCAAAGTCAAATTGCATACTTGGCCATTAAAGCTGATTCTGATTCTTGGGTTGATGCATGGGAGATGTTCTTAAATTGTATAATAAACTAGACCAGTCAACTTTGTAGGTTTGGTCCAACTCAAGTTTGGACATAGGCCTACCCTAGTTCTCATGTTATATGGCAGTGTCCCTCTTCACTGCACTATACATTATTCCCTCTGTGTAATTTAGTATCAGCAGGTAGAAATAAAAAATATTCATTAAATATTCATTTACATTTTTCTTCAAATAAAACAGCCTTGTGATATCTCATTGATTCACCCTTTTAAGGTTCTTTACTGATGAACTAGGAAACTTGAGAAAAAAAAGTGAATGAAATATCAAAAACAATATAACAAAAGAAGCACAGTGTCCTCATATAGTCTCATTGGGACTTTCCCAGAGCTATATCCTTACCATACAAGCAAGAAAGTCACAGTTCATATTTATACATGTAGATGTATACAAGTACGACTACTACTGTAAGTGTAAATTATGGTGGACCATTGATGAATAGATGCTCTCTAGTAACTGACAGTCTCTTGGGAAAGACACAGGCATGACAACTACACGCAGGGACTGGAAAGAAGGCGATGTTTGCCTGTGGTATGACATCAATGTGAGAGATCAGACATACAGTATGAGTTACAAACACGAAGCACATTCCAGCAATGCAAAATGGCCACACCCTTGAAAAGAGGAGGTTGTGGTTTTGACATTCAGAGAGAGAATAGGAGGGAAGAAAGGGGGGATGGATGTCCCACATAGGTTTCTCCCACCTGCCCATGTCATGTGACTTGGGGTGACACCACAGCTGTTATTGCCCATGAGGGGGATTGAGAGAGGAGGCATTGGGTGGGTGAGGGGTTTAATGGATAAACCTAGGTTCCTATAGCTACACAAACTGAAAGTAGTCCCACAATGTGGAAATACTCTACAAGGAAAAGTGCTGCAGTTAAAATCTTCCTCACATGAAAGTATCATTCATTTAAAGCTACATTTACATAAAATATTTAAAGTAAAAGTACTTGTTTGGAAGACAACAGGCCCTTGGTATTTACATTTTATAATAAATTACATATCAACACTGATGCATCCATGTGTAACTAGCATTTTACTGTCGTAGTTGGTCGACGGCTAGTTTTAATAACTTTATATACAGTTAGTTCAGTGGTTCGCAATCTAGGGGTCAGGTACCACCAAAGGGTCACAAGATATATCTTAGGGTTGTTAGGATATGTTTTGGACTTCTCACTAATCTTAGCTTTTTTGTATAATATTGAAGAATTTGAACAGTTATTTAAATAAAAATGGGAAGTTTAGAGGGTAAAGCATCTGCTGGAAACTCATAGACGTCTGAAACATGGCAAAGAGTTCAAACTAGACACAGTTTTAATCCACAGTGGTTTGGGGAGACACTACAGGCAAAACATAATTTTGTTTATTTTACTCAACTTTCTCTGTTTGCATCTGTAGAATTATCTTGAATTCACCAGTTAGCAATAAATAATGACTTATGAGACAGAAATCTCCACTTCAGTAGCACTTATACACCTAACTTTCCAGTTTTCTATCTATATTCTGAAGGTTTTTTTCAGACGGGTTTGTTCATATATCATTCATAGCCTGATTTATAAAACATTTTATTCCTAAAAACATTGCAAATTAATTTTGTTATGGCTGTTGACAGTATTTTCTGATTTATGGAGTATGAATAGATAACCAAAATCCCTTATGTAAAAACCTATGACTCCAATATGACAGTGAAATGAAACAATCATTTTGCACCTGGCTTTATCCAATGTTCGGATTTCTGTTCTGTAAATGTACGCAAACTAGAACATAGTTAAAATTGTAATTATTCACATATTTCAGCATCACACTTCAGAAAACCTGTAATACAAAAAAATGTTCCTCTTAATAGAAGTAATCAGCTGGGGGAAGTTTCATGGTGACATGTATTAGTTAAAAAGTTTACCCCATTCACCTGTAGTGTGTCTCTTTAAGACTTTCTTATGTTAAATTTTAATCTGAAAGGTCGTTTTACAATTATGTAGAAAAACAGTGATTATCTGCCCAATATTATAAATGATAAATGCACCAGGATGAAATCAAATTCCACAACTGTCATTATATCTCTTATTTGGACATTTTGGAAGACAGAGTGAGAAAGGATCTCTGCCTCCATCACACAAAAATGAATTGTCTTCTTTGATGCTTACTTCTCTCTCCCTCTCTTTGTAGATTAAGGATGTGAGGGAGGTAGAATAATGTGAGTTTGTGAGCTTAAAGAGACTAAAACCATGTACTATTGTTTCAAGAGGACGACAGGTTTCAGGATGGAACAGAGACCACCGTTGCTCACTGCTGACTCTTGCTTCAAACATCTTCAGCTGGGTGGCTGATTCAGCTGACACCCCCCCTGCTCTCTTTCCGACCATAAACCCCATCTCTTGTTTTATCTCCGTGTCACTGCTGCTGCTGACTGCTGCTGCTGCTGCTTTTGCCGCTGCCTCTCCTGCAGTTGTCGTTCCCTTTTGGTGGGAGTCGGGCAGCTGACTGACGACCCCCACAGGCTCTTGGGTGTCCATAGGCTGCTCCACATTCATTCAGCGGGAGCCATGGTAAAGGATTATGTGAAAATACGTTCCATATAGTACAAGGGAGAACAGACTTTCAAGGTTTGGAGGGAATATGATATAAAACGTTAAAGTAGTAAACTCTTAAAAAATTTAACATATTATTAACTTCAACTAAAATAATGTGTTTAATATGTTGTGCAAACAAAATGCAAATTCAGAATAGGCACATTGTTTGAAATCGATCTTAAACAATACTGACATGCCATTACCCCTTATGGGATAATGCCTGATGAGGCGTCCATTGTCAGGAATTAATGAACAACATCCATTAATTCCTAATAATGGACTCTTCGCCAGGCATTCTCCTGCAGCCAGTTAGAAACGAACATTCAACTAGACCATGGTATAATGAATGAATGAATGAATGCTTTATTTCAAACATGTGAAAAATATATTACACTTGAAGCACTAGTCATTAAAACCCTTTGTATGTTTGAAAAGGACCAGGAAGAAGCATTAGCTTATTAATTCCTACCCCCTCTCCACTTAGTACCTAGTACTATAGGTTTTCTTACTTCCTGTGTATCCTGTGTTTTTTTTAATAATACTGTATTATATCACTGTATGCACTTTATTTAACTGCTCCCATCCTTTCCCATAACTTCCTAAAAAGGCAAACAAACAAACTATGTGAAGAATAAAGTTTTCAATAAAGAATGAATATCAATGTTTTTTAATGGAGCAGCTCAAGGAAATTCCCATATAGTCAACAACACTTTGACTCTGTGTTATTTACTTTATAATGCCAAATCAAATTATTTTCAGGACACTTTCTAAGAAATGATCAGGAAATTACAGACCCATAGGTAAATTGGTTATCATATGTTCTTCTATATGATCATACACTGTGAGACACTGAGATATGATGTATCCATGTTATGCTACAATATTAGTACTGTAAGTTAAATTCTGTCCTCTGCCTTGTTATTCGTACTTTAACTAGTCAATTATTATGTCTTGTGTATACTTTCAGGACTGTAAGTCGTTTAAACATCAAACTTCTTCATGCATATCATTATTGACGAGAGAGTTCAGTTTCTACTAGTGTGAAATACATTTATGAACAAACTACCAGAGGTTTAAATAAAATGTTCAATCTCAATACATTAAACTGGTGATTTTCATTTTATATTTTAGCTGTGTGCCTGTGAAGCCCTTTGGGAATGTCATGACAAGGGTTTTTATGAATATACTTGATTCACTATGACATTTGAAGCATCCAACCTCTCTAGTGCATTTCAAACAGCTGTTTTGTTAGAGAATACTACATATTCTGGTTTGACCTGTGCACTCTGTTGTAACTATGATCCACCACATTACAGCTCACCTGTCACCCGGTCACTCAGAGGCCACCTGACCATTACAACAGGGACATTTAAAGCGGGGCACAGGCCCCATTGTGACACCCACAACCCTTTTATGTCCTAATTGTTTGGCTGGTGAGAAAAGTCAGTGATGTGTTTCCTGTTATAACACCTTTCGGGGCTTTAGTAACAGATCAGAGCCTAATTATGGTGCCTTATTTCAAGAAATCTATACGAATGAACCTTAAATGTAATCAAGAGGGAACATCTTTTGTTTAACTACATGGCCAATGTGGAACTGTGTCCTAGATTGTTTTATTCTAATGAAAAAATATGCACTTTATTATTAGAATAAGTAGTAGTATGCTCAAATCTAATGACCTCAAAGCATCCTTCTAAATCCCTCAGTCCCCTGTGTGAAATGCGGGAGTGAGCTGCCTTCACCTCTCCATCACCTGTTCTCTCCTTTAGCCTAAATGCCAGTGACCTTTGACCTTTCTGCTCCATTGCTTCACCACACGGGACCAGGCTCCCTGCAACAGCTGTGTCAACCTCAGCGCTGGCAACTGTCGTGCCCAGAGAAGGACAGAGAGTGGCATTAATGTCAGACTACGTAATGAGTCAGTAACACGCTTCTGTCTTTGTTAGGGTCACGCAGTTCAGTCTTTCACGTGGGTCTATCATTGTCCTTTACGGGTTTTAGATTTGAGGTTTTCAATCCTCATATCATGGATTTCGTCCCCTTACATGCCGCATATTTTTGCTCTTTGCTCTAGTTTTACAGTTACACATGATACCTTATAATCTACTACAGTATCTCTCACACATTTTTTTTTTATTTTTGTTGATGTTGAAACCTACTTCATAAATGCTTCGGGACAGTATTTACAGACATAACCTCCCTCTCCAACATCCCAAAACATATTTTTCAGTCATACTGCACTCTCTCTGAACTCTGTTAGAAAAAAAAACAACAACAAATCAGACAGGGAGATGTTCTGTAAGGTGTTTTAAGTCAAATTTCAAGTCACACATAAGATTAACTCTCCACCTCCCGCGGGGACTTTCCTCCAAAGAACTGAGGTTAATCTGCGAGGTTGTCCCATCCTCCGCATGTGCAGGACCTGATCTGGCGTCAGCTGGCAGTTTATTTATACCCATAGAAATCCATGCTATCCGCTGTTGAAGAAACTGCTCTGGGGTTAGCCGGTCTAACTCCTACCTGCTGTCCCAAAGGAAATTATTTCTTCCTGCCAAGAAAAGTGTGTTGTGACCTCCCCAGAAGCAGTGGGACATTGGCAAGGGGATAGATGGGTATGACAGAGGGGAACAAAGTGATTAGCAAACGGGGGCCCCGGTATGTGAACGCGGGTTAAAAATAACCTCACTGACCCAATTTGTAGATAACATACAACACACCTGCTGACTCCCTGTGCTGTCTTCTTCCCAGTTTGGCTTTAATTGTTCTTAAAAAATAACTTTTAAAGTGGTGAAATCTTAACATTGAATCACAATCATGAGCATGTTTTGTGAGAGTTTTTATGAGATTCGACAAATGTATAAGTGACCAGACTGATGATTGGTTCTCAGATAAATAAAACGGAAGAGGGATTGACAGATGGGAAAAAAAAAAATCACAGCGTAAGATGAGATCTTTTGCATGATGCGTGACACATGATGAAAGAGAAGCAGATGATTAGATGAGAGACTTCGGCTCGGCCTGCGAGCCAGTATGTGACAGTGATCAGCTGTTCTGTTAGGAGCAACAGCAGGATTACGATTCGTGTCTTAACCATTGTGTCCGGTTTTGAGCGACCAAGAATCCACTCAACAACAAAAGTAATCTGATATTCCTAGCACTCCAGATATATCTGGCAAGGCCTTGGTGCATAGCTGACATTAGTGGAAATGTTGCATTTGTGATACACCCTGGCTTTTGGCCATGGGAAATATTGAACAACTGTTGAATTTAGACAACATCCTGTGGCGGAGAAAAACGGGAGCTACAAAGATGCGACGGGGTGGCTATTTGTGGATGGCGAGTGCCTCGAAAATAGCAAGAGTTTTAAGTTTCAATATAAGCCCCCTTCTCTGAGCTCAAGCTCTCTGTGAATGAGGCCCGGGTTCCTATCACACCCAACCCAGGCGCTGATTTTAGAACACAGGTGTTGACCTTAGTGGTGCGGCTTGTGCTTGCAGCAGAGGAAAATGAACCCCTGAGCTCGGCCTGTTTGCCTCTACAGTGTTGATAATCACAGATTCTTCGAAACAGTCATATTACACTTATGTATGTATCACAGTGACTGATGAGAAAGTGCTGCACTTCAATTGGTAACTTAGTCTTTTACATAGATTTCAGAGTTGTTTTGCGGTTTGTATTACATTCTGTGTTGTTTTGTACTGTAAGCGTGACGGCGAGAGTATGGTCACCTTGTGGCTACAGGAGGATTTATTGTTTGTTTTTACGGTGCCACGAGAGCACCTGTATAACTTATTCACACTCCTCACATATCACTGGCTTCATTAACGGAGGTTTACATTACAGTGTGTCAGAGGATTTATCACATTTGGTTGAATGTGAAGCAGATTGAGTGGTCTTGTGGCTCCCTAAAGGTCATCATCTCAGGACAGCATGTCATCACATAAAAATTGCGAGAGGCTGTTAAATGCTTTGACAACAGTCACTTTTCCCTAAACTGTAAATGATACAATGAAACTAGAGTGAAGCGCGGAGAAACCAAACTGGGATGAAACTCAACCTTGGCTTCAGCTGTGACTCGTGGCCTGCTGTAACTGCTGTTCTGACTGTACCCCCCCAAACCCAATAAAACACGCCCATCGTGCAGTTGCTTCCTTGTTTCTCTGTATCCCTCTCTTTCTAACTCTTTTTTTTTCCTCCAAAAAGGAGCCATTGACATTCGGTGTAAAATAGAGGCAGGGTGGGGTGGGGGCTGAACAGAGGCAGGGGTGTAGGGTGTCTCGAGCTCAGTGCGAACAGCTGAGAGGTGTGATTTCACAGGCTGGCTCCCCCCTGTCAGGGCCCTGATTGGGCCGGACAGGAGGCGCAGGAGAGGCCCGGGCTTCTAAAGGACACCAACAGGTGGGAGGCCGCTTTGGAGGGGGGTGCTCCTGGCGGGATAGAAAAGGCCGATCTGCAAGGCCTGTTGTGGGCACAATCCACCAGGCCAGATATGGAGGAGGATGGTTGATCGCAGGATAGCTGAGGTGAAGAGAGCAGAGGGGGGAAGATGAAGTTGGGGAATGGTTCTCAGGGAGCAGAGGGGTAGTTTGAGATGAAAGGGCAGCTTCAGGGACAAGGAGTAAGGTTGGTCTGAGAGTTTTCTGGTCATGGTGCTCCTTTTTAAATCTGTGCTTTCTGACCAACAACTTTTTTTCTGGTAAGCTTTTCTTTTTTTGCCAGTTTGTCTTCCAGACTTTTGTTTAGGGTTTTAGTTTCCTCGGTTTGCAGCACCATGTGAGTAAAACCAGGCGTCAAACCAGTTGTTAGATGTTTTCTGCAAGTTTTACGATAGACGAGACACACCGGGGCAAGAGCCTGACACCTCTATCAGGTGAGGGGAAGCTGAGGTGTGATACAGGAAATAATCAGGAAATTCTCATCACAGTCCAGTCAAAGTAAAGGGCCATTTGGTTTGGAGCTGGCTGACATAGCAGGGGTTAGATTTATCAGTTGACAGTGTAGGAGAGGCCGGCTGAACCCAATGTGGCCTCCAGCTCAACTCCAGCTGCTCACCACAAGAAGACAACAGAAGAGGAGACGCAGCACAATTCAATGAAGGTGAGTCAAAAAATATTTTCAACGCATTTGAAATATGAGCCCTTTTAACATTGATTTCCTATTATTTCTCTTCTCAAAAAGGACACTATGACACAGTTGTTGGGATGGACGCGGCTTGGCATGGCATGATGTTTAGGAAATAGCACAGATTGTGACCTTTGTCTGCTGGAAGTCAGAAATATGCCTCGCCCTTCAGAGTTATTTAAACACAGGGGAGTTCAGCATCATCACACTGGCATTACCCATCAAAGAGCTGCATGGTATTTAGCACTATCAATCTGAACTGTAATACTTATTACCAGGGACAAACATTGTTAGTATTTTTCTCTTTTAGCATCTGAGGGTCCTACTTTTTTGGCTTGTGTTAGGAGAGAAAAGCCACACTTTCAACAACAATTAAACTTCCCCTTCTGTCAAACTACACTAAATGTCTCACAAGTCTGTGGCAGATGATCGCGGCCACCGTCACGTGTTCCTTTAGCCTCGTCCTTCCTCGCTCGCTCTGTCACAGTTAACCAGTGTTAAGCCGGTTGTTTCCCGCTACTTTGCAACTGTGACTATGAAAGGGTGCTTTGTGTCCGAGGAGCGCTGGATCCAGTTGTTGCCCCTTGTGAGGACATGCTTCCTTATATCCCCATATTAATACACCACTTATGGAATGTAAGGAAGTGTGTGGTTTCAAGGGGAATTGAGCACTGACCGCACTGGGAAGAAGAAACCATAATTCAGTTTTTTGATTTAACATTATAAAAGATGGAGCTCCATGAAGCGCAATGGTATGAGTGTGCCTTTGTCTGCTTTATGTCATGGCGGGGTGATGTCAAGGTTCATAAGCATGTGTGATTACATGTGTGTGTGTGTCTGTCTGTGTATGTGTGGCAGGACAACAGGTGAAACGTCTGTTCCCTCTCCTTCAACTCAGCCACATGCACAGTTAGTATTACTCTCTGTGCCAATGATCGGGTCTCAGGGACTTCTTGAAAAATTCCTGCCCTGCCCCAACGGCTGACAGTCAAGGAGGATTGACAGACCACAGCTGTCACCCATTATAGCAACCGCAGGACTCTCCAAAAAGCAAGAAGGGGAGGGAGGGAGATGTCACTGAGAATGAAGGTTTGCTCCTGTAGGCTGGATTTGGAAGGAAATAGGCTGATGTCACCAGCTGTCAGGGTTCCCAAACCTCTAAATAGGAACTATCTGCTTGGTTACATGGAGACACTTGTTCCTGTGTTGTATCCACGCAGGATTTGTCAGTAGTGGCTCAGTCGTGATATTCTTTTTCTCTCTCTGTGTTTCATCAGGTAAGACTGAAGAGGACATGATGGCCTGATGATGTCCACCTCCTATTTCCCTCTTTCTCCTCTCTCTCATTTCCTTCTTTTCTATGTCCTCAACCCCTGTAACCTTCCCTCTTTCCTTCCTCACTGCATGCCCCCCCCCCACTTAGCACAGCCTCTTGCAGATGAAGCAACACGCCTTGCTGTGGCTGGTCAAACGGAACCAAGTCAGGTGTTTCTGTGAGGTTTGGTCCCCTTCAACCAGCTACTGCGTCGTGAATTCAGTCAGCGTGGAATCAAAGACACAGTGGCGTTGTGCTGCATTGGAGGTGTCGGTCTATTGACAATGATAGATGTTTGCTATTGGTTGTTTCCTGTATGGTGATGATGTTTGATGAAAAGCAAATAAAAGAGTGCTGATTACAATCAGTGGCGGATAATAAAATTATTTGAAATGTCTAAAGTTGAAATTGCTTTTACTTATTTTAAAATACAGAAAGAGTAAAATGTCCCTGTGAGCTACAAATCCATTTGAACTGTGTGTGTTGGGTCTTGTTTTTGATTAGTTATAGTAAAATGTGTAACTTTCCTCCAGGTAGGCATATAACTCTGATATCAATATAATCATCAAGTCATCATTATTTACTGTAAATGTCTGATGATAACATTTTGCATTGCACTACCAAGCTCACTTAATAGGTGATTTATACAGTAGGCTCAATACATTCTTCAACAAAAAATGCCTCCACTAAAACAATCTAACTCTGTAGGGAAATGGGACTCAATGACTTGGTAACTGTAATAATAATAATAATAATAATAATAATAATAATAATAATAATAATAATAAGGTCCTATTTTCCATTCATAGCATTATTTTGTGAGAAGCTGTAGTCTTTGTCCGTATGTTATTCAGTATGTTTAAAAACTGTGAATTAATGTGCTGAAAATGGAGTGCTCAATATGGAACAGAATATTTGTTTTTTTTTGGTCAAAAACAAATAAACAAAATAAAAATAATTGTTGGTCTGATGAATGCAGTGTGGTTAAATTAAGCCTTTTTTCCAAATATGCACCTCGTTACATACATTTAATAGAGGAATGGATCGCCCACAACTAAAGTCAGGATGCATTGTTTGATTTGGGAGATCATACAATAGATTGGACACAGAAATATCTTTGTAACAATAAAGTGGGCTGTATGAAGTTAACAGTTAAAATCTTGAATTTCATATACTGGATGTTTCATCCTCTTTGATTTATACAACATCTAGGTAAGATAAATATCTCAAGTCAAATGAATCTACTGTATACCAGAGGATTCAGAACCACACCCTCCATGATTCCCACAATAATAATTATGTTTAGTGATGGTTTGTGTTTTTTTATGATAATGTAACTAGCACAGGAATTTCAGAAGGACGACAAGAAAGCCTGGAGATCTGTGTATAAATAAACTGCCCTGTTTCTATTAAAGTCCCAGGTTTTGGGACGGCAGTAGTTCAGTCCTTGGTGACTCGGCTGGGAACCGTAGGGTCGCCGGTCCATGTGTCGACCATGAATGGAGTGTGGACTGGTGGCCGGAGAGGTGCCAGTTCATCTCCTGGGCACTGCCGAGGTGCTGTTGAGCAAGCCACCGAACCCCCAACTATATGAATGAATGCATATATAATATGGAGCTTCTATTAGATATACAATATGACGAAGGCTGAAGGATGCTTGTTTTTCAAAATGTACAGTTCATAGGGATCCAATCAAAAAATCTCAATAAAAGGGATTCATAGGTAATATGCTAAACTCTAAAATCATAATGATACATATGTCAACTTTAAGTGATTTCATAAAAATCGTGTAGAAATGTATGGTACATCTACAGCCGTTAATAATAAAAAATAAATTGAAGTTATTATAAAACAAATTGAAAGCTTGTTAAATCATATTCCTTTACATGAAAAATGTACATGAAGAAACACAATTTGGAATAAAGGCAATAGCAGCATTATGTTATGGTATGAACAGAGGCAGATCAATGCAGCCAAGGGGCCTCGGGTGTGCAGGGGCCCTGGATTGGCAGACTATTTTATTTATTTTTAATTTACTACAGTGGGAAAAAACTTGCCTCCTTTTGGGGCCCTTAGAAACATTAAAAATATGAAGTCACTGATTAGATATATATGAGACACATCAGTCGCCATCCTGTGGCCGGGTTCATAAGGTCAGTTTTGTTGTCAAATGATGTCACTCACTGTTACTACACAGTATAGTGACAAAATGTCAAGTGCAACGAGTGAAAGAACAACGGGACCAAGATCTACTAAAGAAAATCAGTAAACTGACAGGATTTTATAAGGTTGCAGAATCTTCTTCTGTTCTAGCAGAGTTTTTTTCTGATAAAGCATGATTAATAATGTGGGGGCCCCCCAAAAAAGTAGCCTAGGGGCCCCTGACCACCTTAATCTGCCACTGGCTACCATCCATCCAGACCTCTCCGCTTTGTGTCCCAAGAGTCAGAACTAAACATGCAGAGGCAGCGTTCAGTTTTTATGCTCCACATATCTGGAACAAACCTCCAGGTCTGCTGCAACTCTCAGCTCTTTAAAATCAAGACTGGAGACTTTTCTGTTTTCCGCTGCTTTTCAGTGAACAAAACCATTTATTAACAGCTTATACTGCACTGTAACTTCTATTCCTGTGATATTATTGGTTTTATTTTATCTAAAATAATTGTATTTGCTGGTTTGTGTTATTATTTTTTGTAATAATTTAATCTGAATGTCATTCTTTATCTAAATATCATTTTATATGTGTTTCTTTCTAATGTTTTTAATGTTTTACATAAAGCACTTTGAATTACCTTGTTGTTGTAAGCAGCTATACACATAAACCCGCCTTACCCATGTTGACCCACCAGGGGGCGGTATAAGTTTCCCGGGGCGGTAGTTTGTGCCTCAGCAGAGGAAGCTCAGCAGCATCGTAAACATGGCTGACAGTGCAGTGACAGGTGAGTTCGGGAGTGTGTAACAGCTGGGCTTTACAACTGTCCACGGGTATTTTTCATTACTTCGCCGTGGCCGCAGTGACAAAATGGCCTTGCGCTCATATTCCGTGTTTTGTGGTCTCTTGTGTTTGGCTTGTAGCGAAGTTAATTCCCCCCTATGCTAGTGCTGCTAACGTTAGCATTGCAAGCAAGTCAACGGTGCCATTGATGTTGTTGCATCATCTTTTCGAATAGTTTTTCTAATTAACAGAACAACTAAAAATGCCTGTTTTAAGCTGTGAGTGCACGGTGCAGGTGTGGTTGCTAACCAGTTATGTGACTACCGTCGTTAGCATGATGCTAACCTAGCAAGTCCTCTGACATACAGACAGCTGGCAGCACCACCGACACTGAAGCACTGGTATCACAATGAAGGCTGCTCCGGTCATTACAGCCCACACCTAAAGAACAGAACTTAAACTGATGTAATCATAAACCATCCAGTCCTTGTTTTTACAGATGGACCTGACAAAAAAGATGACATCTCACGAGCAAAGGTTAGTGTGTACTCGAAGTCTGCCACAGTCTCATATAAGGCTACATATGTGACTTTAATCGCAATGTCTTTAGCTGCCATGTTTTTTTCCCCTCAACAGACTGAAGGCAAAGAGCTGACCAAAGAGGAGAAGCAACGGCTGAGAAAAGAGAAGAAACAGCAGAAGAAAAACAAAGAGAAACAAGATGCGAAGGAAAGTGAAAAGAAGAAGAAGAAAGAAGAGAATCCTGTCAGTGCGGCTGCTCCGGCCTCCCAGCCTCCAACACAACAGTCTCAGAAAGGTGCATATGAGAATAGACCGCACCAGTGATGTCATCTAAGGCGCATTTCTATTCATTTGTCACTTGGCAGATTTCTATGGGATACTTGTTGCATGTAACAGCGTGTTCTTTTATAACTGCGACCTGTTACTGTAGTTAATATTTCCCCTGACACCGCTTTGTCTCCCTCAGCTCCTTCAGCAGTGCCTGCTCCTGCACCCGTTCCTGTGCCTGCCTCAGAAGACAAGCCAGCTAAGAGTAAAGCAGACTTGAAAGCTGAGAGGAGAGCTCGGCAAGAGGCTGAGAGGGCCTCCAAACAGGCTGGCGCAGGCAAACCTAAAGCCCCGCCTAGTGAGCTGCAGCCAGGTACCGTAGTAGCCACAAGGAAAATCCAAAATTATACATACTGTGGAGAAAGTCACACTTTTTTTTCTACTGTGTTTCCAGTGGTGAAGAGGCTCCCTGAACACGTCCAAGTAGACAACCCGGACGTTTTAAAGAAACTGGCAAAGAAATTGGAAAGACAACAGGTTAGCTACGTTATGTGTCATCTCTAAAAATCCTCAAATCAATAAAAGCATGCTTTCTTTGTCTGACTCATGGAGAGCATGACTTTACATAATGAGCATACACTGCCTGTTGCAAACCACCCTATGTGTTAGCATTCTTGGCTAAATCTTGAGTACAATAACTATAACTTAAACATTCTACATTTTAAATGAAAAAACAAACAAGTAAGGAACATATTAAATGAGTTAAGGCATGTCGACTCTAGTCAATCTTAAGAAAAGACTAACCATAATCAGGAATCATCTGGATCCTGGTTGTTTTAATCAGGCTCCTGTTGAAAATAACATAACGTAATATAATGTATGGTATATAAGCTAAACTGTGTTGTAATAAATCCAAATCTACACTCTGCTTTCTGCTGCATGTGCTTAATTAAAGTAATCAGTAAGATCTATGCCATTCCACTTACATTTGCTCACTTTGCATATAATTAGAGTAATCCAGAGTCAACTTATAACTTGCCAGTACTCATTCTCTAATGATAGTTCTTTAAATCCTTATATACCATGAGTCATAACTGCATGTGATCATACCTAACATTTCTTTCAGACACCAGGGTGCAATGCTGCTACAAATGTCAAGGTCTGGCTTTCTTAAATGTAGATGTGTGCCATTGACACGATTTGTGTAGTTCTGTTTACTAACCTGTAGTCGTTATCGTGCTCCAGCACCAATATGTAAATTAAAGTGTAATTCCGGCGCAAAATGATCCAATGGCCTTTTTCGGCACGAACATACATCAAATAAGCCGGTGAGACATTTTTTTCGCTTATGAACCGTTAACAGAGAAATCCGGGAGAGTCGCTTACAGGCGGACTTGGCTAACACCGATTAGCTCGGGGCCATATGGTAACGTCATTAAAATGGCTTTTTTAACCACTAATACCGCTCAAAATAACACCAAAGCTCTGCAGTAGCATGATAACAGTTCCCACACATAACATGAAGCACAGACAATGTAGTTACCAAACCCAGAGTTTATTAAAAGAGTGTTTTAAAAGATTTAACAACTGGCCCTGGTACCAGCTCCTTTCATAGTAATGTTCATTCAAGTGGATTCCCAAAGTCAATCCAAAAGGAAAGAGCCCACTGATGCTTTGTTTTATATGTAGGGACTCTTATCAAGCCCCTGCAGAGGTTTGGTGTTATTTTGAGCAGTATTAGTGGTTAAAAAAAGGTTGTTTTAATGCCCTCACTGTACTGCCTCGAGCTAATCAGTGTTAGCCACGTCCAGCTGTTAGCGACTCAATGTCTCAATGGCTTATTTGATGAATGTAAGAGCCGAAAAAGACCATGGGAAGATTTACACTTTAAGGCTGCAGACTTATTGTTTGGTCCATTGAGACTGAGGTTGGTGTGTCGGTGTGATCATGTTGTCATTTGAAAAGTTGGTTCAAGAGTTCATAGATTCTTGGTGTTCTTTGTGTGATTACCGCCACACACACTGAGCTGTTTGCTCTGCAGGATTATGGCTGCACTCGGTGCTGCTCTGTTTATTTTTGTAGAGTGTTCACGACACAATGCTACATAATAAAAATGTAGGGTTTTTTTTCTGTGTTGCCAAAGTTAAACATTTGAGAGTTGTTTATCATGATTACCAACCTTCCGGTGTTCCATTAAATTTTACTCATCAACTTTGCCGTGATTAACCTTGTGATCCGTTTTAATGTCTGAATAAGTTGCTGGGGATTGATGTCAGTGGACTCTAATGTGCTTTATTTCAGATCCCGCTCCGGTTGGACTACGGCTACAAAGTCAGCCTGTTTTCTCATCTCCACCAGTACAGTCGCAAAGCCCCTCTAACACAGCAGCTCGGGTAAACTGACAGTATACCTACAGTGTTTGTGTTGTCTGAGAAGAGTGGGATTTATGGAGTGCCAATCATTTGTCTTAACCCCAAATATAAGCATAAGTCTGACTGTTTTTGTCTGTTGCAGCATCCCCTCCACGGTGATTCATCCTGCTATTGTTCGCCTGGGTCTCCAGTATTCACAGGGCATCGTGGCAGGATCCAACGCTCGCTCTGTCGCCCTGCTGCATGCCTTCAAACAGGTACTGGGGAGTGACAGATACAGCCACGCACAAGCGCTTCACCTGCTGACTGTGTGGCCCGTTAAATGGCACGTTAAATATTGTTGCCGTGTTACAGGTTCATACTATTTCAGCTTGCTATTTAATACAAAATTAAATGGTTAATGGACTTGTACTTATAAAGCGCCTTTCTAATCTTCTGACTACTCAAGGCGCTTTCACAGTGTTTGTCACATTCACCCATTCACACAGATATTCACACTGATGGCAGTGGACATCCACATACCATCTAATCACACCACACTTACA
Organism: Echiichthys vipera; assembly: GCF_963691815.1. Lineage (NCBI taxonomy): Eukaryota > Metazoa > Chordata > Actinopteri > Perciformes > Trachinidae > Echiichthys > Echiichthys vipera. Next base: position 18,357,319 of record NC_139844.1, read on the forward strand.
CACCCATGCGCAGCACGGGGAGAAATTCGGGGTTCAGTGTCTTGCCCAAGGACACTTTGACATGTGGACTGGGGGAGGTGGGGATCGAACCGCCAATCTCTCGAGCGGAGGACCATCCACTCTACTACCGAGCCACAGTCTCCCCCACAGTTAAGAAAGCTATACAGTACAGTTTCCAGCTTTCCAAGCTATGAAAAGTTTAGCCCCCAGCTGTCCTTTCAGCAATGTAGCTCAGCAACAACTTTTCAGCACTCAGTTCTCAAATGTGGTGTTGACATATATATATGTTTATTTTGTACAGATTTAAAGTAAACATTCTCTTCCTGCTTCAGGTAATAAGGGACTATACTACGCCTCCAAATGAGGAGCTATCTAGAGACTTGGTCAACAAGCTGAAACCTTATATCAGGTACAAACACACTGTTCTAATTCTACTGATGTGTCATCAATCAATAATTTGTCTGTCATGTTTTTCATGCCATGAATTCAATTCTACAGTTTAACACGTAGCGTAATTGTGTTTGTTTGATTTTTCTTGCAGTTTTCTGAATCAATGTCGCCCCCTGTCAGCCAGCATGGGTAATGCAATCAAATACATCAAGAAAGAGATCTCCAATATTCCTAGTCAGTGCAAAGAAGAAGAGGTCATTGTCACGCTTCTTTCCATCACAATTTAGCCGGAGATCATGACATTGCATATTGCTGATGTACAGTTTCCCCTCACACACTCTCTCTTTCTCTATTTAGGCAAAGAGAGAACTGCTGAGCTGTATCGACTGCTACATTAAAGAGAAGATCATCCTTGCTGCTAAAGCTATTGCCAAGTACTCCATAGAAAAGATCAGTGATGGAGATGTCATCCTAGTTTATGGATGGTAAGCCCTTTATTTAAGACATCATGCATGTTTAAATGTCAAAACTGGCTTTTTAGTTTCAGCTGTAGAATTCATTGCTTAATTGTTTTTCACGCATAAGAAATCTAACACTTTCTCTTCCCTCTTTCTTTTCTCGCCCATTAAACCCCCACCGTCCTTCCACAATACTCCTCTAACATTACTTCCATCTCTGCTCAGTTCGTCGCTGGTCAACAACATCCTGTGCGAGGCCTTTGAGAAGAACAGGAAGTTCCGTGTGATCGTGGTGGACAGCAGGCCTCGATTGGAGGGCCGGGAGGCCCTGCGGCGCCTTGTCCAGAAGGGCATCAGCTGCACCTACGTCCTTATCTCGGCTGTCTCCTACATTCTTCCAGAGGTACCTTCACACTTTTGAGCCTTAGTACATAGAGCAAGGCATCGATATTTACCGAATGAATGGATAAAGCATCTTAAATTTCATACTGTTTTGTTTTGTGGATATGTCATAAAAATGCCTTTAACTTGGACCTTATAGGTATCGAAGGTGTTCCTTGGCGCTCACGCTCTGCTGGCCAACGGTTACGTCATGTCTCGCGTGGGGACGTCACAGATAGCGCTGGTGGCCAAAGCCTTTAACGTGCCTGTGCTGGTGTGTTGTGAGACCTACAAGTTTTGTGAGAGGGTGCAAACAGATTCCTTCGTGTCCAATGAACTAGGTATAGGAAAAAAAAGAGATTAGGGCTTGTTGAATTGTCACAAATTTACCTTCGTATTGATTTTTATTTCTTCCAAACAATACATCGGAGAATTTATCTTCATTTGTGCTTTCCAGATGACCCTGATGACCTCATTGTGACCCGCAAAGGGAAGACCCAGCTAGAGCACTGGCAGGAAGTACCCTCACTTGGCCTGCTTAACCTGGTGTATGATGTGACGCCGCCTGACTTTGTGGATTTAGTCATCACAGATCTGGGAATGATCCCGTGCACCTCGGTCCCAGTGGTGCTGCGAGTCAAAAACGTGGACCAGTGAACAACCTCCTGCTCTCATGAGTCTGAGCCCAGAGCCTGTTTCTGTGTTTTTGATAGGGGGAGTTTGTGGGCTCGAATGCTTGCACACAACACAAAATATCGTGCTTTTAGCATGCAATAAATATATATCTGAAATGGCATAAGCTTTTTAAACAGAGTCCATGTGTGTTTTTTTATGGCAGGATTGCAATTAGAGATTGAGAAGATGTTTTAATAGATCCATGCTGTGAACTGTTTAACAACAGAACATTTAATTGCCAGTATTTAGAGCAGAACAATTCCACTGTGGTTCACAGCACGCACTCATTGTCAACCACAGCATGCAATTTTAAACTAGCCAAAAATTGTTCCCTGATTACAGTTGGAGCTGCAGTATCTCTGAAGAATGTATGCGAGCCATAAGATCCATCTGACTAGTTTTCAAAGACCAAAAAAAAGAATGTGACATTAACCAGGAAGTAAAACATGCTTTTGGCAAAGGAACTCACATTGTTTATTGTCCACAAAATCAACATGTGATGCTCACATGCTTCAAATCTCATATTGGCACACATTTTAGTGTGGTTTAAGAGGAAACAAAGTTGGAAGAAGCAACATTTTATCCAATAAAGTAGCTACCTTAAGTTGTACTCTGAAGTTTTCAAGTAATTAACTGTCTCTTAAGTTACTATCAAAGGGAGAGTAAAAGAAATGGTGATTGATCTTATGACCCACTAATAAAAGCACTTCTACTTGCCTTTTTGCCGAGTATCCCAATATCCGTGTCTGTGGTGACATTCTCTCCCTAGATGTAAATAGGCCGCCATGTTTGTGACGCTGCTGACAGCGGTTAGTCTGTTGGCCCCATAGACTATACAATTCGGAAATCAGGAACTTAGTAAGGGCAGAAGTGTGTGTGTGTGTGTGGATTTAAGAGAGTAACATATGGGGGACAGACTGGAAGTAGAGAGGTGAATCCACCAAAGAGGCCGCTAGAAACAACGTATCTCAATTCTTATGGAGTACAACTCTAATGCGGTAGTTGACATTCAGCAGTTATCTGGCTATTGCAACCAACCAATCCATTTATTTGTCACATGATATAAAATACAAATGCAGTGAAATGTACTGAACATACTAGGACTGCTGTATGTCTTTGCTTATAAGGTGACATATCCAGACACAAGTGCACAAGAGTGTTCAGATTAGCAAATGCCTTGTTTGTGCATGATTTCATGGTGGTAACTCGAGCAAAGCAATACATGTATTCTTGTTTAATGTTTTATTAGAACCTTGAATCTCATTGGGAAGCCCAACACATTTTTAGCAGATGAGTTCAGTGTCACTCAACATTTAGAGTCCTTTTTCATGTTGGAGTTGAAGTCTATGAGATGTGGCAACAACAAAAAAGCAGATGACAACTAAATAACATACTGTAGTTAAAATCAAATGTCTCACTTTTTTAATCTTACTTAAAAAAAACTTGAGCCTGACTTAGTCTTTGCTCTGAGTGAATTACATGCAGTAAAAAAAAATCCAAAATTCAACACAGTTCCTCAAATGTGCTCAAGAAGTAGTTTTTATCGTGTAAACCCATACACATTCATTGCATGTTCGGTACGGTTTACCGCGGGCAAATCCTCTAAAATTTCTTACACACAACCTTTTCATTAATATCTCGTGTCCGCTACATTAAAAAATAATACTAAAATGGTAACAGTGGTATCATTCCAAAACAATTAAAACTTGGAGCAACATGCAGAGACTCATTTTCTCCCTAAAATTGCACTGATAATGCAGTAAAAAAAATATATCAATGACTTTTCAGAATAGATAAAATGCCACACAGGAGGAAAATAAAACAGTGTTTAAAAGAAGCCTGGGGTCACCTCAGACTTTGTCAGCATTTTCACTTTCAGTTTCAGCTCAGTAGATCATTGCAGATAAAGAAGCGGACCACGGTTCAGCCTCAGAGCGACTTGGCCTTACGTCTCTGGGTGACCCACAGCAGGACAGCGAGCACAATTGTTGATGCTCCAAGAGGCCCAAACACCTGGAGAGCTGGGAACTCCCCCTATGGACAATGAAAATTAAATACATAACTCCAAATAAAAGATTCACAAGCATCAATGTTAAACTTGGTAATAAAGTACAGAACGTGAATGATTCAAATAAAGCTGTTTGCAGAACTTACCTCTCGGAGACACTTGTATCCATGGTAGCTGTCGGCGCAGCTGCACTCGAAGAAGCCGGGGCCGTAGGGGGCACAGAGGGAGTTGTCCGGGCAGTTAATGGCTGAGGATTGTTGATAATTATGAGATGTATTATCAGAAGGCTACTGCAGTGTTAGATCGTATGTGTCACAATGAAAGACTATCAGACTGGAACTTACACAGCTGCCCGGTCTGGTTGCACATATCTTTCTGGCCTTCACAAAGACGAGTTCCCTCTTTGACCTCCACCTTTTCCCAAGAGGTGTTGCCCCCTGGACAAACTATGTCTTGTGGCAAAATCCTAGAGAAACCAAAACAAAGAGTCACAAAGAAATAAACCTTTATACTCATGAGCAGCTGTCATGGTTCATTTTTTTAGAACAGAATACTTACATGTAATTTAACTGAGTAAATCCTTGAAATGCGGTGTCACTGATGTTGACAATCGGATTGAGTGAGATGTCGCTGCAAAGCAAAAGTCACATATCATGGTCATACATTCCTTATACTGGAAGTGCTCTATTTACATACATACTAAAGAGTAGTTTTTGTTCACTGTCAGTAAGAGGGATGGTGTTTTTATTTGCTCCTAGGAATAGAAACTCCTGACCCTTGCCTTAGCATCTTGTCAACACTAAAACATTCTGAGGAATCGCTCATGTGTGTTGTGCAGAATCATCATGCACGCTAAAGATGTGACGTAATGTGTCTTTGACTTAAAAATAACCTAACATAGACACTAAAGAAGCGTCCAGGCAGGGTCTTCTAATGTTATATCTCTCTGTATACTATACTGTATGTTGTATAAAAAGGAATGAAACTGTAGTTCCTGTACACACATGATTAATGCCATCGATGCTCCCTGAAGATCCTCCACGTGAGTCAGTGAACAATTGGACAGATCCAACCTGAAACAAACAAAAAACCTTGATGAAACAACTAACAAAACAAACGTATCATGTAGATCTTACTTTTAAAAGTCACAGAGACATATGCATTGCCATTGGTATTAAACTGGGACAAAGGCTACCTCATTAGCACTGGTCAATTATCATTTTAATCTGATAACTTTGACAAAATTACGCTGATTAAGGTCCCTGCAATCATCATATTTTCAATGATAGACAAAGATATACAAATATAATTACAGCAAGGAATATATGAAAGAATACAAAATAAATTATTACTTAAAATCAAGGGAAATTTTTTTTTCATATTTTTTCATGTTTAAAAAATGTTAACTTTTTTTGTTCTTGTAACTTATTTACTTGTATTGTATTTATACTAGTGTTCTGCACATACTTTGTTATCTTTTACTTAAACTACTTTATCCACGAGACATTTATAATCTGGCGTAATAAAAATGAATTATACATTTCCGATAGACAGTGAAGGCGACGTTGAGGTCCTACCCGATGATGCGTTCAGGGTCGCTTGTGTTGTCATTACTCAAGCAGCAGCGCCCGTCTATCCGACCAGCGGATGAGGAGCAAAACTGGCCCACTGTGGTGCCATTTAGGACGGTCCCGCTGCAGAGCTCACATAGCTGCGATCGCAAATCGGTAGAAAGGGGAAAAAATAAGTGTAAACAACTGTACATCCACCAAAACACTCTGCTTTTCAATGGTATGTTGTGTGGTATGTGTCATTTACTTATTCTGGTAAAGACTACCGCTGTTACGTTGCCGTATCCCAGTCTTACCTGCAGCGCAGTCAGTCCATAACCTGCGTAAAAACATACGTTAAAAATCAAAATAAACACTGCAGGTTTCAGCTGGCTGCACCCAGCTTTCATTTTCATCGACTCAAGTCATATGATCATACTGTGGCGGACATGTGACAGGAAGCTGCTCCAAACACTTTGTGGACAACAAGTGTAAGTTAACTTTGCGCTAAAATTACGCATACACTGAATTTGACTTTAATTTAATGTTATGATCCTATTATGTTTTAAATATACCAAAACAACAGTAAGTGAGTAGATACAGTGAGCATCTAGATTGTTTATTTTGTACAGAACATTTGATAATACGGCAAAAATAATTAATTAAGCAGCCAATCAAAGAAAGCCTTTGGTTTAATTCAATGGTTTAATACAGCAATGCGTTCTTTATATAAACCCTTCTTAGTATTCAACATTTTTCCTATCTTAAAAAAGTGTTTTTGCGCAACAAAGTCCACCGGAAAAGGTTGTAACATTAACAGTGCTATTTAAGTGCATTTCGAAAATTGTTGACAAAATCTAGACGCATTTTTCTGACTGTAATGAATTTAGACTGCGCTTTCACTGTCATTTTGGGATGCACCAAATAAAGTGGGTACTTCAAATCGGACAATTTTTACAAGATTCAAAATATAGGGGATAACATATTTGTCTCATATTTATACATTTTATTACAGTATTATAAATTCAAATGGTGAAAGGTATGACGAATATTATGCCAGTGTTCAATTATTTCGTACCCGCGAAGAGTGGACCTCCCCCCGGCTGAAAATGAGATGGTTCGGCCCAGAAGGATTGTTGCAATGCCTCTTGATGGGCCACTAGACACACTGAACACAGAATGACTTAACGGCTCTCTGGCATCTGCTCTCTCCTGCGATTTAAATCACGTTTTATCTATGAGTTTCCTCCGTCGCCGTACAGATCTTCCTCCGGCAAATGTAGGAGACAGGAAAAACAAGCAGAAAAACACACAAAAAGTGCAACTGTCTCCCTTTATATTTCGAAAGGTTTACCAACGGCTCTGCGACGCTGTGGAGGTTTTTGCAGGAAGCAACTGCACCTTTTATCCCGAAACTTCAACTGGTTACGCTATTGAATACAGCCACCTGAATACGTAGACACTCAAACATTACAGTAGGTGGTTTTTAAGTTATCGCGAATTATTTAGAAGTGGGTGGAAAGGGGTATATTAACGCCAAATAGTGAAGGTGTAGTTGCCTAACACTTGCAACATGGCTGCTGCGGGAACTGCAGTGAGAAAAGTTTGACACTGACGTGGGAGAAGTTTTATGCGAATGCTAGTCGGTACATGAGTTTGTTGGCCAGATAATAAAGTCGTCGGCAGTCTCCTCCAGCCTGGCACCGCTTTCCCCCCGGACTTACAAACCAGTGGATACACCGTGTGAGAGCCGCCTCCTCCTCCTCCTCTGTAGTCACCGCCGACGGTCACTGCAGTAGTGGACTTCGTGGGGAAACTGAGGTGTCTTCTCCTCCAACTGGGGTGGCGTTCAAGGACTTGTCTTCGGGCAGCAAGCTGAGTTAAAATGCATTTCTCCATACCCGAAACGGAGGTGCGTTCGGGAGAAAATGGATCAACCTATGTGGTGAGCATGATCATTTGTGTTTTTGTTTTTACACGCTTTCACTTACAGCCTAGTGTGGGGCGAATGTCAGTCAATGCAGCGTCAGTTTCAGTGTTTACTGTTCAAAAAAAGAAGATCTGATGGACAGTGGTGCATCACTACAGGCCAAACACCTGCCTAATGCAATGCAGATTGTTTTACAAGGATACAATCTTGACTTAGAGAATTAAGTTGAGTTAAAGTCCTGACTATTAGACTGAATGTGAAGCTATGAGTCACTTGAAAACAGGAGGAAAATAACCCCTGCTCTTCATCATGAGTCAACATTGGTAGATGTTGTAATGCGGCTTCAAAATGTTGAATTGTTATGGTGCGTCTTTGGTTGGCACCAATTGAGCTGTTGTCATTTACTGTCAATGACACCTGTGTTGGGCCAATGCAGCAAGAGTTCCTGTGTTAACTGTTAATGAATGATATGATGGTGCATCACTGCAGGCCAAACACCTGCCTAATGCAATGCAAACACAATCTTGATTTAGAGAATTAAGTTGCGTTGGTGTTTACATGGTGTTTAAGAAACCGGGATATTCCCTTAACCAGAATATAATTGGGTTTTTAGACTGCATGTGAACGCACAGTGTGTAAATTGAAATCACAATGTGCAATACTTTTATTTTTCCTCTGTGCCTTAGTGTACATTTTGAATAATCGTTAAAAATTGCATATATTGTTCCCGTTATTCTTATAATTGATATTTCCCTGTGTTTATATTATCATATTTTTCTATATGTTCTGCGATTTATTGTTCTTGTTGATGCTTCTTCGATGTGTGCTATCCACTTTGCTGCTGTGAAAAGTACATTTCCCCTTTGTGGGACTAATAAAGGAATATCTTATCTTAGTTAAAGTCTTTTTGAACTCCAGTATATCCTGACTACTAGACTGAATGTGAAGCTATGAGTCACTTGAAAACAGAAGGAAACTTACCCCTGGTCTTCATCATGAGTCAACATTGGTAGATGTTGTAATGCGGCTTCAAAATGTTGAATTGTTATGGTGCGTCTTTAGTTGGCACCAATTGAGCTGTTGTCATTTACTGTCAAAGACACCTGTGTCTGGCCAATGCCAATGCAGCACTTTAACTGTTAAAAAATGATATGATGGAGCATCACTACAGGCCAAACACCTGCCTAATGCACTGGAAACCTACCCTCAGTTAGACTACCAAACTCTAATTTGTATAACATATGCACTGTTTCACAAGGATACAATCTTGATAGGCTGGCACTCTTGTTTTAGACAATTAAATTGAAAAAAAGTATTTTTGACCTTCAATACATCCTGCCTACTAGACTGCGATTCCGTGAGGCCATTGAAAGCATCAGTAGGAAAATAACCTCTGGTCTTCATCATGATTCAACGCTATTTTTATTTGGCATTGGACTTTATCTGGTAGATGTTGTAACGTGGCTTCACACTGTTGACTTGTCATGGTGCATCTTCAGTTGGCACCAGTTGACCTGTTGTCGTTTACTGTCAAAAACACCTGAAGAGACTTTTCCTGTGGCCCACCCGATCCCTTGATTCCTCCCCTCAGGCACAACAGAGTCCCTTTTGTTCTACAGGTTTGAGTCAGCACTGCCATTCTCTCTTAGATTTGAAGTTTGCCACCAGGACATCACAATCCTCCTTGTTATTTACGGCCAGTGTTTCTTTAATTTACACTGTCAAGTCACTCAACTAACAGCAATAGCAGCAACATCAAGAGCGGCAATCACTTGTGACTCCATTTTTGCTTGGGTTGTTGTCCGGCATGTCCCACATTGATTATATATCCACTTGTCTCATCGTCTTTAATCTTGTTGTAGACATTAGGCCTACCTAAAGCACTTTGGATTGTGACAGTTGCTATGCCTTGTGGTACCTTGACGCACAGAGAGCGATAATTCATGGAGGCTGGTCAAGGACTGCTGTAGCGAGGCAGCATAGACATGGAGAAAAAAAAGTACGCCTTTGTGGATATTTCAAAGGTTTCCTCGTTAACCATTAACACAACTCATAGGCACATTCATTCACATGATTACTGACAGCTAAAAATATTTTCTTGCTTGAGGCTTTGGACAACATCATTGGTGTTAATGTGTGTCTATTGACTTGCCTATAAACGAGACCTATTCAGGAGTCATTATGTTGCTAGGGAACAAGAACTTGGGTTCAAGTTTACTTCATGTCAGTTCCTGTATAGTTGCAACACAGCTTGTTTTTCATGCAAAGCATACATACTTCTAGTATTCCATTAATTATTCTGTTTAATTGCCCTTTTTTTGTTTTTTTTCCTGGTGATGCATGCAAGTACTAGAAGCTGCTGATGCTTTCTATGCCTTGTATAAACCCTTTCTAAATGATGGAAATGAGCCAACCATATTTGAATTTATTTCCATGGAGCAAACACCAAAACAACAAACATTGGATCCTTTTTAGAATATTAAGTGTATTGTTTCATTCAAAAAGCTTTCATAGAAGAATGCAGCCACTCTGATATTCACCAGATGCTTTGAAATAACATCTGCAACATCTGATTTCCATGTGACATCACACTGGATGTTCTCAATGTCACACACCTGCCAATGACTATTTTCCATCTTGACTCCATGTGCTCCGAAGAGAAGAAAAAAAAAATCTGGGAATAAACTCATTAATATCGAAAATGTCAGTGCGCACAGTGTCCCTGCTGCCTCAACAAGTACAAAATTAGATCTGCAGAAGTAGTGAGCATGGTATTAGATGTGCAGTGACATGATTTAGATCTTATACAGTTTAATTCCCATTTCAGGAGCCATTAGTTCATTTCTACCTGGCCGAGCACATTTTCACCCTGTGCTGCAGTGGCAACTCTAAAGCGACGTTTTCCACCTCTCAGCTGGCAGGCTTGTGATTGTCATTGTGACCTTCCTGTAACCAGCCCACAGGAAGGGACTTTGCTTGATTATAATGCTGAGGGATGGCCTGTGTACCTTGGAACCAGTAAGCCACTGAATATGCTGAGTTTGCACATGGCCTTTTAGAATAACAAGGGCTGCAGTTAAAAAGAAACGGAGCAAGCAAAGACATATTTTTATTTTTCAGTGCTGACACTTCCTCTTGTCTGGTAGACTTGTATCTTCCCCTCTGTTGGCATGGTATTGCAGTATGGTTCTGAGTGTTTTTGGGTGTGTAAAAGAGAGAGAGACTTCGGTGCTACTGTAAGTGATGGTGACTCATTTGCTTTGGAAGAGGATCAGGTCAGAATTTAGATGAACAAGTTCATCTGTTTATAGTTTTGCAAACCAGTGAGTAATATGTATAAACGTAGAGGTGATCTTAAAATGTGTTAAAATAACAGCCGTCTTACAGACTGAGATGGATTTAATTCTACACGTACATCACATTTTGTGAAAGGAAGTAGTGTAAACATGCACAATATCACACGTAGATGCGAGGCAATTGGAAATTTGCGGCGATGATAAGAGTAACGCCTGTGCACATGTATTCAAATAGATAATGTTTGTCTCCCAGACATGTCTTCTTCAGATAAAAAACATTTAGATGACGGTTTTTGTAAGTCCAAATGTTTTGGCCTTGATGAAGAGCCGACTGGGATCAAAGTGTACAGTATTTAAATAGCTTTATAGTTTTGAGCTAGTGTGCAGCAAAGGGCAATAGATCAAAGTATTTATATTGTTCTCCCTGTCCCTGAGTTGAACTGCTTGCAATTCACAAAAAAATGTAGGGGTATTTTTTTTTTGTGTTATCAAACGGAGCCAAGACATTCTGCATACTCATTCTTCCTTCCTGCCTGGATTCTGCCTACATGCACAACTTTCAGTTAATTTGTTGGCCTTCCTCCAAATTCTTTAGCCTTCCTCTTTTACTTCTAGAAGTTTTGGTTTGTACTTCGTTTGTTTGGTTGTGTAGGTCAGCGACGGTATGCAAAGGTGCGGGCAGGAGGACCCACCATATTGACTCTAAATATCCATTGAAACAGAAGGGGAAGATTAAAAAACACTTGTGACACTTTGTGCCTTGACACCCAAGCATACAGAGCGTACTTCCTGTCAGCCAGAGCTGCACACAGGCTGGTGGAAGCTGATTATTCCTAACAAATAAAAGAGCAAGTAACAACAAAGTTAACAACAATAAGAATAGCAGTGTTTAGAGTCCAGGCCACTTGATTTTAATATATAACATATAAAAACATCTACAGTTTAGGTACATGTTACAAGCAAAAGGAAGGAAACATGATCAACCATCTTCATGTCTTCTAATGACTTTTTTTAGAAGAAGAAGAAGAATTACTTTATTTATCCCGCAACGGGAAATTTAATTTTTTCACTCTTACTATTAATCATGTTACACACACAGGCCCGAAATACACACATGCACACACAGGACCTATACATATAATTAAGGAGAGATGTTAGAGCGAGGGGGCTGCCAGTGACCGGCGCCCCGAGCAGTTGGGGGTTTGGTGCCTTGCTCAACAGCACCTCAGGAGTGCCCAGGAGATGAACTGGCACCTCTCCACGCTCCATACATGGTTCACACAGGGACTTGAACCAGCGTCCCTACGGTTCCCAGCCAAGTCACCTATGGACTGAGCTACTGAGGAGGTGATCGCAACCGCTAATTGTTCGTAATCACAATATTTGCCAAACCTTTAGTAGCCTCTGACCTTAAGTAATGGTCAATAGATTCAGTGGCGTTAAAGCCATGTTTTTTTTTTAAGTTAAACAGACTTGTGGTACCTTGTGAAAAACAAGTTAAAATTCTTTTGCAGTTTAAAGAGGGCTGTCCTGTAAGCGAGCCTGTATTTGGTCAAACTTTAAAAAAGATATTTTTCTTTTCCCGAGGACATTACTTGAATATCACTCTGTTATTCTTTTGGTTTTGTATAATTCCCAACACTGTAAGGCATCTGACATGAAAAATGAATCTGCTTCCTGAGATTGGCTCTGAACATGATGGCAAGCAGATATTTGGACTGCTGATTCCAAATGGGGGTTTTTGCGGAGGGCTATCCAGTGATCTCTCCTTGTCCGTCTGTCAGAACAAACAGGGGATGTTTGGGGAAAGAATTAAAGATTCCCCACGTGATCTTTGCTTTTCTCTTTTTTTTTTAGCGTCTGCATTTATGCAAGGAGAAGCTGTTGGCTGAAAATTGAAATGTGCAGTAGGGTTTGATTGAAATCAACTCACACTTGTTTAATTTTATGCATTTATCCTCCTTATGAAAACGAAGAGTAAATAAACACTTGTTGGTGAGATGGATGGAGTTTGAGGTCGTTCTGACTATGAGGGTAATCAGGAGTGAAACTTACTGTAGGTGCAGGATGTTCACAGTTGTTGCTTCACTTTTACCAGTTGCGGTTTTAGAACCTGGTATCTTAGGAAATGGATCTGAAGAAATTACAGTCAGCTTTAGTCTGATGCATTGAAAAGTACTAAATTAATTTACTTGACCTAAGAAAGGCTATTATTTTATATTTCCTTTTAAATCTGTCTATAACCTGTGTATATATACAGTACACTGGAGAACAAAATTAGAGAATAAAGTATTACTGCTTGATTTATTCTGAAATTTTTTTTTTTTTTTACTGTCCAGAATTTGATTGAATATCCACTGTGGCTATACCACTGCTGTACTAGCATGTTTTTTCAAATAACCAAGGCACTTCAACATAAAACCTTTATTTTGTGAAAAAAACAGTGAGCAAAATTAGAGAACCGTAACCATTGTGTCAGAAGAGAAGATTTAAACAATGTTTTCTTCGGGCTATAGGATTAAAAAAAGGAATAGAAAGTGTAGAGGCTGTTACTTTGAATGACTTCAGCACCCACATGATAACACTAGTTTCTCACACTGCTCTGGTTTGATCTTGGTCCATTCTTCTTGCAGTCTCTTCGGTAACTGTAGTGGGTTTCTTCGTTGCCAAGGATTTTCCAGAGATTCTCTACGAGATTTAGATCTTGGTCCCTAAGAAAACATTGTTTAAATCTTCTCTTCTGTGTGGTAACTGTTCTCCCTCTCTGTCGTACTGTCTTTCTTCTCACATTTAAATTTGTCCCCCTCTCTTTCCCACAGGCCTACAACATCCATGTCAATGGTGTGCTGCACTGTCGGGTACGCTACAGTCAACTTCTTGGCCTCCATGAACAGGTAAGTCTTCAGCCTTCAGGATATACCCATTTGCTGTTTGTGTGCTTTGGACCAGAAGTGACTGGTCTGCTTGTATGATGCGCCAAACGCTCTTTAAATGCCACCACATTTACCCAGGGTGACCTTTCACTCGTCTGTGAGTAGTGCGGTCGATACGCCAGCCTCCCATCACTTTGAATCACGGCTACGTTGCCTCAAAGTCTCATGCTGTTATTCCTCCTTCCAAAGTCTAAACTATTGAATGTAATTAGGCAGTATTGTGGAGGAGGTTGGAGGGGGTGCGTGACATGGAAAGAATGTTCTTGGCCTTTCTTTCTCGTCACCTGCTTGGAAACGCATCTTAATCTGACAAAGAAATGGCGTTGGAAAGCGTTGAGTTGCCTGGTCTAAAGCATTTTTTAGTCTCTGCCTCAGTGAAGCTTTACCCAGAGATGCTATATGTTTGAGACGTTTTTAGGCAATCGGTGTATTCAGCAACTACTTCTACTTCTGTAGTGCTGTGGTTAAAAATGGACTTACTTCTGAAAGTGCTTAACACATTTTTGTAGAAACAAATAATGTTGCAGAGATAGATGCATTGTCTGTAAAATATAAAACGTACACCATGGCAAACATATACTGTAACGTAGCCTTATAGAAGCACCCGGTCTCCTGCTTTCACACATTAATAAATAAGCAAGCAAGGGCCAAACTTTGCTATCTCCATCCTCAAGTCCCTGTTATCTAGCCTGACAGTTGCCGTTGCCTGGCAACAGGGTGTGGGGAAGACACACTCAAATCTTTAAGTACCAACCCCAGAGGGCTCCCTGTGGCGCAGCATGACCCCAAAACACTTTAGTGATTGCGGGGTACACACACACACACACACACACACACACACACACTGCACAGTTATTACTGAGAAAATGTAATAGTTAATTGTTTCTCTTGTTTTGACTTCTCCAAATTTCTTTTAACAAGGTCACACTTTTGCTAAAGCCAGAGCTTGTTTTATACCAGCAGTGAAAACAAGGAGAGTTGTGCTGAAAAGAAGCCGTAGGAGTGAATATTTAGTTCAGATTTTGAGCACTCCGATGCATTTGTAACCTGTGCTTAGTGTCTGTGGTTACAAGAGCTGATATGTATGTGCGACCAGTGCCGGCTCTGATGTACTGAAACTACCAAAGGACAGTATGTGAAAATGACTTTTCTTCCTCTAGTACCCTCTGTTGCTAACCCTTCTCAGAGAATTCCTAATAACGAGTGTGGTGTACAGCATTTGCCTGCAGCTACATTCAGATTCAAATCTACCAGCCCAGTTAGGGCTTAGTTTAAGACTTCCACAATTCAAATCTACCAGCCCTTGTATGATAAATAAATGGGAAGAAATGAGTCAAGAAGCTGGAAGACAAAGTAAACTTGGAATGACTAGACATTCAGGGTTCCAGATGTGTATGTGTGTGTTCGTGTGTGTGTGTGTGTGTGTGTGTTGCACGGAAACTCCACCAGCTCGTCGTTGCAACAGGGCTTAAAATAAACCTGTGATTCATTTCAAGCAGCATGAATATACCTCTTAGAAAAATGAATCCACAGTTCTTTAATTTAAGAGACATCTACTCTGTACTGAACTGACTTAATTGGTTTAGCCATATGATTTTATAATACAGTATAAGGATGTTCTAAATTCTTAAATAAAAATGAACTAAGGCTACCTGACTCTTCTCGAATTCCTTTATTTGTCAAAAGAAGAGACACATAGGTTGTATAGCTTGCCATCCTGCAAGCTCACCTTCACAGCTTGTTGCGTTTGTACAAACAGATAAAGAAAGAATATGGCAGCAACGTGGTGCCTGCATTCCCTCCGAAGAAGATCTTCACTCTGACGCCTGCTGAGGTCGAACAGAGACGAGAACAGCTGGAGAAATACATGCAGGCTGGTAAGTTATTCATGCTGAATGGACTTTTTACAGATGGTTTGTATTGCATTTCACTTCATTCCTGTCTGAATCTAAATTCCAGCTACCATGCGGTTGTTTTTGTCAGTTTTTAATTTAGCTACTATGCAGTTCTGTCCGCTGTTGCAGTACACATTGTAACATTTTTCTGCAGGGAAAAAAAAAAATCTAAACAAACGTAAGAAGATTTTGTAACAACAATGCAGCTTTGCAACACAGTTTCCTTGAAACATTTGCTTCTCCGCAACATTCACAAGAATGAGTTGGCTCCATGTCTGCGGGGACTCCGGCCCTACACTGGTCTCTTCACACCACATAAAAGCATAAATAGCTTATGATCTGAGCAAAGACGGAGCGGGCACACTCTGCCAAAGCCTGACTGGACAGAGTTATGCTGACACACCTGAAGGGAATTCAGACCTGCTAGGGTTTTTAAAAGTTTTATGGGTTTGGATTCTCTAGTGAGGATGTGCCAACTAGTGCCAACTCTAGGGAAACTTTGCTTTTTTTTTTAATCGTGTACCAATTTAGGAGGTTTTTAGCATATTGCCCAAATTTTGTAAACAGGTCGAGGGTGAACTCCCTGCATGCACAGACACACACACACACACACACACACACACACACACACACACACACACACACACACACACACACACACACACACACACACACACACACACACACACACACACACACACACACACACACACACACACACACACACACACAAATAAGTGGAACTGGCAACAATGCAGAGGGTTTGTTTTAATCCTCTCAAGCACTGGCAGTTACAGCAGAACAAGGAAGCGTTGTTCGAGTGTGTATTTGCTCATAGTCTGGGAGCATACGCACACAGGGTGTTCTTGGCTACAAGCTCACTTGGTTACATCATGGTTTCTTGCATAGTTATGGAAAATGAAGTGCCACAAACACAATCTGCTGTGACGCAGATGGCTCTGAACTTTGTAATTTTGTCAAAGGGTTAGACTAATTTGTGAAAGAACAATAGCGCAAAGGCTGACACACACACACACACATACACACACACACTTATATTGTAGTCCTACAGGGTTACCATGCAGATGATTAAATGCACTACATTGCAACTGAAAACTACCTTGAATAGAAAACGAAAGACATTAGCATAAGAGAGTTGTTCGTCTTGTATTTTGTTTACCAAATCTGGGGACCACACTATGATGAAAAAGTCTTGTAATCATGTTGAGTTAATTTAACCTATGCCAGATAACATTTTGCATGCTAACTTAAATTGCTTTGATAAGTGTCTTGAAAGGTCAAACACATTCCACATGACCAACATTAAGTTGTGTGATAAGAGGGAAATTAAGAACAATTGGGAAATGGCTTTCCCCTAAGGAGGTTTATGTTTATGTAACGTCCACTAAAAGACCCTTAACTAACCGCTGTGTTATCAATTCAAAACCAAAACAAAAAACACATCTCTAATCTCTTCTTGACTTCCGCTGCTCCTTCCATTTCACTGAGCAGTGAGATACGACTGATATATCTCCTGTTCATTTTTTCGGTTTTACAGTGCGTCAGGATCCCTTGCTTGGAGCCAGTGAGATGTTCAACAGCTTCTTAAGGAAAGCACAGCAGGTTGGTAACGCTTTCACTTTCATTTCTGTATCTACTGTACCTGCAGCAGGCTGTTAGTTGTTTCAACACAAGGTCATCAGGCCTGTGAGGATGCAGGGCGTACTCCTCGAACCAAAAGGCTGTTGACGTAATTTCTGCCCGGATAGTAATTACTTTTGGTAATGTGGTAGAGTGAGGTTGCTGTATTGCTTCTGTTTGTCGCAGTGCGTGGCAGCATGTACTCCTATCTTGGGCCGTGTCATCTCTACATGTAAAGTAGTTGGTTAGAAGTGTCAGATTATGTTGGGCTTGCATGTAGAAACATGTGAAATGATCACACACTGAACTGAGGGGAAAGCAACCTTTTTCCAAATATAGCAACATAGTTGCGCCGTGCATGGGAGCCGGATCCCTTTGAACCATTATGTCATAAAATCAGAAACAGTAAGCCCCCTAATGAGACATTGCATTACCAAGCAAGCAAATGTTTGCTGAAGTGGACAAAGCTGTAAGAACACAAAATCATGGCTTGTTGTTGCTGCTGCCTGAGAGAAAAGGCTTTTTGATATGGTGTTAAAATGATGTATCCAGCCCAGGTAGCGCGTTTGATCCGTCATCATTCAATCTGTGACCTGCGTCGCCAAGAGGGCTGTAAATCCAATAACCTTCATGGACAGATTCATCCGTCTGCATCCACGTCACACCCAGTCTGCTTCTCCTCCTCTAGCTTCCTCTCTCATTATTACAGTCTGTGTTAGTCTCTCTCCCCTTCCCCCCCTAGCCCCTTATGTACTGCAAGGACAGCAGGTGCAGAATAGTAAATGAGTTACCACCCGGTGTTGTCGTTTCATCTGCACTTTCAGTGGTAGGGATGTACTTGGAAGACCCCCCTGCTGAGGGAACAGGGAAGATAAGAGACGATTTAGCAGAGGTGGTGACAGACTGCCTGGGGAACAGCAGAAACTGGGGTTATTGGTTTAAGATTTCTTAATATCTGATCAGAAGGGTTTTAATGACAAGTGCTTCAAGTGTAATATATTTTTTCACGTGTTTGAAAGAAAGCATTCATTCATTCATTCATTCAGAAGTCATTATTTAGGGTCTTGAAATATTCATTGGTTTTGTTATTCATTCATTCAGTGGGTTTTTGTTCCACCGTCTGCCGCGTTCAGTTAAGGAATGAACAGACTCACAAACAGGGCAGTAACTAATGAATACAGTACCCTTAATTTCCGGGTCAGCTGAGAGTCGTAAAACAAATGGAGCTGCAACAATAAGTCGATTATTTAGGTGTGTTGACAGAAAATAAATCTGCAACAGTGTTGACACTTGATTAATCACTGTGACTCTTTTTTGAAGAAACAATGGCAGAAAGATCTGTTCTCAAATCGGCTGCTTAAGTGATTATCTTTGGGTTTAGTACTGTTAGTCGGACACAACAAGACATCACTTTGGACTCTGCGTACTAGGGAGAGATATTTACACTGATTAACACTATAGACAATTAATCAAGAAACAATCTGCAGACTAATGATAACAACCTAATCATAAATTATTTCCAGTTTTAGGGATTCCCCTTCACGTTTATTTTACAACCTGTTTATTATTTAGTTTTGCCTTGAATTAACCTTCAATGTCTAATCTACCTTATCTGTCCGCGCTCATAAACAGCCAAACCTCCTTTTGTGTGTTGCATGAAAATAATCCTCATCAAGTAGCCCATTTGTTTTTGTGTCGTCTCCATCTGACTCCAGTGAAACACACTTTTTCTGCCAGCATGACCGGGTGTAATTTTGTTGTTGATCGATAAAGAATGAAAACACGTTGCTGACCCACGGAGCTGAAGGAAAGGCTGTTATGTTTTTGTGTCATTCCCACAGGAGACGCAGCAGATTCCCACAGAAGACGTGGCTCTAGACATCTGCCTCTCCAACGGTCAGAAGGTCACAGTCAACATTCTGACTTCGGATCAGACGGAGGACGTCCTTGATGTAAGTGCCGCAGTGTGCTCTGTTAAAGAGTAGCCGGTGCTCCATCTGCTATATAATCTGTAGAGATTCGTAATTCAATTTGATAATAAAAAAAAGAAAACAAGTGCAATATGGCTTTATGTTTCGATCCAGCAATCTTTTGGTCTAAAAACAGATGCACTACTTACTATAAAAGATTGATATCTGAGTTTGTTTTTTTTCCCTAATTAAATCTGCAAATGGCCAGAAGTTTGGAAACGGTTACCATCATCTGATGTCGTAAACACTGTGTGTTATCAACCTTTGCAGTGTTTGTTTGTGTCTCTGCTGTTCATAACAGTGCTGACCGACACCTGGGAATTCTCCCAGGCCAGCAGCATTGTTGTAGACTTTTCTGTAAGCTCTGAGGTTTTACAGATACTTCACACAAATCAAATGAAGTCACATTTATTTATGATGACCTTCTTAGCAACCATCAAAACAGCTCTATGAAGTTAGGGTTACTTCGATCATCGAAAATAACAAATCAAGCGTTTACAAACAAAAGGTTTAGTTACAGTCACTATAAAAAACACGTTTAAATTATTTGGGAAGCATTTTGTTTTAATACTTTCACTTCACCTCTGATCCTGATTGACCGTGAAAACACACACAGCCCACAACTGCACTCACTCGTAAATAACTCATCACAGTAAACATGCTGATGTTTCGTCATAATGTCCTTTTGTTGCTCTTGGCTATAAATCTAGCGTGTTAGGGTGTTTTTCTTTTTTTAAAGCGCTCTTGTGAAAGTTTAACCACAGTTGACCTCTTTTCAACAAAGCAGGTCTCAGTTCGCAGTGCTATATCCGAATCACAACAGTTTTTTTAATGTGCTTGTGTTTCACTGACCAGAAATACCAGATTTTTCTTTTCCTGTGTGTGTTGATCCACAATTACACTTTGTTTCAGCAACAGTTGCGTCTGTTTGTTGTTGAACGGCAGGTCAAAGCATAAATAGTACCATAAGCACACGTCAGCAAAATTGGGCTTTAATGTCAGAGAGTGCCATCACTTAGATTCTAACAATAATGCTTTGAGCTGGTTTTAGAAAGAGATATTATTTATTTCGTTTGAATTAGGCTTCATTTGGTTGTGGCTAGTATCCTCGGATAAAAAAAGATGTTATCTTTGTTCTCTAATCAGAAAACATTACTGTTTCTTTTTGAGGTACCTGCTTGGATACATTTCATATGAATTTGATATTTTGTTAACCAAATGCTCTTGATAAACAGTCATAATAACACAGTTTTGCTGTTTTACACTACAAAACACTTAACTCCTTTATCTCAAATATTTCACTGTAGAGGTGTATCATAGAAGAACATAGGCTGCATTTACTGCCATTTGACATGTTTGGATTGGACCACTTTGCAACAACAAATGGGATTGACCAAAAATGGTATTGTGTTGACTGGGGAAAAGGGATATTTACCATCATAATATCATGAAGGTAAATTTGAAAACTTAATGTTAAATATACGGAAGAAGAAGATGGTAAAGTATGATCATTTTCTGTACTGCTTTGGCAATATAGGTTGTTGATCTTTCATGCTATTAAGGCTAATTTGAATTTCATTGTTTTCAGTAACAAAATTTCCCTTTTTTGTTTCATAATAGGCATTTTTTTTTGTTATCCGTTCTGTCTTCAATCACTTTTATCTTCCTTTGTCATAACTTACTTATGAAATTTTGAAATTTGATTGCGAAAATGATCTTTCTCTCTCTCTCTCTTTCTGGCTTTCTACAGGCTGTTGCAACAAAGCTTGACCTTCCGGATGACCTTGTTGGTTACTTCAGTCTGTTCCTTATCCGTGAAGGCGTGGATGGAGGTTTAACCTGTAAGTCACAACAGTTTTCTGAAGAATCAGAGGAATTTAAGGACTGAAAACACTAATATTTCCCTGTCATTACTAATAGAAAGTATTGTCCATGATCCATTACTGCTGATTATTTAGAGGCACCCTGGAATGTATCTTTAGAAATGTCTGAAAAGAGGAATCCCAAGGGTTTCAGTATTTTTACTTTTTACACTCTTACAGCTGGAAACCATCCGATAACCAGTCTTGTTTATTGAAGCAAACTAAATGGGCTGTACATGAAGCACTTTGATAAATAAATGTAAACTACGTCATCAGGCCAGCTAAGGACCATTCTCAGCAGACACACAAACCACACAGAACTTAGAGGACAAATTATTCTTACAAACCGAACCAAAAGGAGCTTGGAGTTGGAATTAATAGCTATACCATTTGTTCCATTGAAACTCTGGTTAACCAAAGGGAATTATCAGCTGCAATGTCACACTTTTGATTTTATTTTTCTCTCACTCTAAATTCCCCGCAATACACCGTAAAGAGTCAGCTCTGGCAACAGTCCCCAGCAGCTCAGTTTATTCTTCTCTCTGTTTGGCCATGTATTGTACTTTAATTAAAAAAAGAACTGCATCGCCCGATGAGAGTTGTCTCTTGTGTCGGAGTTCCTACTGTATCTCTGGCTAGAATACATGATTTATTTATTAGCTGCTCACAAGCTCAGCGAGAGCCGGGATCTCTGTGTTTGTTGGCTGGTTCATGCAAAACAGTTGTGCAGTGTTTTAAGCGGCGTGAGCTTGCACATCAGGCTGTGCGCAGTGTTTTCTGGTTGAGAATGTATTCGTTGTGGTCTAGCTCTACATTCTGACACTGGTGTTGGCTATGAATGCAAAATGGAATTGCATTCACAGGCAAACTTATGATGTAGTAAATGCAAATGGAAGATTTATAGAAGAACACATAGTTTTGGGTTGGGGAAAAGGTGTTTGTTTGGGCTACCGAATTAACAACAAAGCTTCAGTCAACAGATTCATAACTCTATAATCCTCCATTAACCAGCTAATGGTACATTTAGACTGCACCAGGGGTCCACGTATTGATGTTGTTGCATCTTTGACATTAAAACCAATTTCGCTACACTCCTAGTAAATAAGAAATATAAGCATAAATATTAAACAATCTTAGAAACTGTACTAAAATACTCTTAAGCTGCAATATATCATCATGTATTGAAATAACAGTGCTTCATTGATGAGTGTTGAAAATAACTGTACAGTGAATTTATATCTGCAATTTCCCAGCTTGGGATCAATAAAGTATTTCTATTCTTCTATTTCTATTATATATTTACAAAGATATCTGCAGGTAATGCATTATAAAGTTTACATCAGCATGGTCTCAAAAGTGAGTCCTATTTGGGTTGCATGTTAACCTTTTAAATGTATGTAAATGCCCACCATAAATCAAAATCAAGTGTATAAATATATATATATATATATATATATATATACTGTATATATATATATATATATATATATATATATATATATATATATATATTTGCCATACAGTATGTTTCCATGATTTTCAGCTTGTTCCTCACTTTTCAGGCTTAGTAAACATTTAGCATTCTATTTTTTCTGACCAGTGTCCCAGCAATTTAAATACAGATGGTTTGCCATCCTCCAAGCTCTGTTAGTAGTCTTGTGTGTCTTTGAAAACACACTTATTTCGTGTAGTGTAGTAGCTGTGTTTGTAATTGTCATTAAGTCACTTCAATTTTAAGTAACCGTGTGAACGCAAACCACAGTTGAACATTTGCATCTGCATTTGTTGGAATATCACAGTGACACAGGCGTAAGGCGTTTCACATCGAGGTATTTCAGTTTTCCAATCCCCTTTTTCCATTTCATCACAGCCCTGTCAGGTCAAACCCCCCCCCCCCCCCCCCCCCCCCCCCTCAGTCCCCAAAGGTTCTCTTCTCTCAGCTTCCAAATGCTCCCCCACTCCTCGAGCCAAAATCCATTCCAGGCTGAAAATGGTGCCAGGTAAACTTGGAGGAATCTGTAAATATGACAGGCATGTTGTATATTCCTGGCACAGTTTAAATCTGAAACTGTGAGTGTTATGAAAGAGAATGGCCATGTGTTGAATGCAACTCGACTACCAGAATAACTCCGGCACAGCAGGCCGCAGATCAAACAAAATTGCTGGTGGGAATATTGACATAACAGGATTGCAAGAAGAATTCAATTCCTCTCTGACAGGCAGCAAGTTCCCAGACGTCTGTGCGTAAATCAATGAGCGCTGTAAAATATTCAAAGACAAGTCGAGAAGAATCAGTATTTGGCTTGAAATAGCAGCGCAGGTCTTCTTATGTGCACTTTAGGGATGCTTTGCAGTTTCCTGCTGATATTTAAGTCTGCCTAAGAATGTCCCAAAACATTTCAAGCATTCAGTTTGTTTCCATTTTTTATTTTTTTTAAGTTCCTGCAGAGATTTCTGACATCCAACCAACGCGGTCTCTTTCCGCTTCCCTGTACACAGCATCTCTGCCCATAAAGATGTAAAGATACTAAAACAAACCTAATGGTAAAATAAAAGCGCTGTTTAGTCATCCAATTTGTCATGTTGTGCACATTTATTGATGCCAGAAAACACAGCAGCAGCATCAGGAAGCACCTGAGATCTCTTTCATTCTCCTTAGGGAACGGGCCGCAGTGAAACAGCTGCAGATTAGGAACAAACACACACACTTAGAGCCCATTATCTGTTTTTTTCATTTGAATACACACACACACACACACACACACACACACAAACACACACATACAAACACATACAAAAGTTTTACCCTGCTGGTACCTATCCAGATGGAGTTCTCACATCCTTCATTGTTGTTTTTACCATCATTATCCAAATGTCCTTGGGACTTTACCGGAGCTGCTCTTGTTCTTTACTCTCTCTTTATGTTTTTCTGTCTCTCCCTCTCTCAGTTGTGCGGAAGCTGCAGGAGTTTGAGCTGCCTTATGTATCCATTACCAGCTTGCGGAGCTCTGAATTTCACATACTGCTACGGAAGAGGTACCCACCATCTGCTCACATCATTGACTTTGACTTTTATTGTGTTCTTCCCAAAGTGCTCTCCTCCACATGTAATTATAGCTGCGATTAATTGTCCAGTGTCTTCATGTGTTCATTTATCTTATCCTATAAAGAAGCAGGTCAGATATTTCTGTTCTGGTAAGAAGTACATTATCTACACGTGCTGTACTTGGTATAATTTATATTAGCCAACCAGTAAGGCACTTTTTTTCCCTTTTGTTTTTTTATTCGGGGTGTTGAGTAATTCATTCCTTACCTGCAGTGAGGCACTTGTTCTTCGTCTTCAAACCACGGGCAGCTTATCTGACTGTACCATATTCTACAAAGAGGCGGTTAATTTGGAAAAGAGACCTGAGTCATTTGTTTTACGATTTATTTGGCCAAGGACAATAGTTATCATGATGAGACAGTCGCTGTGTCTGACTTTGGTGCCAGAAAAGTCAAGAATTAATTTATTTTCATAGTTGGATAAGATTTCCAAGCTTTGTCTGAGGGGAGGCCCACAGTCTCAGACTTTGAAAACCCCTGTAATGAAACAGGACAAACAGGACCCAGAACTGGGACAACATGATAAAGAAAGTGCGTGCGCTAACGTATAACAAACAAGTGTACTGTGTTATTGTTTGGTCAATAAATATGATAATATATCTTGCTTCAGATTTGAGGTCATGTCATTCAGCCCTACTGCTCCTTGTAGGTTAAAGATTTATCAGCTATGACCGCTGAGAACTGGACGCCCTGGGATCAGACAAGTCATTTACTCTTATTATATTTGAACTTGTCTTCAATGATCATTGACAGGTTAACAGCTTTTTTGTTCTTCAAGAAAGACGATATGTTAAAAGACCTGACATAGAGCTAGCTTGAAGAAAAAGGACCAGCCTTTAAAAAGTCCCATGAAATCGAACCTCCACGTTTCAACAAAATTTAAACATTAAGCCCAAAGATTCGATACCAGACGAAACCGTTTTAGAACATTGCAGGTGAAAGTTGCAGTGGTTTGAACTGACCCGTCTCATCTGGACTCAACCGGCTGATGTTGTTGCCTGTGACTCAGCTTCCAAAATTGCCAGCAGCTGTTTTTAGAACGTAACACACGTCACCTGTTGCAACAGCTAATCAAGTCTTAGAAAACTTACTTACAAACTGTCAGCTACTTGAAATAGCAGAGAGAGAATAAGGAGAGGGAGCGCCATAATTCAGAAACAAGGCAGTGAATCAGGGGAATAAAACATTATTTTCGCATTTTAGCCCAACTTGAAATGCAGCTGTAGCGAGTATCTCACTACCTTCGTCCTCATTTTTTATTTTATAACGCTACAAATTATATCCAGCTACGAAGACAAACCCTGAAAAGTCGGAGGTGAGAACGGATGTACAGAGAGGCGTTGCTATGGAGATGGTAAACCGGTTCAAGTCATCTCATCTGGAATCTTTGGTCTGAACTAGGCTTTATGAATATATTTCTTAGGGAGTGTTGCACTGAAATGTGTGGATGCTCAATGTTGAGAATTCAATCGAAGGTGGTTAGCGTTGGAGGGAGGATGGTGGGTGGCTCCACTAAGACATGAGGACTGTTTGAAACTAAAAACCCTTGTTTTTTTCACACAAAGCATCCCAGGCTACATGAAACAGAACTCTTTCTTTAAACTTTGGTATCAAACAAACCAATTAACCGAGTAACAGCAGAGCGCACATGCTACACAGTGTCACAGTATTTTCTTTGGCTTAACACAAAAACCCTAAGGACCTGGTACTGGTTTATCTTTTTTCCAAAAGAGTTTAAAGAAATGAGCTCCATCATAGATCCGTTTCACATGAAATACAGAAAAATTAAAAATCTTCCTGGGTGGGCCACCCGAACAGGCGCTACGCACGGAAAACACTAATGTCGCTTCCCCACAAAGTCTGAAGTTAATGACTGCTCCCCACTTCGACATAACATTTTTCTACTTCCTCATGTGTCTGTTCTTTCGTCACCCTGCCTCCCGCTGACTGAGGTACACAGGATGTTTACTTTCTTTCGGGCCTCAAGGAAAGTCTTAGTACTCCTGACCTAGTTTCTCCGTGGAGTGTAGAGCAGCAAGTAAAGAATGAATGTAGAACTAACAAGCGGGGATGGATGAAAAACAGACCCCCAGTGTATGAGCTCCAGGGGAGGATCAGGTCAAAATGATTGAAAAGCTGTTTTTGGCTAAAAGTGCGATGCTAAAAATGGAAAAAACGTTGTCCCTGTCCAGCGAAAACATGGAATTTACATAATTTTAACCTTTTTGGGGGTCGCTATGTGTTACAGAATTCTCCGGAGTATTCAAGATAGAAAAAACAGGAGTATGAATAGTAGTGGAGATTTTTTGTAGGTCAGTAGCAATATGCACTTATGTATTTATAATGTGTGGCTAATGGACATGTGTAACCTACATAAAGGGGATTCAGAGCAGGTCATATGTCTGGACTTTCAGTGCACTTTTGATTAAAACGAAAGCAGCAAAATAAAAGCACTCAACACACACACACACACACACACACACACACACACGCACACGCACACGCACACACACACGCACACAAAACTATCTTCTACTACTCATTTCCCCTCCCTTCCCAGATCTGTTCTCCATCTTCTTTTCCTGTGTTACCTGTTTTGAATTGCTGATGTGGTCAGGCAGAATGCTTCACATCTGCTTGAACAACTTGTCCATCCACTAACACCCCTTGTGTCCCGCAGTAATGTCAGGTTATGTTAAATGTCAATGCAAAATCAGTGTTCTGCAAATAATAAACATCCCAAACTGATGAAACCAAGGACCAACCAAACCAGGAGCCAAGATATTAAAAATGAGACTTGGGTGTCAGGCCTTTTCTAGTCCGTCTTCTTTTTTTATAATCAGGTTTGGGCCATTTTCAAATGTTGCTCCAGTTCTGATCCCTCTCCATAAACTGAATTCATATTTAAAAAAAAAAAAAAAAAATCACGCTGTCCTCGGACTGCCCTCCAGCCCCCACGCATCTCTATGCACAGAATTACCACAAATAGCCTCTCATACAACCACAGTGCTGCCATAGAAACATTGTACTGCCTCACTCACATCTCCTCCAGGAGACCCGCTGTCCTTCAACCTCTACAGGAAATAATCCTTGAGATGAATTCTCTTACACTGATACTTCACTGCCATTGGGTTGAGGAATTTAGTCTGAAAGTCGATCTCATTTCACAGATGTAACTCGTATATATGTGGCGTAATTGCATCAAAGTTGATTATACATTTAATTTAAACATTTAATTATGTGAAAGCTGAAAATAGACCTTTTTTTCTATTATTCACGAAAACTTGATGGTTTCTTGAGATGCATGGTTTTCACAGGACAGCGGCGCCATGTTGTGGTGCTGGATATGCAAACAGCGTTATAGGAGATGATATTATTAGTGACGAATGGTCAAATATGATTCGATTTTTATAGAGTCTGGCTTTCCAGGTCTCTTCAAGTCATTCAAATATCTGCAACTGTAACTGTGCCAATTTGTTAATTCTAATTAATTTGCAGACTATAGATTTGTAAAGAGTGAATGTGCCTTTTCTCTCTGCAGCTACTGGGACATGGCGTATGATGGCGATGTCATGGACAACAGAGTCGGCCTGAATTTGTTATACGCCCAGGTAAGAGGTTTCAGTGGGAAGGGAAAACCAAAACGCTGACGAATATTTTCAGCTGCAACAGTGGTCTTTAAAAGATATTTTTAAATAAAATTTCCCTTGAGACATGGAACCGAAACAGAAAATCCAAATTACTCCAAACTGTTGTGTTTAATTGAGCTTCCCTGCTGCCAGCATCACACCAAGAAAATGAGCTCAAGCACTGCTTCGTCCCGCCGCCGAAGGATTTTGTCCGTTGTCCCCCGGTGCCTCTCCGTCATCTGATTGCGATGTCAGCTTGTTTTGACTTTGTAACACCTTGAATCCTGTACCTCTTTTGTGTTCCTCTCTGATCCAATAATATCCGCAACAACTGTGATCTGTTGTCTTAAGCATTTTTGGGGGTCTGCAGGTCTGATTAAAATCTGGAACTGCTGAGTGTTGCCTGCCTCTGTGTAGCAGAGGAAATCAAAGGAAAGTTAACGGTGTCGGCAAGCATGTTTCCGTGTAATTGTTTGCTGACCTGCACAGTTTTCACCAAAGGCTTGGGGTTGTGAGTTTTCCCTGACGTGTACCAACTAAAACCCTTAAATCTGCTTTGTTTTGTGCATCTGTGCAGAAAGATGAACTTCAGTTGTTGTTTTTTGCTTCACCAGACAGTGTCGGACATCGAGCGAGGCTGGATACTAGTCAACAAAGACCAGCACAGGCAGCTCAAATCACTGCAGGAGAAAGGCTCCAAGAAAGAAGTGAGTAAAGATCAACTCTTCTGGATTCTGCCTCTCTTGAGTGCAGCTGAGCTACTCTGAAATGTCTTTGTCCAAGGATAAATCTGTAGACCATAGAGAGGATACTGCCTCTCGCGCAGTCTGTTATGCAATTAGCCCAGTTTTTCCCCTGACATGAATTTTTAATTACACCAATTCAGTAGGGAATTCAAACTCATTTTCTCCAGGGAGCAGACAGAATTGTTTTGTTTTTTGTTTTTTTAGAAAAGTTAGTCATCTAAAAAGTGTTTGTTTTCTTTCCCAGTTCATCCATCTAGGTCAGACTCTCAAATATTACGGCTATATCAAGTTTGACCCTTGCGTTACCGACTTCCCCGAGAAGGGCTGCCAAGTCATCGTCAGTGCCGGCAACAACGAGCTCAACTTCCACGTCAAGCTGCCCAACGAACAGATGAAGGAGGGAAGCTTCAAGGTTACGCGCATGAGGTGTTGGAGGGTCACGTCTTCTGTGAGTGGAAATGCGCGCGACGGAGCGAGGATGCGCGAATTGTATCTCTGGAGCTGTGAATAAATTGTAATCCCTCCATATTATTAGGAGACTGTGAGCTGGCAAAGTACTGATATGCAGCAGCTTTTGGCTAGAGTCCACCCCAAACCAACAAGAGCTCCTGTGCTTCCTGTTAAGTCGCCTGTTAACAAACCTCATCTCACCGCACCACAACCAAACGTCTTTAGTTTTTGCCAAGCATTCGTTTTTTACAGCTACTGCTCTCTTAAAGTGCTGACCTCCACACCGTTCATCTTCATCAGTCCAATTACAACAAACACGCAGCCCACACCCGTAGTGGTGTATAGATCCTCCAGCTTCGCACATGAGCAGCATCCTTTATGCGAACTGATGATGGTCTTAATTGGCGAGAAGGGAATCTAATGGCATGTAGTACGAGGAAGCACTTAAACAGCCTCCTCTGTACACATCTGTACAGCTCCACTAGCATTATAAGTAATTAATGGACTTTTTATTTTATTTTTTTACAATAAAACCTTAGAGACGTTTCAGGAAAGGAAGAAGGAAAGCAATAGAGGCCATATGTTTAACACATGAGGCCACTATTTGGACTGCCATCTGTATTGATTGGCAAACAGACTCAGCTCAGCAGATGACAGTGATTGAGTGATTGAACGCACCATAGGTTTGATTTGCAGGGATTAATCTATACAGTGTGTTGCATTGTCACTGAAAAAAATGCGATGTTTTTCTTGTTATTTTCAAGGAAATGTAAGTGGCAGAATGATTTAGTCAGTCAGTCAAAAAAAAGAAAAAAAAAACACCACAAAAAAATTACAATCTATTTTTGTATTAACTCATGCCCTAAAATTCACAATTCCTGTGAAATGAATTTGTAATCCATGCCCTTGGATTTCGTTTTTTTCTACACAGCAGTGAATGGAGTGGACATATCTCCCCAGGGATATAAGCTTTTATTTTTCTGATTTTTACAATATAACTTAACTAAAGTAAGGTCTTCAGGGGTATGACTGGTGGTCGTTGTTATTGGTTTGGGCGTGTACTTGTTGCCATAGCAACAGTAAATATTCGTAAGGTTTATGTTGTCACAAGTTATTTTGTCAGAATTAGAAAAATAAAAGCTTAAATTCCTGGGGAGCCTCGTTAGCATAAACGCTAAATGACAGTTGTAATCTACAGAAGCCTACCTAACACCGTCATTTACTCAAGCAATGTAACGCAGCACAATCATTTAACGCAACCATATAGACAGACTAACTACGCTGTCGGCAAATGTATTGCTTCTGGGACATTTACCCAACAAGGCAAAATATCAGTACAGGTTGGCTGACTTCCATTCGCATGTGTTAATGAACGGTCCACTTCATTCACTGTACAAGAAATGAAATCTCAGTGCACGGAATAAATTGGTTTGCACAGATTTACACATCATTCTTTCCAACCGTGTTAACCCTAGGGGCTGCAAAAACTACTCACACTATGAAATTGTTTTATAATGCTTTCTGTGGTTCTGGAGGAAAACTTTGAACTTTGTTAAAATGGTAATTTCTTACACAAGGTCAATGTTACAAACTGGTGGTGTGGGATTTGAAAGAAGTGTGCATATAGGAGGAGATTCATTCCTTTTTCTTCTCCGTGCTCCCACCCAGTCAGACGTCTTGAAGAGGGACAGTTCCTCTGAAAGCCTGAACAATCTATTTTCACTTCGGCGAATAGCACAGAAAAAGCATTACATGCAGCTCCAGCCACACCATTTCATCTAGCATTTGAAAGACGAAGCCTTCTCGGGCGCCTCATTTAAATGAAGATGGGGAAAACAGTTCACTTTTGTATCACATTAGTGTTTCGAGCAGCGCGGTCATTATATGCATCGCAGAAGCTTTTATGATTCTCCAAAAGTTAATTTGCACAGAGATCTGGACACATGGCAACACATCTTAAATTAAAATTCATCTTGGCTCGTTTGATTACAGCCTGAGCCTCCGCGCTGTCCAGTGGGGTGTTTAATTCCTGAGCTCATTCTCAGAGGTTAAAATCATTTTAATGAGCCCTTTCCTTTTCCGAACAAACTATTCGTAACATCTCATTTGGTGCGGCGCTGCATCCCCTCTCGTAGTCCAATCTCAAATTGCATCCAAAAGAACACGTATAAACAGTTGGCATGTGTGTCAGACCTTTGTTTTTTATGTGTATTACTTCCTTATGTCCTCTTTTGTGTGGTTAGCATGGGAGGTGCAGCTAGTGTCTGGCCCAGAGGTAATAGTCTCAGTGAAGAGCTGTGCGTCTCTGAGCTTAACATATTCCTCAAGGCTTTTGAAATTCTGTATTTGTACATAATTCTTTCTGTCTTTAGGCCCGTGTTAATCTTCTAGCATGTGTCTTCTCAGGAATTGGCTGGCTCTCATGGTGATGCTGACGCAGTAGCAGCAGCTTAAGAATGGCAGCTTAACAAGGAGAGATGTAGGATAGGAAATTTGATTCAGCTTCTTACATGAGCCCTCGAGTCATGGAGTAGAATAGCAAGCTTATCCTCTACTTAAGAATCCAAGTTGAATGTTGAAATATGGAAATCGGTTTGTTTTCCATGCACTTTAAGCACAAAAAGAGGAGTCCACAATAGAGTATAACCATAAACTCTAAGAGGGTTGATGATTACAGTTCAGGCAATTGTAGTGTATTTAGCGGATGATGATGATTATGATGATGATGATGATGATGATGATGATGATCTCTCCCAAACATCAAATCATACCTCTCCCATCTCTCTGTCCCGACTCCGCAGCAAGTCCCGATAACCAACGGCACCACCAATCCCTGCACCTCGTCCAAATGTGAGGTCAAACTGGAGCTGGCCTTCGAGTATCTGATGAGCAAGGACCGCCTCCAGTGGGTCACCATCACCAGTCAGCAGGTAAGGGGTCGCCTGACAGGGTCAATGTGGGATTAACAAGCATTAGGTCATGCAGATTATTAAATTGGTGTGATCACTAAGGTCCGAGCATTTTGTTCACTCAAACTACTCAATTATGTATATTTCAAAATGTCCAAGAAAGAAGTGAAGTAATACCGTTCAATAGTCCCGATTGTATTGACCTTCAGTTTATGATTTCAGGCTATCATGATGAGTATCTGCCTTCAGTCTATGGTGGACGAATTAATGGTGAAGAAGTCAGGCGGCAGCATTAAGAAGGTTTGTGTTAAGAAAAGTCAAATCCTCCTAGATTCCTCATAGATCAACAAAAAGACGTTGTCCTTTTGAATGTGTTTACATTTAACACACAGATTTGCTTGGGGGTGTTAATTCACCTTGCCCATAAAAGGGCATCGGAACGCAGTGCTGAAATCACAACACATTGTATTCTTCACTTGTTCTGCTGTCACCTCCTAGATGCTGAGGAAACGACACGACTCCATCCACCGGTCAGAGAGTCAGCAAGCTGTGAAATCTCCCCCTCTACTGGTGAGAAATGGGACGGTGCGCCCCCTCAGTGTGAATTTGATTTGGACTCGGTGTAGATTTCAGGATCATTGGTTGTTGTTTCGTCTGCAGGACTCACCCGACCCGAACCGCGAACAAATCGTCAAACTCTCAGTGAGTATATTTTTGACTTTGAAAAACAAAATGTGTTGTGAAGTATAGTTTTCTAAAAGAAGTGTGTGTTTAAAAACCACATGCAGCAGACTGAGGTAGTCAGATCAGGGTTCCTTCACAGTATGGAAAAGTATGGAATTTAATTTGAGTGATTTCCAGCTCTGGATAAGTATGGAAACAGGTTTGTGTGGTTTTCAGACTATTATCTCACTTTCTAAACTAAATGTATAGATATTTCCAAATCCAAAACAAGCTTACTAACGCAACATAGCCGACTTGTAGATGATATGAAACTAGCTGGCTGTAGAATTGTGTCGGGTTACCATGGTTAGTGTTCACCGTGCGACTACGATTCTCATTTATTAAATTCTTTCCATACGTGTCGTTTACATTTGACTTATGTTGGAGCAAAGACTCATGTTTTCGTTTGTAGTTCCTGGTTAATTATTCATCCTTACTGTTACTGTCTGTAGGGGTTGCAGGTTCACAGTTATTAATTGCACTCTATGCTGTGCGTAGAACATGTCTCGGTTTGGACTTCATTCACTTATATGAACTACAGTACATATGTAAAAATGTCCTGTAATTACTTGGCAACATAATGGCATACAGAATTTAACATACGTGTTAAAAGTTGGATTTTAAAACCATTTATTGACATAAGCACCTAACAATTGGTATTTAGATGTTTAATATTGATCGAAAAATCCTGAAGGAACCCTGTCAGAGGATATATTTCCAACAACCTTAAACGTATTCTAATAAAGTGTGTCCAGTGTTAAATATACTATTGGTCATTTCACTCAGACCAAGCTGAATTCGGTGTCTCTGCGAGGGATCAGCGCCTCCAACTCGGCAAACGATATCAGTGGAAACGATTTCCATGGCAACTACGCTTTCGAGGGAATCGGGGATGATGACCTGTAACCCCCTGATTCGCCCTCCCGCCCTCTTCATTCCACTGTCAGCGACTGGGACGACAATGATTACAAGCTGAGCTGAGCTGAGCTGAGCCGAGCCGAGCGAACACAAGCCTGTGATTCTGCAAGATTGTAGCTTCTTCCTGGAGAAATCGCTGCCTTAAGCTCTCATTTAATCTTTGACCGTGTCCTTTGTTTTAGACTCAAAAATCCCATCTTGATTTTTTATTTTAGTTGCAATCATCGTATTCAATTGAAGCATCATCCCTGTGTTATTAAACTTGTGGCAACATACAGTAAATAACATGTAAAGGTACAGGTATGCAGATAGGGATGTTCTATTTTTGTTCTATGTTACTGACAAATTCCTACTTCTGTTTCATTCATGCAGGTTACTGTTTCATCGCCAGTATATCTAAAGGTCTATAATGCAGTTTAATTCATGAGGTACAAAGTAAATTAATATATTACATGAACAAAATCTGCTAGATCCTGGTTTCTTCCCTCCGGTGGCTGCATGTTTCCTTTCCAAACCCCGAGAGCCAAATGTTTAGTTAGACCTGGCACTAGTGATAATACAGCAGAACTGGATGTGGGATAGTTCTCAAAATGACCCAGAGTCCCGCGAATGTGTTGAAATTGAGCTCAAAACCGTAGACTAGTCAGAGCAACCGCTTACTTATATGGATGATCAGTGTTCGGCTTGGCTGTATACCAAAAGTCATGTTTTTATACCGTCAGCGATCCTCTGTGGGTCATTCCACTCACGTGCCAAGTCAGTAAATCATCAGGATAGGATAGCAGGATAGCAGCGGCGTTTTCAGCTCGAGGCACAGTCACTCATTCTGCCTTCAGAAATAGTCTGATGCCTTAACTTTTACTTTTTCCGCCTCTGGAGTTATTGCGACATCGGTCGAAGCTTCAGTGGGTGTCACCTAGAAACTCGCAGAACCTGATGGATGGTTGATTTGGCTGAGCTGCTTGCACTTGATGAACCCATCATTTTTGCACAGTATTACAGGTGGAGATGAACGTTCGAGTGGAAGCTTGAGCGGGACGTTAGACATCGTGTGGAGATTACTTTTTCCAAGGGGCTCTGTAAAACCCATCTATGATTTTATGATTATTTTTTTTTAAACCAATTTTTTAAAGGTTTCTCATAAATGCCAAATTATAGTTTACTAAAGCATTTTGCACAGAATAAACATAAAAATTATGACAATGTCACTTTTTATATTATGTACATGCATTTAAGTATTCTGATATGTACTAATCTTTATCATCCATAGCTTATTGTAATCAAATAGATCAAATGTAATCCGAGCTGTATAGAACACACAAGTTTAAATGGACTAACATTTATCATTGTTTACATAATGTTTAGGGGACTTTATTAGTTAAAATGTTAAGTGTTTACAAATTTTGCATCTGATGATCCTTGTCTTATTTTTGGAGCGATGTTGTGGGGAGCATTCATTGGGGCTTCAGTTCATTGTAATTTGTATGAACATTGTGCCAATCATCTCAGAGGATTTCCTTGAAACGGTGCTTTGGTGAAGTGGCTTATGTGAACACATTTGCTGGAGTGAACAAAGTTCATGAAGAGCACGAGCAACAAAATGAACATATTCCGCTGTTTTATTAGACGTCATTCCATTTTTAAATAGGATTTTTTTTTTAATAGCTTTTAGCATCCGTTGAGCTGCATCTCAACGTGTTTTCGAAGCCTCTAAATGTAAATCGATGCCAACCTATCAACAGCTTTACTCTCAGTGGTAGCCAGAACTGTAAACAAAAATGTTCTCAATATAAATGTCTTGTTCTTTCACTGCTGTGCGTCTTCTCTGTCTTCAGTTGCATCCACAGTAGGGGGTATTTTTATTCTCTCTATTCCTGTCAATAGCACATACATGGAAGCTGCAAGGATGTTAGTAATGTGTAGGTGCCAGATTAAAGTGAATTCATCATCAGCATCACTGTTCACAGAAAATGTCAAATTTCATGAGTATCAACTTCATTCCACTACTTTTCATTTTGATTTTTAGTGATGAGGTCAGTGACGACTGTCATGATGCTAAAATAAACTCTGAAACTGGGTGATCTTGTGGTTCTCAGTTGTCTGTTAATGGTCCACTCCATTACCAATGCACCAGTTTCTAAGTTACTTAAATCTTAGACAATTTAACAGCCTGACCAATATATCGTTTTGTCTATTATCTCTTAACATGATTCATGGATGCCGGATCTTATATCAATCCAAAAAGATTTCAGAACCACAAACTTCAACCTCATATTTCAGTCAAAACCAAAGTGATGGACTCAGCAAAAGACATTACCATCCATAGAGCGGGTCTAAACATTTACTGCGTGCATGGGAGAAAGAAAATGAGATCCAGACCGTCTGACATTCAACGAAATGAATTCCATGTGTTTATTTCAAAATCGTCACTTAAGGCATTTATGAGACACTGCATAAAGACAAAAACAGACACTTGGGTGGGTGGGTGGGGGATGTCACTCAGTACTAATCAATGCTCCACTGGGTCATGGCAAGTTGGCAACCTGAAAAATCTCACTTGCATATAATAGTAATTCAGAAACAGCGTAAACATAAATCACAGTCCCTATTTGTCCCATGGGAACTAAATGACGCGTCACACGTTCAACAAAACCAAAGTCTAAATATTAAAGTATGCACTTCTAGCAGTGTATTACAGCCACATTAGAAAAATAAAAGGACTATTACACACACATGCTTACTAATAGTGTCACCTTTTTCAAGTAAAAAACACGAGAATGGGCTAATTTCACAGTCAATAGTAAACAGTTATCAAAAGGAACATGATCAATTATGATTAGAAGTTGAAAGATTAATGATATGTAGCAAATACAAGTTTATGGGGGGAAAAAATCCTTTTAACAACATGCTCCATATATGAGACGTCAGCCAATGCCTCTTTCCCCCTCCACAACTTACTGTAGTTTAAGACCTTCCAAATGTAACTGTGTGTTTACGACTGTGCTTTCTTTAACCATACAACCAAGATAAGACTAAAGAGGGCCTTTTAAAATGTTTGTGCATGCAATTTTAGTGTTAAAATAACTAGAACTATTTTTTTTAAATCACATTTTATGATCCTGAGGGACTCGGGAAGGATGGCAATGCAGCTTGAGACACAGGAGATTATTAAGTTAGGTTAACACAACCTAATGAATCGATATAGTTTATCAAGGGTAAAATAAGTCCAGTATTATTAAATGGCACTTTAGCTAGTAGTACATACATTAGTAAATGAATCTGAAGCCATGCCATCACCAGAGCTTGTGCCCCAATGCAAACAAAGCACACATAGGCCCTTACAAGGACCCATCTTCACTAAACGCCGCACTGTGTAGTCCAAGTAGGCGAACCGAAGGTAAGTCAGGGAAATTATATCATCTTATCAGCGACATTCAAGTTGTTTCTTTTGATTTTTGGTACAAAAAAAAAACTTGGGATACTAACAACTTTGATCAAAAAAAAAAAGAAAAAAATCCCTTATTTAAAAAAAACCACACAGTGCAGCTTAACAGTTCAGGCATAAATGTGCATGTGTGTATTTGGTAATGTATTGCCCTCCTCGAATGAAGAACCATATGTGTTGTAATGCAAGAGGGAAATGCTAGAATTAGCCTAGTGTTGTGTAACATACAGAATGAGACGGTCTTCCACAGTGACACAAACGCAGAGCAGAAGACAAACTCTGAACAGACTCGTCCACTTTACCTAATCCGTAAAAGGGATCAAAATATGCAGCACAACTGTTTCATAATGTGCGAGATTCTACATATAAACAATTAGCAGCCTCTGAAGACATCTGACAAAACACTAAAAGACCGACACACACACACACACACTAAAACAATATAAAGGCTCTGAACGAAAAAAAGTTGCTGGTAGCTTAGTTTTGCTGAGTTATATTTTATACAATCTCATGTTTGTAGCAAGAGTGTATTGCCTGACCTCCCTCCCTAGACATATACTGCATATCAA
The DNA here is from genome assembly GCF_963691815.1 of Echiichthys vipera. Lineage (NCBI taxonomy): Eukaryota > Metazoa > Chordata > Actinopteri > Perciformes > Trachinidae > Echiichthys > Echiichthys vipera. The sequence goes on from NC_139844.1 coordinate 18,394,802, forward strand.
CCCCTGTTTCTTTTCTGTGAGTTGCAGCGCCAACTCCCATCCCTTTTCTCACTTGCTCTTCATCTTCGTTGCTGCCAGTCATTGGAACTTTGACCCAGCCGTCCGTGGCCAGGCCGTGTTTCTTCTGATGTCTCTTGTAATTGTCCCAGTGGCCGGTAGTGTAGCCGCACTCCTGACACTTGTACGGCTTCTCTCCTGTGTGCCGGAGCATGTGGCGTTTCAGGTTCATGCTCTGGTTGCAGCTGTAACTGCATACGGCACACTGGAAGGGTTTTGCGCCCGAGTGCACCCGCTGGTGGCGCTTCAGGTTGGCCAGGTTCCCGCAGGCGTAATCGCACAAATGGCACTTGTAGGGTTTCTCACCTGTGTGCACTCTGTGGTGGCGCTTGAGGTTGTCAAAGTGCGCTGAGGCGTAGTCGCACTGTGGGCACTTGTACGGTTTCTCGCCACTGTGAGTTTTCATGTGGCGCGCCAAGTGGTTTGGGTAGTGCGTGAGAAAAGGGCAGGCGGCGCAAGTGTACACCTTGTCGCTGCGCTCACCGGGGCTGTTCGGGGATGAGGAAGAGTCTTTAGTAAGCATCTCAAGGGTACACTTGGCACAAATCTGGGCTGAGGAGCCGTCCTCGTCCTCCAGGACAATGCCACACAACCGGCAAGTGAAGGGAAAAAGTGAAGGGGGGAGGGAGGCCGCCCTGTCTGCTACACCTTCTCTGGGTGCCCTGCTGCTGCTGCTGCTGCTGCTGCTGCTGCTGCTGCTACTGCCGCTGCTGCTGCTGCTGCCGCTGCCTGTGGTGTCCAGCAGGGGTGGGGGCTGGTGGCTAGGAGCTGGGTTAGAGGCTGGTATGGGTGGTGGCGATGCCCCCTTCAAGCCATCAAAGGCGGATAGGTAGTCATTGTTCTGGGCTCCCAAACCCAGGTTTAAAGTTGGCCTCGCAACTTCTGAAACTTCACAAAAAGATGAGTGAGTTATTATATACTTAATGACTGATCAAAGCTATCAAAAGGGTGCATCATGTTTTAAGATTGTGCGTCATCATTCACGATATTTAAAAAAAAAGCTATTACTAAAGGAAAATGATACATACCCTCAGATGAAGTACTAGACACTTCTTCATTGGGTCTTTGGCCAGTCACATGCCTCTTCAGGATGTTTTGGCCACTGGCAGGTCGTGGGAGGCCGTCGTGTCCCACCCCTGCAGAGGTGACGTGCATGCGCTGGTGCCTCTTGAGGTTGCCCAGGGAACTGCAGGCAAAAGTGCAGATGTCACATTTGTAAGGTTTTTCCCCTGTGTGAATGCGCAGGTGTCTCTGCAGGTTCACCAGCTGGGCTGAGGCGTAAGTGCACAAGGGGCAGTTATAGGGCTTCTCCCCGTTGTGCGTCTTCATGTGACGCTTCACGTGGTTGGCGTAACGCGATGAGAAGCCACAGAGGTGGCATGAGTGCAGTTTGGCCAATCTGTCCTCAGCAGTCAGTGCTTTGTCCCCCATCTCGTTTCCCAACCCTTCACTGTCGAGTTGCAAATGGGAACCCGAGCGAATCCCGCTGATACTTCCAAAAGCTGAACAAAAGTCTGTACTTTTGGCTTCTCTGGAGGCTTTGCAGCACCTAAGGCAGTATGGACCGACCAGGTCTATGCCAGGTCCCAGAGGTTCATCACGGAGCTGTCCGCAGCCCCTGCAGGACAGGTAGGGAGGAAAACTGGGCTCGGACTGGGTTGCTGTGCCCTCGTCTTCCCTCCCGTTGTCATTTGTGCTGTGTGAGTTGTCTGTTTCACTTTCCATGCTGAGCTGGCTGTAGGCAGGGCTCTCCTCATCACCCAGGGGATACACAGAGAAACCGATCTCAGCAGCTACTTCTGTAAAGGGGAGACAGACAGAAAAACAGGTTTCTAAAAACTGCACGTTCTCAGAACAAAGACCTTCACGATCCACTCTAAATATTACAGACTTGGCAAACTCAGAGCCCGTCTCTGTATTACTATATATTAAATCTACAACATTTCACACCAAAGTTTACAATTGCAACTGTCCTTTCTCTATTTTGAACAGCTTATTCTGTATTGTACTGAATATAGCCTTTATATAATCAAGTTAATTGAGATTTATTTCTTTTGCAAGACAGACCTGAGTACAGCAGAAGGAACAGAGAGAAGAAAACACACGCATCGTCAGTCACACAAAAGCACATCACACACAAACAGCATCAATCATAAAAAACATTAACTGAACAGAGCAAGCACAACAGCTGTAACAGATGTTGAGCACAAATGTATGGTCCAAAATGACCAATTTCGAATATACCGTTTTTGGCTGAGGTGCAAGTGGACGTGGATGAACGACAAACCCATTGAAAAGTTGCATCATCGAATAATACTAGCTGAAATAATAGTTATAATGGCATTAAAAACAAACTCAAACAGCGTGTACACTATTCGTAGTGCTGGGTCTGCTGAAACAATTTCTGGAACTCCTACATGGGCAGCAAAATATGGAATAGTGTTTGCTGCAAAAAGCTCTACGGTCGGGGCAAGCTGTGGGTGTATTAAGAGGGGGGCGCTAATAAAACGATTCGACATCCAATAAATCTAAATGATTACTAACTTAACACAGCACATCATAACCCAACGCTAACTCTCTTTAACAGGGCAAAACACCATAGGATGCAGCAATTTGTGACACTGATAACTGTTCATTTACAAAATCACAGTATGGTTTGACATTCTATGTACTCCTGACAATAGAGTGAGCCACTATAAACTAAAATAATAAACATTGATATAAATAATAAGGCTCAGTCATGCATGCAATAACATGAACAATTACAGTGATATACCATAAATCAGCAGAATCTAAATAAATGACTGTGTTACAAATATTTTGGTCATACTGCCCAGAACTACTAGAGTTTTACTGAGACTCTCTGAGCTTCCATGCCAATGAACTCCTGAAAGCTGAAGGCAAACATCCAACTCAAACAGTATCTTCCAACAAATCTCACTGAATGACTCAACACTGACAAATAAAGAACACAACCAGCTGTTACAGATAATGCCGCTCCATTTCCTCCACGCCGCGGAAGATAACCGCAGCGCAGACCGAATCTCTCTTCTCGGCCAAAAACGGAAATAAAAAAAGTGAGAAAAGTGAATTTCAAAGAAGCGTTAAATACTCACAGTGCTATCTGCTAGGTCAACTGTGTTTGATCTGTTGTTCTGCCATCTGAGGTTTTTCAGCCAATACGATGACAAAAACAGAAAGATATGTTTTTTTTCTATCTCCCAGAGGGTAGAAAGGCAAGCTTCAAGACTTCCAAGACACTGTGGCACTCTTCAGCTTCGGTGTGTGCTTCTGAAAGCGAACAAGCCGGTAAAAAAAAAAAAGCACCTTCCTTCACAGATGCCGAGGAGGGATGTGAGGAAGGGGAGAGTTGAGACTGCCCTTTTATTCTGCCCCATGGAAACCCCTTGTGGATGATTACTGAGCCCTAATGATAATGATGATGATGATGACTATAATGGTGAGGCTGCTGATGATGATAATGATGATGAGGGTCGATGATGATGATGATGATGATGATGATGATGAGGGTAGATGATGATGATGATGATGATGATGATGATGATGATGATGATGAGGGGGAAAACTATAATGGCAGTGGGGTAGTGGGAGCAGAGGCGGCGGCAGATGATGATGATGATGATGATGATGATGATGATGATGATGATGATGATGATAAATAAATGCCTTCTTATAATGGTGTCCTTGATGGTAATGGTCCTATTTTTACGACCCTTATATAATAATGGTGTCTCGGCTCCCTTCTCTACTTTTCCATTTTTCAGCTCATTCTCTCTGACAAAGAGTCATGCTGGGAAATATGAGCTGGCAGTTCCATTCCTCTTGCTGTCGCGCAGAAGGGGGCTACGCTTCATCACTGACAAGTCCTCTTTGTGCTGCAGCTACTTAACAAAATGGAGCCACCATTTAAATCCTTAAAATAAACGACATCACATATTCGTACTTGTTTACGTTGTGAAAACAGGCAGGGGGAAGACGAGGGCTGATAGAAAACTTAACGATACTATCGCCCTTTCACCAAAGCAAGTGTAGTTCAACCTGGGGGAGTCAATGGAAATCTACTATAATGACCAAGTTGAGTGATCCTCACATTCCCTTTATAGTATAATCAAGAATAGACTCATTTGCTGCACGTGGGATGAGATGTTTATGGAATATAGCAATAGAAAACATACAAACACACGAAGGTGAGCATGCAACGGCTGAAAACGGTGAGACACTAAAAGAGAAAACCTTATAGACTTGCCCTACTTACAAGTGAATGGACAGATACAGTGACAGACAAGCTGACAGGCTGACATCAACAGCGCACACACACACCGCCTTTTAAAGCTATAATACTTTCCATGGTTTATTTAACTAAAACCCTGTTTTTGATAAAATGCTTCTGCAATATTTTGATGTATTTTCGTTTTGTAATTATCTCTCTATACAGCAGTTTTCATCAGTCCGCTATTCCCGTGCTGGATTCAGATTTCCTAGTTACACACAAGAGATAACCAAGAAATGATGCAGCATGTCCTACAGCGTTATGGTTTGTAAATTTATATAGCTCTTATGGGCCTCACTGTCTACTGCTCACTCTCCTTACTCTACAACAGAGCTGTATGAGGTTACTGCTAGTCTATGGTGGGGGCTACACCGGCTCATCATCCTGGGATAGGGGGGAAAATATTCTGGGCATTTTGTATTTCTTTAAACCAATCACAATGATCTTATGATCTGTCATAAGAAACGGATGTACGTTGTCACAAGGATAGCACTGACCCCAGTCGATCCTCAAAAACAAGGTGGTCATTTTTGGCACATTTTGTCTTGTTTGTCTGTGCTATCAACAGATATACCAGCCGCTCCCCTCTTGTTATGTCTGACAAAACAGTGGCTAAAGCACTTACTGTTACCATGGCAACCGAAGAGGTTGCCAAATCCACCAGGACGGAAATCTATAGGATTGTAACTTTAAACACTTAATTAGAAATAAAGTCAACACACCTGAGAACTTTTCCAGGCCTAGAATCTTGTTGTCATGATCAGGATCGCCGAACTCAAGGTCTTGTCCTAGAAGGAAGTCTGTGTCTAAGGTGAGGTTTCCTGGAGCTTCAAAGGTTACACCATCTTCAGAATCCACTGTGGTCATAGAAAGGAGCAAAAGTCAACAAGATTTGAGGACTATTCTTTTACTAAAAGGCCAGTTTCAATCAATTTACATGCATATTTCACTTTGGCAAACTGTCGACAGCAGAAAGCAACTTTTCAGAGAAGCTACACACCCCTGAAGCTGCTTGAGTTTCAGTGTCCACTAGAATAGCTGGCAACCTGATGGAGAAAGCATATACGCAGATATTGCCTGTTTTATTATCTCTACGGAATTTGTTACAATCATAGTCAATCATTTTTTTAATAAAGGAATTCTTCTTATTATTCTTTTTATGTATATATGGTCTATTGTAAATATAAATCCGGATCTTTATATCTTTCAGTTGAAGGACTGATTATGAATACTAAGCTCGGCTGAACAATCTGCTTTACTTTCAACCATCAAGTGAATATTACTTTTTTTTAAGTGTATATGTTGGTTCTGAGAATTTAACAGAGCTTTAAGCATTAATAAAAATCATCATAATTTTCCATATATGCCAAAAACAAAACTGAACTGATCGTATTAATCTCTTAACTAGTCTCATTTTGCAACAATAGCTTTCCCCTGTCAAGCCACATCATCTTTTGTGTGCAATTGTTTGATCCACCCCACTAATGTTAAAATTGTGCAGAATTACACAAGAATTAATTTAGGGAAGTCAAGCATACAAATATGGGGTCAATGGAAAGGCAATAAGCAAGGTCAGTCATCAGTACTAGGTAATTGGTCTGTCTTTCTGCTGGTGCAAATCCTTTTAGTTCCACACTTCAATGTTATTTGTTTGCAAAGTCAGACATAATGTAGGAAGAGCCTTCTCATTTACTTCCCTACAGTGTACAAACAGCATGTTATGAATAAAAAAGGAATTGCTATCAGTTGACAGATGGAGCTCTTTTACTGCAGTTACAGCTAATGATGCCTGCAATCCAAACTCGCTCTCTCAAGCTTCATGGAATCCACACAGCTATCACACAGCTGTCAGTGTTCAGAAAACTACCACTGGGCCAATTCAAGGGCATCCTGCTCATCAGCCCTTGTTGGTAAACCCTTGAGAAACAGCAACATACTGCCATCTGCTGGTCATTTGAAGTACTTGGCATGCTGACAAAATCAAGACACTGTGGGACGTTTCTCTTTTTCACAGAGCTGCATCAAATCAAATGAGATTAATAGATTAATTATTACTGCATGCAACTTACCAATATAACAAGCGAGTAACTGGGCATTTTTTCAGGTTTTGTGTTTATGGTGTTGACAAAATGACCACCACTGAAATACTTGGAGCCACTATTCCTGTCCTTTTCCATGCAAAACAGAGGTGGTAACATCGATCAGAGAAACATTATGAAGCTGGTGACATTCTCTCTTTAGCTTTGTATGTTGTTCTAACGATTACATCTAAAATGTGAGTGTCTGGAGATAAAGGAGTTGGTTAAACAAATGCTGATACTACCCTTCGATTAACTGGCAACACTAACATCTAGCCGTGAGGTGCATTGTTTGATAAATTAGGCCACATTCTGTTGGCCCACTGCATGGCGTGCCAACAAAATGGGCATATTTACTGTGCATGTAATAGCTTAAACTCTGTATGAAGTAGCTGATTACTAACATGATCATTCATCTCATTCTGTTCACATTTCTCAAGTTACACTGTGGGTCATGTGGGTCAGTATGATTGATGTGAATCAAACTGCAATGCCTGGTGTCCAGATGTAAGCAGAGAAAGAGGACACACACTGTAAACGACCAGGCCTAACTTAGGAATTGGATTTGAAACCTAACTGTGAAGCCATGGTATTTGTATTTGGCTGAAGTAAAGATACGAGTCATACTGTCTGTAGCTCAGCTAAGCGACAACTTTAATTTTCTTTCCTTTTTATGAAAAAAAAAGATCTCTGAATACCTACACTTGACTGGCTGTGGATTCTGTTGTTTTTTTCTTGGCATCTTCCAGACAGCCTCTCTCTTTTTTGCGACGTCTTCTTGCAGACTTCCACAACCATCAGCTCATTGTCATCTGTTTGGGAGAGATTATTCAGTATTACTATCCATACTAGACAACACCAATTTAAATCAATTAGTGTGTGAGCATTTTCAGAATGAATAGCTTAATCTTTTGGTCTTCTTGGTCCTTTAAAAAAAAAAAAAGCAGCACAATTCCCTAAAACCTGCTCATAGACATTTTTAATTAATATCACAAAAGAATAAAAGAAGCAGCAATGGCTAATATTTAAGAAGCTTGAAATGACGTGAATGAAAAAGTTATTAAAATTGTTACAGATTTAATTTTAGCTCTTAAACTACAAAATTAAATACCACATATTTCAGTTACAATTACCTAGAGCTCACTTTTAACTGAAGGGAATCAAGTGACTGACTCATTGAGCTGAACAACAAAGTTATATGTCTGTAGTAACAGTAGAGTATCAGCAAAACCAATACTGTGCATAACACAGTATGTGATAATAGACTTATAAACAGCTACTTAAGCCATTTTAAGAATCAGAATCAGCTTTACTGGCCAAGAAAGTGTGAACACACAAGGAATTTCACTCTGGGTTTTTGTCTATTTCAACATACAGACACAGAAATAGATTTAGTCATACAGCTAAAAACAAGGATACCAAAATAACCAAAGGTAAACAAATATTTGACTACTATTTACAGCTTTAAGTAGAAGTATATATATATATATATATATATATATATAGCCTATAAAAACACAAGACAACATTATAACATGGCAAATTTCGGTGGATGTTGTAGCTTTTTTAAAGCCCTGTACTAGAATAACACTGCTAACTATTAATGCTATAAACACATGAAGTCACTAAGTGTCCTTTTTCTGCAAATGTATGATGTCTTATTGAAGACAATTAGAGAATATCACGCAGTAGTTGCAGGATTATAGACTCTACATATCATAAAGTCATTGCACAGGACACACACATATGTCATTTGGGTGTATAAGAACCTGAACTGGACCATTAAGTAGCTTCGTTAGCTATCAAGCTACTTTAGCAAAATGGCTAACACGTTAGCTCTGGTGCTGTAACCCGACAGAGAGCAGTCAAGTGAGTCAGCTAGTGATTTAAACAGAAACATGCCTTCATACAACACACAGCTAGCTGGTGTTGACACTGTATTAACAACTATGTGAGCATTATTTGGGGAAACTGACGGTTCGCAAACCCAACGAATGGCTACAAAACACAACGCATCCTCGTCAGCATGTTGTAATGACTGACAAGTGCCATCTTAAGTCAATGTGAGCGTTAACATGTTAACCTGCAGCTAAACAAGCCGAGCAGCTAATGTCAACTTCATTAGTTAGCTATAGAGCTAACTCACCTAAAAAACGCAAGTGTCCCTGTCGGTTAAGGTGGTCTTTATCGTCTGAAAAAACGCCATTAGGTGCGAAGTGTTCCTCCTCAAATGTACAACGTCTGGAGATCCGCCATTTCTTCATGAGCTGCGGTGACAAAGAAAGGCAATTAATGGTATTTTTCATAACTTAATTGATTTTCTGATTCGCCTGCGATCCAGCGGCAGCGACAACAATGAGACTTCCGCTCTGCATCTTTCAGAATAAAAGCGACATATCCACTAACTGTAACGTAAAAGTTAAATTAAGCACACAAAGGCCTGCAGTTAATGCTCGTCATGCGTTACTTTATTATTATATCGTGATTTAATCTGTAAATATGTAAAAAGAAAAACATGCAAATCTGATTTTACACTGCATGACATCATGATGGGATTTTATGATGTAAGATAATTAGACCCCGTTTGCATAATGTGTGTTTTCTAGTGTCATTAATGAGTTGTAGTGCTTTTAGGGCCACTGTGATAAATTATAAATGTTTTTCTGTTTTCTGTTTTCACCCTCACACAGTTCTACTAATTCAGATTGAACAACGTGACATGGCAGCGTACACGTTCTGGCATGCTTTTGCGATTCATTTAATTGGTATGAATACCTATTTTTAAAATGACAGTGTTTTGATACCTATTATTTAAAAGCTAAATTTATCGCTTTTATTCTGAAGGCCAAATGCGCCAGCCGGACGTGTTATTGTTGCTGGAGGGATTTTATCTTGACTACATTGTATCCATCTCTTTTCCGTTTAGTTGTGTTTCCGTTTCCGAAAATAATTTCCGGTTGCTATACCCCAATGCATCATTGAAGTTGTAGTTCTTATATTGTAGTTGAAATATCCCTATTGTAATCTTGACTGAATTGTTTTACAGTGCTGCGCATGTGAGACTTACCTTCAACAATACAATGCATTATTTCTAATGGAAGGGGAACTGACTACCCCAGCCTTCAAAAACAGTGGGCTGGACAGCAGTCTTTGTCTTCATTGTTTAGCCTACATGGCAAAATACCCAAAACATCCACCCTCACCAATGCCATTTAAAGCCTAAATCATAGGCTAAGTTCAGAGCCAAGAAGATAATGCAAGTAATACAACAAAGTAACATTGTAACTGAAAAAAACACTACCCTAAATGTGACATACGGGCAAAGATGCAAAAGTTGCATCATTTTGCTGATGTCTTGTGACATTTTGAGGCATTTGTATTTTACAGAAGAATCAAAAGTTAGAATGAGGGAGAGACGCAGCATGTCTTGAGATAATCTTAATTGTAATTGTATATTGTACATAGGGAACTATTATAGTTATTATATATACTATACTATATTATATATATATTATACCACAGTTATTATAGTATATATTTGATAGGAACATATAGGTAATACACTGTATTTACAGAAAATTACATAGTTGTATACGTTAAAAAAATATAATAAGTAATAATAAATGGAAATGTTAATCATTATTATGAATAAGGAAGCTTAATTAAAAAGAGTGATGGAGAAGGGGTGGGATTAGATAAGTGCAAACTTCCTCCCACTCCTTTTCGAACATGCTTTTCTTTTCAGCAAACGTTTGTCATTCATGTAACTAATTATGATTTCTATTTTGTGAAACATCGTTATTTCCTGTGACAATTTCTGTTTTATTCTTCTGTTTTTTACATGTTCGAAATAGAGGTTTTCATCAATCTATCAATCTATCTATCTATCTATCTATCTATCTATCTATCTATCTATCTATCTATCTATCTATCTATCTATCTATCTATCTATCTATCTATCTATCTATCTATCTATCTATCTACATCTATAGGCTTCTGGACTTAACTGGGACTTTGTAGACAACCTCACATCTTTAATGTGTGTCATATTCAACATAAACAATGCTGTGTTTTTTGTTTTGTTTTGACAACTGATGCAACAGGCCCCTGAAGTTGCTTAATATGGATCTTTTAGGAATACTTGGCTTTTATTTTTACTGGAATTAAACTTATTATACAGCTGCAGAATATAAAGAACCTATCATCGAGTATTGATCCTTTACGCTTTACCTTTTGATATTAGACAAAAAATACTGACACATATGGCTGACTGTGGAAAATAGATGAGATGTGTGTGTGTAAATATGGCAGTGAAAACATGTTAGAACCACTGTGTTTTTATGGCACTGGGCATTTATGAATAGGAGATCCTGGGATCCTGCGTCATCCCATTGGTTCATGTCACTGCAGTGTGCCTCCCCTCAGGCCGCCGCACAGCGAAGCCATCAGTCTGCTGCTGTACCGGGGTGGGGGGGCGCGGGGGGACAGGCTCTCCTCACCGCGGATCTCCTCTCCTCGGCTCTCTCCTGCACCTGGCCGCCGTATCCAGCCTTCTCTGCAGCTTTGGACGGTCAGACATGTTTTGTGTGCGGCAGTAGAGGAGGAGGAGACGGGGGGTGAGTGGGGGGGAGAGATTTCCGTGCTACTGTTTGGTCCTCGAGGGGAGGAGCCAGTTGTTGATTCTACGCTGCAAAAGAGAAGACGCCGCACACAGAGGTAAGATACCCTTTACGTAATGGAAATGATTGTGTGTTTAATCTGCAGACTTTGAAACCCGCACAAAGACGGCGTTCATATTCGCTATAAGTCGTGTTCATGAGGGTTATCTGGAGGTGGCGGTAAATGCGAATACGTAGCCTATTAAACATGCCACTCCCTGCAATATCATACTGATGCTCTGGACCCCTATTCAAATGAAATCATATGAAAGTATACAAATGTGTAAATTAGTTTTTAAATCAGCGTGGAGCTAAGCAGCGATCAGTCCGCTTTTATAACACCTTTAAGTTTACAATTGCACCCCCAAATATGTGGCCTGCCCTTATGGCTGTTATTTGGTTGAATATACTGTTATTACATCTTTAGTTAAAAACATATGGATCCGTGAGTTATAATATAATATCATATACAGCACTGTTCTGAAATAGTTCATTTAAATGGCTATATTTCTATATATCTATCTATAATATGATATCAAGTGAATAATAATCCCTTATAATGTGTTTATTCAGCCACATAAAGTAGCCCGCAGGCTGCCAGAGGTCACTGAGGCTCAGTTTTGAGCGCCACATGGTGCAGAAACAGAATATTTTGTCAGAGAGTGCAGGAGAATGTGTGTGTGCGTGTGTGTGTGTGTGCATGTGCGTGTGTGTGTTTGGGCAGACTGAGGTCACTCTCATGCCTCTGAAACCCGCATTGCTGATGTAGGCTTGTGTCCAGTGAAGAGGTATTTAATAGGGTGTATCATCAGGTTTCCCTCCTCTAAGGAAGAACTCAACATTGGACATCCTCTCTGTTCAATGATTGCATAGCAACAGCTAGGTAACAAGTGTCATTGAGAAAATAAAGCGAGAAAAAAACCTGCCTCAAAACTGTTTGTGATAATACGGTTCATACAAAGGACAGAATTCAGAAAAAAGGTGTCCCGTTTCTTGCCTGTTTGGCTTTTCAAAGGAGGGAAATGCTCCGGGGCAGATGCTGGTTGTGTAATAATCCCATCTGTCATTGACATTTTATCTGTCATCAAAAGAGTGATGCACTTTAAACCCAGTCACATGTGAAATCAAAAAAGGCTTTATTTAATCAATAATAACTTTCACACGCACAGGATTTTTAGAATGCATTTTGTCCACATTTATTGCAGTAAAGGTTTAGATAAGATGAGTAAGACTTGATCTGATACAGTGTCTTGACACATAGTCAGACATATCTACAGGTCAAACATCACAGTAAAAGGGTATCAGCCTTTTAAAGTGTTTACGACTTTACATCTTTCTAATTTGAGTGTATCTTCACCTGTGAATGAGTTAATAATAGTACATCTTCAGTACGCGCTGCTTAAAGGGCCACTCCGGGGATTCAGCATTGCACTTCCATGAAGTTGGGAGACTCACAAGAGACAGGTCAAACATGGGTCAAGCTTCAATAACATTGGATCCTACATTTCCTATAATCCAACCAAAAGCATCATTTCATTTGACCGTGGCCTGGAAAATGTAGCCTCGTTAGACCATCCGGATTTTGCGAGCTCCATTGTATTTCACAATCAGATCAGTCAGGTATCGTTGGGCGGAGAAAATTTGGAGAAGTTAGCCCAAGCCACTGATCAGTGTTGGGTTTGAGGTGGGTTTAAGTGTGACGAAATGAGAAGCGACTGTTCAGTGTAAACAAAATGGCAGATGAGATGAGTGCAGCTATGAAGCAAGCCACTTGCTAACGCTTTTTTCTCTTGGATCCTTCTGTTGGAATATGGACCGGACACCGGAAATTGTGCCTTCTATCCATAAATTTGCGTTAAACAAAGCGCAAATATCCTTTACTGACATGTTGTTTACTCTCTGAGCTTTGCCCGGCAGATCATTCGTTGATGTGATTGGTTGATTTGGCCTGTATGTTGGTGATAGACAGATGGTTTATCCAATCAGTAGCCAGTATTTCCCCCTTCCCAAAAGATTTCCAAACGACAGTTCCCAGATGGATTATGCTGAGCAAATGAGAATCAATCCATCTGGCGGAGTCAGGTTATGGAAAATGTCTGTGTCTTTCAAACTTTGTGCCTCCAGTTTGTAACACGCGTTACGACAAATCTAATTTCTGTTAAAAGTTTCTAAACCCGATCAGAAATCAGGGTTAAACTGTTACTGATGTGTAAGATTGGTGGAATGCCCCTTTTAAAAGTGTAGGATAATCCGTGTCCTATTTTCTGTAGGAATGGGTTTGAGTGTGTGCTGCTTGTGTTGTCTGATTGAAATTGGTGTGAATCAACATACTGAATCATGTCAGTAAGAAAACAAGACTCCGGCCAAAGTCTTTGTACATTGTGTAAAGATATCCGCTGATGCTTTTGGCACCAGGGATCAGTTTTCTTTTGCCCGTTGGAAATAAATAAAAAATGAGGGTTTGCCGCTGTGAATCAAGACTGAGACGTGTGGTTGAAACTTTTTGTGTTTGTGCTCTGGAATCGCTAATAGTACACAGAACTATAAGTGTCGGTCAGTCGTAAAGTGCTGGTCACAGGGTCAAACATCCATCTTGTTGAGGAACCACCTCTCTTCACTGTCCTCTGTTGCTGTTGAGACATATATGTGTAGTTCCTTAAAATTGAATTATGAAGCTTATATGAATGTTTTGTAGCATCACTGTTGACTAAATTCAACATGATCCATTTTACTCTCAGAGGAGTAGGAGCCTCCCGAACCTTTGGCAGCAGGTTACGATTCACGTTGCAGTGTTACTCATAAGCACGGTGCAAAATTTAAATGAATACTCACAGTGTTATCATAGTTTAATCTGATATTTCGGTTTGAATTTTCCAAATGGATGCAGGGTGAAACAGAAGTGATTTAAGCCGTTTGTGCCCTGGCACCAAAAGAAAATTCTGGGACAGATTTTGAATTTGTCCTCTAATTCTCTATAATCCCTGAAACGCCTTAAGAATTTGAGTTTCTTTTAAAGGCTGTGTTACCGGATTGTTCATTCTCTGTGCCCAAGACTTCTCTAGAAAGTGAGTGAAGTATAAAAACATCAAAGCAGCGGCAGCATCCTATAGTGTAAAAGAGGTGAGGTCAAATCTGTAAGTGTGTCTTTGGCCCTCACGTGCATTTTACAGTGTACTGTACACACCTTTGTAGGAACCATATTATCACAAACAGTTTTGAGGCAGGTTTTTTTCTTTTTTCTTCATCTCGAGGACACTTGTTACCTAGCTGTTGCTATGCAATCATTGAACAGAGAGGATGTCCGATGTTGAGTTCTGCCTTAGAGGAGGGAAACCTGATGATACACCCTGATGATATTAAATACCTCTACACTGGACACAAGCCTACATCAGCAATGCAGGTTTGAAAGGCATGAGAGTGGCCTCAGTCTGCCCAAACACACGCACACACACACACGCACGCACACACACACACACACACACACACACACACACACGCTCATTCAAGAGAAAAGAAAATCATTAAGCTGTAAGCTGAAGATGTACTCTCTCTTTCTGAGAAACATCTGTGTCCGTCCCTTGTCTCGTTAACTCCCTTGAGCCTCCCAATGGATGACATTAAAGACAGCAGGACTCTTCTTTCCCCTGGCTCATCATATTTAGATAGAGGTCATTAAGTTTGTTTAACGTAATCATTTCCAAGATATATTGTCATGCATTAGATGCAAGTGGATGTTTAGTTTTTTAGCTCAGCTGTCAGTCTGGATGCCTGTTTTGGGCAGGAAATTCTTGGGTTTGAAATCCGAGATCACAATGTTTTTTAGACGTGTGTGTGTGAATGACACCGCTTACATTGTATCTCACTGTAGTTGCACTTAGTTCAGTACTTCAATTACGCTTCTCTTATTGCTTTATTCCTTTTGAATTATTGAATGTTTTCCCACTTTGAATCAGTGGGAAACCTGAGTCAGATATATGTCCCAACATCACATATATATACAGTAATGTTCATCTGCTTGATCCGACACTTAATTAAAGCTAAATGATTCTAAAACTATGTAAAAAACAAAAACAAATCAAAGCAAACTTATGGCTGCACCACCATTACCTCCAATGGAAATATACCCAGTATGTGTTGTGTTCACATTTTCACAATACTTGGTAGCTAAACAAGGAACTGTCTGTCCATAAACATGTGTTTGTGATAACTGACCGTTTGGCGGGCCTGTGAGGTTAAAGAGGTTAAAATGACCGCAGCTTAAAAAACGATCCATGAGCGCCTGTTTTGTTGTTACACATTTGCTGGTGACTTTATTCAGTAGTTCTCACTGACTTCAACTCAGAGGCAAGAAGCTTCTTCTTCTGTCATTTCCATCTCTGTATCCACATAATTCAAATGTGTGTGCGCATGTTTGCATTTTTACATGTGTGTGTGGGTGGATGATCTGATTCAAGATGACGATGATCTGTAACAATGCAAGGGTGCTCTGCACAGACAGCTGGAGTGAAATAGCATCATCTGTAATAAATGCAAGGTTGAATACTTGAATACTTGGCTGATTCTAAGGGCCACAACTAGTCCAAATATACTCTGAGAAAGTATCTCTATCTGGAACTGATTTCGGTCCAAGCCTGAGCCCTGAGCTATGGAACAGAGCCAGCTCACATATGGTTTATAGATTTGGTGCCAAAACACAGCAAAGAAAGCCTGTACAAGGTCACCACCTGCATGCATATCTCTTTATCTTCGCTCAGCTGTGTACGAGCGGTGAGGTTTGTGCAAAACGAACATTTTTGAACATACTGATGAGCAACTTTCCCACACAGTGACAACTTGTCAAAGTTTTTAGGCAGTGAATTGTGTTGCCTAATTACTTGGCTAGCTTTCTAATATGGAGTGATAAGCCTTGGTTGGCGCCTACTGAGCTATGATTCAGTGTGTGTGTCTGTGTATGCTTGAGCGTGTATATGTGAATGTGTAGAAACACTAGCCACCAGAGACAGCAGGTTCATTTCATGCAATTTCAGCTCTTGAATGTGTTATGTGTGTGCTTTTGATGTCTCCATATGTGGGAATTATGTCTATAAATAAACAGCATTAAAGTGATGTGTTCATCACAGGGGTCGGTGCTTTGGAACCAATGTTTAGGCTAAGAAACTCGGTCCCCGTGGAATATGGATGTTGGGGTAAATTCAAGCAGGCGCATCGTTGCTGGGTAACAGATGCAGAGAAATTACGTTTGGTGAAAATGAAACAGGAAAGATGTAGAGGGAGGACTAAATCATAAATAAATGAAGCTTAAATGCAAACTTCTTTACTCTTAGAGATGACTTAAAAAAGGATGCCTCCGCAGTGTTTTTTAAAGTCTGCTAACAAAGATGTTCACGAGAGATTTGAGTCTTAATTTAAAGTCAAATCAATCTTTATTTATATGGCACTTTTCTTTTTACAGTAGCACATAGCGCCTTACAGAAAGTAAAAGCAAACAAAAAACGAAACAAAACATGAACAACAAAGAAACACCATGAATAACCGAACCTCCAAAAATATACACACAGAGATACCCAAAGACATGCACACACCCACACACATTTACTAGCTGTTGCTGAGGAGACATGGCTAGGCGGCGAGATCTGAGGCGAGGAAGAATCTACTTTTGGGGGCCGCGCACACTGAGAGGAATCATGGTCCATGGCTGCAGGGGGCGCCGCCACAGGGACCACCCCAACCCAGGCAGATAGGAGGCTCAACACCACGGTGTAGAGCTCTCAAGCCACCCGGGACAGGGCCGTCCACGGGACAGCACCTGCATCGGTGGACCAACTCCCGGTGTGGTCGGCCCCCAGGAGGAAACACTGGAAAACCAAGGGGCTCAGACAGGAAAATAAAATAAAAGGTATAGAAGCTAAAAACTGAGGGAATAAAAACAATCAAACAATCAAAGCAAAATAAGATAAAAGGGACGGAAGATAAAAATAATAAAAAATATATAAGAATCATAAAATGAATTAGAAAGAATCAAACAGGTCAGTTAAAAGCCTGATTAAAAAGGTGGGTCTTGAGCCTCTCTTTAAAAACATCAACACTCTGCGGCCCTGAAGTTCCCCGGCAGGCTGTTCCACAATCGGAGGCCATAATAACTAACTGAATCCCCATGTGTTTTGGTTCTTACTTGTGTTATGGTTAAAAGGCCAGCACTGGAGGACCTCAGGGTCCGCGAGCGTCGATAGGGTAAAAGTATGACAAATAAAAAAGAAGGCTCGAAACCATTAAGACATTTAAAAACTAGTAAAAGAACCTTAAAATCAATCCTCAAGCGCACAGGGAGCTAGTGCAGCAATTTTTGCTTAAAGGAGCTGTTTTTACACACTACATGTGGGAAAAAGTAAAGTGGACCTTAGAACAAACACCACTGGACTCCAAATGTTTGTTGATCAGGTCACAAAGAATGAACCTTTTATATGGAAAGATAATACCGAGACCCTAAAGCTCATTATGAAGTGCGCTTCTTGAAAATGAAGGTTTTGTTGAGAGAAGCTAAAAATGGACTTTATTAAACAGCTGAAATTGCTATCGTAAACACATTTAACATTACTGTTTTAAAGTGAATTTGTCAGCGCAGAGAACAGTTTGTAAGAGTTGTATGGATACTGTAGCTGTGACTTTGTCATTCTCCTCCGTGTTGTCTGTCTGTGTGTACAGTAGTCTCGCTGCGTCAGCTCTGGAGAATGGTTGACTATTCATTCGGGGGTAGGGGAAAGAAACTCTCTGGGTTGTTTATATTTCTCCAAACCAATCAAAATTCTTCGGTGCAGGTATAGGCTCTGGAGGCAGCAGTGGTGCCATTGCAAAATAGAAAGTATAAGGGGCCTGACGTTGCCAGATGTCAGGATTTATCCCAGCACTGTACATCCTGTAAGCCAGACTAACCTGTGTGAAAGAGTACTATTGAGCGTGTTCTCAAACACCTCATGATCTACAGTAGCCAGAGAAGATGAGGACCGCTTTTTATCACCAGAGCTTTTTTGATTCACATTTGTGTTTATTAGCAATATTTGCTTTGCTTCTGAAGATCTACAGTAGATATGTTCTCTGAACCCAGGACTTACTTACACATTCAATACAATTACACAGTCAACTTATTTGAACATTTGCGTGACACATTTTTAGAGAGACAAGAGTGTTCCTTAAAGGGTGCCTTTAAATGTTGCTGGCACAAAGGATAAGTTTGTTTTAACAGGTAGTTCCAGCAGAAACAAAACATAACTAGACAAAAACAGCTGAATGCGATGTTCTGTGCACTTCCGTACTCGTTTTGTTTTTATATGGTGTAAAGGCCAAATTGTATCTCAGCAGAAACTTAGATCTACAGCGAAATGCATCTAAAATGTCAATGCTAATCATCAGTTTATGGAGCCAACTTTTCAAAGGGCAGGAATGTGTTTTCCTAACTCTTAAATTACCATATTGTGTGTAATAATGTGCTGCTGCAAGGAGAGCCTGCTATTCATGTCGATTTGAACATATCCACAGGCAGGACTAGAATATAAATACAACTCTAACTCTCAGTCTCTATGCAAGAAGGCAGGTTAGGTACTGCAGTGTTACATAAATCCAGACTCTTTGGGCATCCCTGTTAAAAGAATGATAGAGCATATCGTTCCTGTAGCCATGCCCTGTCTCTGGCTGTTGAATTCATTTGGTATTATAAAAAAAACAAAACAAGTCACTTTCAAATCTCATAGATTTTAGTTTACAGTGAAACGTGTCTTGAAACTGCCCTAAATAGATAATAATCTACCATCACACCATATTTCAAACCGTATTCCATGGTCCGATTTGACGTAGTGTCAATATGGAGACAGTTTTCTTAATTGGTCTGGGGTCACATGATTCACTCCGCGCTCTCTTTGCTCTCTGGGCCTGATTATGAAAGCTCCCCACTGCCTAATGGAGACAGAATGAGTTGTCTGTGCTGTCTATCGCTGCCTCTCCTCTGCCTCACCCTCCCTCTCCCCCGATCCTCTCTGTCAAGCCAGTCACAACTCTCTAGCCCATCTGCTCTTTGTGTCTCATGGCTGTGACCTTATTGCTCATGTCTGAGTCCGTATGACGGTCCCCCGAACCCCTCTGTCTTTTCAGTTTCAATTTTATTCCATATAAATGATTCACATGGAATTTTAAATAAAGATGCAGGAGTTTAGTGGCTTAGCTTATTTTGAGAAATTGCTGTTTTTGTGACAGTGTTGAAAGGCCAGATTTTAAGGTTGGTTCCTGCTATTATTTTGACACTGAGCACACTATATTCTTGTATATGTTGTATTCACGTGGAGTAGTTTTGCAGTAAATAAATGTTGGTCCGAACACCTGTTTGCTGTTGTTCATAGAGATACATGTATTTGATAACATTTATATTCATGTGCATGGTTAACAGAATGTTTTTTTCTACATCAAAAATGTTCAAAGGAGAATAGAACAGGCTGTGACCAGTTGAACCAAAGCGTGAATTCCCTTACTATTGCTAATAGTTTTTGTTGACTTGTGAAGAAGTGAAATTACTCCTGAATTTGGGAGAAAAGAGCAAATAAATCCAGTTAATCATAAGTCATATAAATTATAAATAAGTCAGTGTGGTGTACTCTGTAAAGTGTCCTGAGATAACTTTGGTTATGATTTGGCACTAGAAATAAAATAATATTGAATTTAATTTAATTTAATTTAATTTAATTTGATTGAATTGTGACCCCCAGTATGTCATGACCCCTTTTGGGGGTCCTGTTCCCCAGGTTGAAAAACACTGGTTTAGATCTATATCATAAGATTAAGTTAATATCCAATTACAGATGTAGAATCTTTTTGGATATAGATATACAGTATACCAGTGAAAAGTTTGGACACGCTTTCCCATTCAAGTGAATGAAAAAGCATGTCCAAACTTTTGACTGGTACTGTATATATCATAATATGGAAGATTTATGTGTATTTACAGATGTCGAATGCCATGTATTGTTCTACTACTGTAATGCATTTCATTTAAGAAACAAAAACTTTCATTCAGTTTTCATATTTTCCTTTGAATCACGTGGGAACCCCCCCCCCCCCACACACACACACACACACACACACAACACCCAAATAATCAAATCATGACGCCATTTCACTGGATGTTGATAAATAACTATAGCCTGTGATGCAATGAGCAGCTCCACTTTTCATGTCAGGACTTTTTGTATTAACAAAATATTTCCGGGCAAAATAGCAGAATATGTATCCCATCATTTCTGATTCACCTTCAGTCCTGATCGTGGTGTTTGTTTCCCAGGGTAAAGGAGCGCTCGCAGTGAAGAGGAGGCCTGAAACGATGAAGGACAGTCAGCCGGATCAGGACTAGCTCAGACCGAGTTTGCTGCAGTGGAGGTGGTGGAGGAAGAGGAGGAGGAGGGGGGAAAGTAGATCGAAGAGAGACAAAGTAAATCACGTGACCAGGCCTCGGAAAAGCTCCAAATTAGTGATGTTCCCCTCGGGCAGGGATTGCCTCCTCCCCGTCGTCTACCTCTCCATCTCTCCCGCTCTTCCTCCCTGGCACGGCAGAGCAGCCGCCCAGCTCCAAGACTCTGAGCCGTGAGAGCTCTGTGTGCTCACACATCCACACACACACACTAACTCACACACACCCACACACACTCTTTCTCTTTCTCTCTCTCTCTCTCTCTCTCTCTCTCTCTCTCTCTCCCTCTCTCCCTCTCTCCCTCTCTCTCACCCACCCACACACACACACGCTTTTGCATCCTGCTCATGGTCGCTGGCCTGCCCTCCTCAGCTGCTGCTCTAGTCCCAGACCATGAAGAGGCCCAAGCAGCAGACGGGGCCGCTGAGCTTCCTGAACTTCTTCAGCAGGAAGCCCAAAGCGGAGCCAAAGCCCGAGAGGCCCGTGGAAGCCTGGCCCAGAGAGGAGGTGGCCATCACCCTGACACCGAGCGAGCATCCAGAGCAGGTAAGAACGAGGAAGTGGTCTCATTTCCCTCGTATTGTTACTCCTAGTTTTGTGTTGGCTTCTGGTAGAGTTTAAGCAAAGCTGTTTTTTCATAAATGTTTGATCTGGGATGTTCCAGTTTGAGCTCTAGCATAATAAAACCAGTTTATCAGTAGTGCTGTCTTTGTAAACACACTGGCAGAAATGTTCATTTGAATGAAAATGTAGTGATGTGTCATGTATCTATGTGTTTTTCATTATTTTTTCTCACAGATTATTTTAAGCGCTTTTTTTCATTATCATAAAACATACTCATATGTATTGAAATGATGCACATGCTCGTTACTAGTTACACATGTAGAGAGTTATATGTTGTGTTGCTGGAATCAAAACGCCTCACAAAAGAAAGAAGAGGCTGTAGATCATTAACTTGACGTATTAGCTTCTGCTTCTGCTTCCCTCTCTCAAAGCCCACGTCCATTAGAGTGTTTATTTAATAAACTGATAATTCCGACAAATTGTTGCCAAGAAACCAAGTAGCCTACACCAAGTATCCACCTCCATACACGCTCAATAATGCTGACTTTGACATGACATGTTAGGATGTTCCATTTGCTTTCATTCTTAAAATAAACCATTTTCATGAACAGCAGCAGAATATCCTCCAAGTCTACTGTCTCTCGGTTTCACCCTGTGCAGAGAACATCTTTAAAAGACTGGATTTGGTAAATTGTTCACAGGACCTCAGCCTCACAGCAGAAGAGGCTGGAGGAGAAAGAGGAGAAGGAGGAGGTCCCCCAGCAGCGGCGGAGTCAGGCGAAGACGGCGCCGCCAAAGCTGAGTGCGCGGGCGGGGCCGGCAGCGGCTCCACCGGCGTCCTGTCCCTCTCCTCCTCCAGCCAGGAGCAGCTATTGGACGAACACCTGGAGGAGTGCCCACTGTGCCTGCTCAGCCAACCGCGTTGCCACTTCCCACGACTCACCTCCTGTTCCCACCGAACATGCTCCGACTGCCTCCGCCAGTACCTGCGCATCGAGATCTCGGAGAGCAGGGTCGGCATCGCGTGCCCGCAGTGCCCTGAGACACTGGCGCCACTGGATGTTCGTGCCATCCTTGACGACCGGGCGCTCCTGGAGCGGTTCGAGGAGTACCAGCTGAGGCGTTTCTTGGCTGCTGATCCAGATACACGCTGGTGCCCTGCGCCTGACTGCAGGTGAGAATCAGACCATTACACTAGAATGTTTCACTTCAAAATCATGAAAAATAATAAAGACCTTTTTGTTATGTAGATAGTTGAGAGAAGACAATTTAATAAGGGAGAGGAAAAAGCATAAATGAAAATAATGGCTTCTCTAGATTGTCTAAAAATGATGGAAAAAATGTTCTTTTTATTGACATCTTGAGTCCCACAGTAGCAATTCACTGTGCTGTAATTATCATGTTACAATATGGCAGCTCTCGTCAAAACCCTGTCATCCCACCAGCAGCTTTATGTTGTGAAACATAAGACTCGGAGCAGTTTGTGTCAGAATGATGAGCTTTGAAAAGATGAACCGACAGTAGTTTGAGCTTAACTCTCTCTACAACTCTTAAAGACTCTTATTTAAAGTCGGGAACTACATACAGTAACACCAGATACATGTTGCATTGGGAGTTAAAGGACGAATTCAGCTTACTACAATAATACTTAGATATATAGTTATTGGTGATGTCCTTGGCCTTTCTGGGGCCATTTGACTTTTTCTTGCTCCCTGAGGATAACTGGCTGAAATGTGAATTACATCTTGTCACAGAGATATTCAAAGCACCCTAGTTACAATGTAATTTCATTGCAGAAATCAAAGACACATTCATAAATCATTCAGGAAGAAATCCACAGCGGAAAAGTCATAGATATGTTCACCCACCTCCCCCTCCGTAAACCACAATGCAATGCAACCCCAAGACACGTTCTGAGTTAACTCATCTCTTCTGCTGTTGTTTACAACATGAGCAGGCACTGATCCAATGCTGGATCACCTTCATTTTCACAGAGGCGTAACAGGATAGGGTCGCTGATGGGAAATCCTAATGTGTGTGCGTTCAGGGAATATTTGTGGTCAAAAAGCTCGTACGCACCAGGGTTCAAGACTCAGTGGTAGACTATCCGTCTCCCCTACTGTCAGTGCTCACAGCCTGGTTGTGATGAATGGGGGTGAGGGGGAGCAGAAATCAATACGCCGATCTGTCTGATGCGGTGGTGAATTAAATATAACTCACAGAAACAAGATCGGATTTCTAAACTATCCACAGCGGAATCGGCAGAATTATGAGTTCCACAAATTCAAACATGTTTACAAGTGGAGGTCGGTGAAGTTTTGAATTTTAAATGACTAATATTTCCGAGATAGAAGACCCTTTGAAGTGGTGACCCGTTATGTAAACTGGTCACAGTTATGGTTTGTGTATTCCTGTGCTCCCAACATACACACATTCCTCGAGGTCTTTGTGACAGAAGCTTAGCTGGAGATTATGTCGGCTCTGAGAAAGTGTGGCAAAATGTGGTGCTGGTACACGCGCTTGTGTTTGTCATGTATTTGCCGCATAATGTGATGCTACTCTCTGTGGTTTCAAATGCTGCAAGGAGTTTTTCAACATACAGACAGAATCCACAGTTCTGCGTCTGTGTTGATGTCACACTGTCATGGGTGATATTTTTTTTTGTATACCCCAAAAGGAAGTTGTGTGTGGATAACTTACAAGAGAACCCTTAAAGCTGGGGTATGCCGTTTTCAAGCTAGCTACATGTTTATAATAAAAACATACGTCAATATTGGCATATAAGTGTTTCAGGGATGGAGAGGAAATGTTGCTGATAGTTTAGCATTCTGCTAACCGATGTGCACGCTCATCTGCATTTGTAGAACTGCCATTAGGAACATCCAAGTCTCATGTTACGGTCTAGATGTTACGGTCTAGATTTTGAAATTTTTAGTAAAGAGGAGGTGCAGAAGTCCAGTTTTTCTCTCAGAACAATTGGACTATAAAATCTTGAAAGGTTGTTAAAAGAAGTGCCAACCCCAGTTTAATTTCTGTTCCCACCGAACATGCTCTGACCTGCACATCGAGATCCGCGTCATTCTGCGAATTTCAGCAGATCTCCGCTGCTCCGTTCTGTGGGGATTTCATCCACAGGGACTGGCCAAACACCGTTCATCTAAATACAATGCTCACATTAGCATGGCACCGACCTAGAATAAAATGGGTTAAGTATCTCTTTAAAGCTGGGGTGGGCACTTTTTTACTACTAAACTTTCAGCATGTTATAATTCAAGTGTTTCTGACACCTGCACCTCCTCTCAGCTCTGTTTCAGGCTTTAGAAAACACTGGCCATCTGGGCAAAGTATCCCTTTAACCCCAGCACTTAAAATATTTGCAAATCTATAGATTCAGATACAAATTATTATTCAAGGGGGGATGTTAAGGGGGGGTCTTTAAGAATGTCTTTTCCAGCTTTGATCTATGATCTATCATATGGGCAAGAAATAAAAGTGCAGCGTTGCCTGTCAAGAATGACTTGAATGATTGTCAGTTTGTGTTGTGTGTGTCTTGTCAAACTCCATTAAACCTCTTTGACACATGACACATGAAAAGATGCTTAATATCTATATAATCAAATTAGTCATGCTTTCTTTGATATTCAGTGATACCTGGACATGTTTATATGCATGAGCAGGTCCACGCTAGCTTTGTTGTTCAGTCAAAAAGGGTTTGACTTGAGAATCAGACACTAGCAGTTTAAATCTACTCTGACACTCAAGTGGGATCCAGGCAGCGGTCTAATTGTATTTGTACAGTATGAAGTCCTCAGCCTGTCTGATCCATCAACACCTGAAAACCACACACGGCCGCATACTTCATCAGTACTGCCTGGATCATAAAGGCCTTTCACTTGTACTTGAACGTTAATCACATGATCTTTTGAATATTAAAATGTATGGTAATGTCCCCTCCAAGGAGCGTGATAAAGTCCACAGACGTCAAGCTCCTAATGACTCCTGGAGATCTAAGGATGGGATTATTTCTGGTTCAGGTGTTGAACTGTGAAAACCAGTCCCACAGATAATTGTGTCTCTCTTTCAGCTGTGATCCGCTGTGGCCCACAGTCAACAAATGTACTTTTTGTGAGCAAACCTAGACAACAATGAACAACTCTCGTTAGTGTTCTCCACCAGGCTGAACGGATGAACAATACAAGCAGATTAAGCATTAGATGAGAGACTAACTGCAGCGTTTCATAGATACATATACATAGATTCATAGTCAACGAACCAAAGCTGTTATATTTAAAAGTTCATAGGTGTATTTTGATTTTCTACTAGAACATCTTTACATGCTTCAATGTTTAAAAAACACATTCTTTTTTATCCCGCTCTGCTCTGATTGGTCAGTGTTGCCGGCAGCACTTAAAACATATATAGTGTAGAGGGACATCGCAACCGTATAGAAGCCCTGATTGCTCGTTGAATGGCTGTGTGGAGGTTGTGTGCAATTTTCTGTAGATGAAAGATTTTTAGGGCTTTTTTAAAATTTCCATATACAGGGTGTCCCACAATGGATAAATAATTGTTAAGTAGGTGTCTACTAAAATTCTAAATTGAAAATGTAATAGAATTTAAAAACATCATTTTATTGTTTTGTCACCGCATGTTCTCAAACTGCCATCATGAAACAATCCCCCTATATATATGTATATATATATATTTAAAAATGTAGTTATCAGCTGCTAAAGTTGAAGAGCGACAGAAAAGAAGGGACAACACTCAGGACTGAGTCCATATGGGGATGGCGCTCTATCTGGTTAGCTAGAGGACACCTGAGATTGAGTGTTTTGACGGTTTCACAATATTTAGCACCTTGACCTGCTTTATAATCAGTATAGATGTCATGGAAAAGAAGTCATGCAAATCTAATTTTTTACAATATAGGACCTTTAAATGAAACTGCAATCACTGTGAGTGTCAGCTGAACATGTAATGGCAACACAGTGGAAAAGTGAGTTGGAGCAACACCTGGCTTTAATCCTCCCATGATGCCTGAGGTGTTCTTTAATAACCATCCCCAGCAACAAAGAATTCCTCCTTCAGAGATCTATGAATATATTAATGATGTCCACTCTATCCTTTTTATCTGTAGTTTCTCTCTCTCCTCAGCTATGCTGTGATAGCCTACGGCTGTGCAGAGTGTCCCAAGCTGAGCTGTGGCCGTGATGGATGCGACACGGAGTTCTGCTACCACTGTCGGCAGCTGTGGCACCCCAACCAGACGTGTGACCAGGCGCGGCGTCAGCGAGCTCGCCACACCTCAGGTGGCAACGATGCCTCCACGCTGTACGTCTTCAATGAAGAACCTGGAGGAGGTGAGGCAGGCAGCTGTTATCTTCTTTTTTTTGTCTATATTCTGAAGCTTTTATGCCAGAAACCAGAAGGTTTTTTTTTTTCAGCATACTGTTTTATTTTTCCTGAATGAATAAATATTGTGTGGAGACCCCTCACACATTTACTCTGTTGCTGAAGATGCAGAGGAGATCAAAGCGTGCCCTCGCTGCGGTGCCTACATCATGAAGACCAACGATGGCAGCTGTAACCGCATGAACTGCACTGTGTGTGCCTGTCAGTTCTGCTGGCTGTGTATGCAGGAGATCACCGACGTGCACTACCTCAGGTACCCCCTTCACACTCAGCTTGGGAACACGTTAACACACAAAACCAAAGACGAAAGCCCATATCGAACTAAACCATGCAATTTTATTTACCTTGAGAACAGGCAATTACTTAATGAGTAGATGGAAAATGAATTAACACCGAATACTGAATAGAAATCCTTTATCGTTATTATAATTTTTTTTGTATTAGACATTTTACAACAAAATTAGAGTAATAAAAAGACACAGGAAAACACCAGAAAAACAAAACAACTGAACAAACATCTACAGCAACACATGTTCTAAAAGAATAAGTAATAAAAACATTATATTTTTGCGCTAGAATAAGAGTATTTATTGCACTTTAATAAATATTATTATTGCAAAACAATACATATAATAATTATACTAGTATGAATGTAATTATTGCCTTACAATAAATGTAATAATTGCACTAGAATTAATGCAATTATTACACTACAATAAATCTAATAATTGCACTGGTATGAATGTAATTATTGCACTACATTAAACACAATAACTACACTAGAATGAATGCAACTATCACACTACAATAAATATAGTAATTGCACTAGAATGAATGCAATTATTGTACTAGAATAATTTAATCATTTCACAAGATCCAGTAGGCTTGCCCTTGAAAGACAGTGAACATATTGCACATGAGGGTCATTCCACGCCTTTTGGAGTTGAGTGTGCTTTTGGCTTAGGGAAAAGAAAGTGTTCTTAAGTCTGCTGGTCTTTGCTCTAATGGTTAGGGTGTAGGATCTGCCAGAGGGCAACAGGTCAAACAGGAGGTGTCGAAGATGAGAGGAGTTCTGTAGACTGTATGCAGAATGTTGAATTTAGTACTTGAGTCTTGACTTGAGTCCACTTTTTGGAAGTCTTCCTCTGTCTTGGTCTTGTGCCCTGTTGGACTTGGAATTGTCTTGGACTTGGCTATTGAGAGCTGGTCGTGTTGTTCCTGGCTGCTGATTCAGGTCCAGAATGTTGCCTAAATTCTATGCACTGATTAGTTTCATGGTAGAAGACAGTTCAGTCTTGTTTAGAGATCCATCCTCACTCCTTAATCACTATATTAGCACTGGAAAGACACAATGCCTGTCTTGAACAGGACTCCATTTGCTCTGGGCTTGGTCTCCACTTGTTCTCAACTACCTTTGGACTTGGACTTGACTGGACCTGGCTTTGGACTTGACATAGACTCGATTAAGTTGGTCTTGACTACAGCCCTCGGTTACCCTAACCCTATCATTTAGAAATCGTCCAAGTCATTTATCAAGCAAAAATGCTGAACGTTCGCTGGTTTCAGCTCCATAAATTTGGGAATTTGCTGTTTCATTCTGATTGTGAAGTAAATATGTTTTGGTTTTGAGCTGCTGGTTGGTCAAAACAAGATATTTGAAGCCGTCTTTTGCCGGCATTTTTCACTGTTTTCTGGCATTCAGTAGACCAAACTAAAATCTGGAAAATAAATAACGACATTTTTGACTCTAAAATGAACCATTAGTTTCACCCCTACAATGAATTATCTTGGTGGTTTGGACATATACAGTGGAACTACTGCACAAAAACACAAGAGAAAGAGCAGCAGAATAGGAAAATTGTCTCACAGCAGCGAGAGGTGAGAAAAATGCTCTGTCATACGAGTCCATCTTTGGCGTAAGACCCATAAACTGTATCACAGAGAAGATGCTGAAGAGGTTCTTCAGTTCTTCCTAAAGTTAAAAAAAACACACAACTAAAGTGAAATATACCTGTTCACACTACTGTTCCATCTGTATTAAAGAAAAACCCAATCTGTGATTAAAAAATACTGAGCCTTTCAGCAAGTCACGCACAATGGTGTCATTGTTTAGAGGCTGCACTACTTTAAACTGTTTGTCTGGGTTTCCATTGATTTTTCCAGCCCTGGAAGGGCGTCACTGCTGACTTGTCATCAATTAATCAGCTCTATCTGCCTCCATATTTCCATGCGGCAGAATATGTAACCCAAGCTATACGATGAGCTAGAAGCTGATAAGCTAAATTGGAAGAACCAGTTTAATCTTCCTGCTGGCCAAGGTCCATTTTAGAGCTACAGCATGTATGTACACCTCTCTCCCTCCTCTCCTTTTCTATCCCCACATCCTCGTCTGTCTGTCACACTATGACAGTGAACCTCCTATAGAAGGGCAAAGCTTTTAGCACATCCCAGCAAATCTGCCTTCAGAGCAACAGAGCACAACTTAAATATCTCTCCATAATTCCCCCGCTCAGGCTTTTAGAACCGCAACGTGACATTCACTGCTGCAACACAAACACATGTTTTGAGAAATAACATAGCCCTAAGGAGCTATTTGTGATGTGCATATTGTCACTGCTGCTCCGACAAGTTAATTACTGCTTTATTAAGACCAAACAGCATTAGTCAGTGTTGTACTGTTCTCCTTGGCAGTTAGAATTACACTGCAACACCAAAGGCTGATACCACGTTAAAGAAGCACTTTAAGGCAACACTTGTCATACCAAACGGCATGTCAAGTGACAAAGTATAGACGCCTTGTAAACAGATTAATGTAACCCGGCTTTTCCATTAAGCATACAGCAGTATGTTTGATACAAAAGCATGTTAATAGTTGCTTTAAATGACTGTAATTGAGGAAGCGAGGACACAGGTAGAATGATGAATGCAGATGGGACAGGTCGTGATGACTATACTTTTGTGATGATAGCAGTGGAGGGGATAGTTATGAGTGTGTGAGTGGACACATTTTTTTGCATTGAATAGCTAAATGCTAACACGTTAGCAGGTGATATTTAACATTTCCATTATCTTAGTTTAGCCTGGTGGGGATGCATCAGTGTTGCAGGTATTTGGTCACAAAAACAAAGGATAATTGACTCAATGATGTCAGTAGAAGTAAAATCAGAGGATCACCAAGGTCATGAGAATGTATCCTCTTGGGACCTTGAATATTTGTTGCAAATTGCACAGCAATCCATCCAATAGTGGTGAAAATATTTCACTCAACACCAAAACTGTCAGCCTCATGACGGTGCTAGAGAAAATATCAGGAGATCACCAAAACTATTAGGATTTATTCTCAGGGTCTTTGCTAAATGTCATAGTGAAATAGTTATTATGATACCTCAGTGTTGGCCGAAGTGGAGGACAAACAAACTTAATCTACCTTTTATTTTCTGTGTGCATGATGATAATTCAAATCACATCTCCCCTTCTTGTCTCCGGTGTGTCTCAGTCCCTCAGGATGTACATTCTGGGGGAAGAAGCCATGGTCTCAAACCCGCAAGGTTCTGTGGCAGGTGGGCATGTTGCTCGGAGCACCGGTGGTCATCTCTCTTATAGCGGGCATCGCCATCCCGGTCATCATTGTGGGCATACCGATCTACATGGGCCGCAAGGTACAAAACAGCCAGTAAATCCTGTGTTTTGTCAAAAAACTGTTGGAATGGATATGCTTACCTTTTGAGCGAACGGTTGAGTACGTGCATGCGTCACTCAGCAAAGACAGCAGACAGTGCAAAATAGGCAAACTGTTCCCATATGGCTGACTCAAATGTTTAAATGTCAATATTGTAAAAAGTGAGATTTTAATGTCTTTTTTTATAAATAAAGCAGGTTGAGGTGCTACATAAATACTAAGTATCAAAACGCTCAACCCACAGAGAAATGCACACAGCCCGTATTCAGAAACTGTGTCTTTAAACGAGCTGTCAGGACTTCTTTACGGTTGTGATGTCACAGCTATACTAGTAAGTGCCCCTACAGTGCAGTTACAGTCACTCCCTGGCTGCAGTGAAGGAGCTGAGACCTGGAATCACCGACCAATCACAGCAGACTGGGCTTTTTCAGGAGGGGGTCTGACAGGCACTAAAACTGAAAGTTACAGAGAGTATGAGAAAAATAATAATTCTTTTCTACATTGAAGCATGTAAATATGTTCTAGTAGAAACCTTAAATTCACGTTCGCATCTGAAAATGAGCATAATACCTTTAACGTGAACAAATGAATCCTCAAATAATAACTTATCTTCCATCAGATACAGAAGTATCTACAATGTCCTGTTAATTCTACATGTAATCAGCAGATATAAAATGAGCTCATCATTGAAATCATGCAATTCAGGTGAATTGGAAACTAATGGCACACCAAAGGACAACTTAAGTGTGCACTTGATATTCTTCATTAAGCATGTCTGTCCTTGTGTTCGAGGTTTGTGATAGTCTGCAAAGGGCTCACATGCTGTTTTCCTTTCCCCTCATGCATGCTGGAATGCATGTATTAGTGGACATGAATAAGTGACAGGAACAAATGGTTGCAGAGAATGAGAACAAACGGAACACATTCAATTTCCATGATCTAATTTATATTTTATTTATTACCTTCCAGGTCCATGGTCGCTGTAAGAAAAACAATATCTCAGGAAGTAAGCACTACTTGACTGTGGCGAGTGGGGTGATGATGTCAGTGTTTGTGTCGCCCGTCATAGCAGCTGTCACTGTGGGTAAGAACACACAACAGCGTGGCTATTCTCATAAAGTTACCACTTTCATTTTAGAGAACATCCTAGTTCTTTTCTTGTAACTGTACGACTTCAATCTTGAGTTTTCTCTCGGAATATCACCTTATCCCCTGGCTCCGTAAAATACAAGTATTTCCCATCATGTCACACACAAACACACGCAAACACACACACACGCACACACACACACGCACACACACACACACACACACACACTCACACACACACACACACACACACACAAACACACACACACACACACACACACACACACACACACACACTCACACACACTAACACACAAACACAGAGTGCTAAGAAGCATTTTGATGACTCATGCCACTTCCTGCTGTAGGTAACATTCAGAAATCCCTAAGACTTTGGCAGCTACTCAGCTTGCAGTGTCACAACCAGCCCTTAACCGCACACTGATGGGCCCTCCCTCGGCACACACACACACACACACACACACACACACACACACACACACACACACACAGAAACACATAGCCGCATTGTACTTTTCACCTGCATCTCCTACTCTGTGTATCTCTCCCTGTTTGCTTACCAGTCTCTACGCCCCTTCTGTCTGATTTCTCTCTCTCACCACACTACAATTGTTATTTTGCTCCCTGTCTCGTTGTTGTCTTTTTTTTTGACTCGCACAGAGACACACATCCTCTCGTGTTCACTCCTCTCTTTCTGTGGACTGTTTGGCTTGCAGGCTCATCCTCTTGCCCTGATTTCACCCCGTCGCTGAGTCAATAGTGTCCCAGTGTTCCCCCTGATCCCGCTGTATTAATGATGTCCCTTTGTTTGGTCGGCACTCTGCTTTGTGCTCCCGAATTCCTATCTCAATCACAGGTTGCATAATCACTCAGTGTAGGGTGACTGCTGCTCATAGAGTTTGGGGAAGTAGTGATGGTTATGAAAGAGATTGGGGAGAAATCTAACTTGTGAAATAAATTAGCTTTGCTAGCATTGTTATGCACTGCTTTAGTCTTATTTTGACTTACAGTTGATCTGTCGGATTGAATATTATTGCATTTATTGGATTAAAGAGGTTGCGGGTTTGCTTCTAACTCTTCCATTTCAAGTATCCACTGCAGGGATGTCTGTGCGTCTCTAATCATAATAAATGCATATTTACATAGAACTTTAATTGACAAGGACATATCCTTAACGAGATTCAAAATCTGCAATGTCCCGGACTATAAAGCAGCATGAAACAGATGTCTCAAAACATATAACACAGACTTACAATGACTTAGAATATGAAGAGAATAACCAAGATTTACCAAGCACACTTGATCAAAGGCATGAAAGACGATTGATAAAATAACCGCAATACACCCAAAATAATTCATATAAAATAGATATGCATGAGATTACAATAAACACATCAGGGGCATGCTGAAGGTCCTCGAGGCAGCTGCCACGGGTTCGTCTCCAACCTGAGTCAATGTTGTCTCTCCCAAGTCACCTACAATAAATCACATGTTTTCCTGCAGGTGTGGGTGTGCCGCTAATGCTGACTTACGTCTATGGGGTCGTCCCCATGTCGCTCTGTAGGAATGGTTGGTGTCGACCGCAGAGTGAGCCCCCTGAAACACACAAAATCCAACTGGAGGACTTAGCCAGCTGTGAGTACAGAATTTAAATCAAAAGTTTGACATTTTGGGAAATACGCTTATTCGCCTTCTTGACAAAAGTTGTGTGAGAAAGTAGCCACCACTTTCATTTTTCTAAGTTAACCATGGAGCTGGAGACAAGGGGAAATTAGCTTAGCTTAGCATGAAGGCTCAAGCGAGTAACTGTTACTGTTTTTGTAGTGCAAACAAGAAACACTGTGTCTATTAGTAAGCTTTAGAGGTGCTGTTGGCATGTTTTTGAAGTTGGTTGAGAGCCAGATTAGCTGTTTCCCCCGTTCCAGGTCTTTATGCTAAGCTAATTGAATAATCTCCAGGCTCTAGCTTTATATAATGGACAATATATGAAAGTGAACAAGTGTATATCTCAAATTATTAAGCTATTTCTTTAACAACTTGTCATAAGTAAGAGGTGCATTGTAATTTTTACTCCGAAGCATGACCTGATCTGATGAAGTTTCAACTTCTCTTATAGATCTTCTATTCTCTCATGTAGTCAGTGACCACTGGACGGGTCAGAAAAACCCAACACTCAGTGACACCAGTGTCCAGGAAGTCAGAGTCAGTGTACAGGAAGTGGGTGTCCTCCCCAGTACAAGCACCACACCCCCGGAGCTAGATAGCTATGAGGAATTGGATGAAGCCACAAAACACCGCGGATACACCCAGCAGGACAGCCAATCAAACTGCGAGGTGGTTATTGTGCCTGACGGCAAGCTCGATGACACACAAGCGCTTCCTTTGAGGTAAATGTTGCCTCTGACTCTCCTCTTTTCTGTTTGTACCCCTCTCTTTCTGTTTCTAGGCAGATATTTTAGCCATGTTAGGGAAGGCAGCGTTAGTCTGTCTGTCTGTCCAGACTGAAATGTCTCGACCACTATTGGATGGATTGCCATGGAATTTTGTACAGATATTCCCCTCAGGATTATTATTGGTAATAACTTTGCTGTCCAAAAAAGCCAATGTGCAGTAACTACAAAATAATTTAAACAGTAAAATTGGCTCTAAAGTTTGTTTACTGTCCCAACAAATGAATAGTTGGCACATCTGTGATAGATTATGGTTTACTGGTTTGCCATGGTGTCAATTTTATCCAAATCAGTACTCAATACTTTCAGGACCAAAAATGTGAAGAACTCATGTTATTATTTTATTTCATAGTTACTGCATTTAGGCATTATAGGGCAGTATAGTGATCCTTTTACTTTTCATATAGCACCACCCTCTGGTCAGAAATGTACCTGAAAAACTAATTACGTTACATTCTGCCTCAGATGCATTTTGTGTTTAGTTCTAATAAGCAAATGTTAGCATGCTAGCAACCTTAAGTAAAGCTAAGCATCAGCATGTTAGCATTACTTTTTAGCATGTTAGCATTCACTTCAAACAGCCGTTTGCCCTAAGTGCACTTCAGTCTTTATTTTGATTTATATATAAAGCATATAACCCTGCTGTTGATCGATCATGTGACTGTCTCCAGCAGATTTTGACTCAGCTTCCTTAAGTCATAAAGATTTTGATTACCTGGCAGCTTTATATTAATTTATCTCCGTATCTCTACTGTCACCACAGGGAAAGAACCAATATTGAGGTCCGTGTGGAAATCGAGACACATCCCAGAGGCGCCCGCCAGTCCAGCCTAAGTAGCATCCTGTCTAGTCGAAGCTTGTCAGTGGAATCCCTGGGACACCCGCAGACCCAGTCCCAGGACTACCTGTGTGCCTCAGAACTGGAAGAAAGACGAGAGGGGGGAGGAGGAGAAGCAGAGGAGCAGGAGGGAAGAGAGAAACCAGGAGGGGAAGCGGGAGGACGCGAAGGGACAGTTTACCCAGTCTTTGAAATAGACGGTGTATGAGGTCCTCCAATGCAGGCACAAGATTGACCTGAAAATCGTGCGCCAAGGCCACCTCCTGCATCCAAGACAGGCCCTCCCACCAGTTGCCTTCTAGCTCCAGCCTCTAAGGAAGACGCGGGTCAAGAGAGAGCAAATGAAATGTGTGTGAGTGTGTGTATGAGACAAACAGCATGAGACTATGACATACAAATTGGAGGGGGGATAGACTTTAAGGCAGACAGGATAGCATCCATCAATGAATATAAAACAGAAGTGAGTGAGAGCATGTTAGCTGACTAGTTCAGTGTGGGTTTTCTTTCTGTTTTGTCCTTTCTGGAAGAGACTACCTTACACCCCCTCTATCATAAAAGTATTTCATGAAGCCCTCTCTTCTCTGGATGTATTCTTACACTTCTTTTAGTAACCTCACCTCCCTCTCCCTTTACAAATAAAGAGACCCTCGCAAGCATGATTTGTTTTACCGGAGATACGTGTCAGCGAGTAAATATCAAATGCTTCCCAAGCCAAGTTGACAGTAGGGATGATTTTTTTTTTTACCTTAAAGAATATCTCCTGTATTCCAAGATGCAGTGGTCACACCTGAATTGGGCAACCTTAAACAGATGACGCATGCTGCACTACTCTGGTGTGAACCATTTGAAAATGACATCTATATACTGCTGT
Organism: Echiichthys vipera; assembly: GCF_963691815.1. Classification (NCBI taxonomy): domain Eukaryota; kingdom Metazoa; phylum Chordata; class Actinopteri; order Perciformes; family Trachinidae; genus Echiichthys; species Echiichthys vipera. The sequence goes on from NC_139844.1 coordinate 18,430,258, forward strand.
TCTCTATTGGAGTAAAAGGTGCTCTGTGACATTATGGCAGTGATTGAATTGACTGGATGGCTTATATATACCATTAATTATAACTAATAATTTCAAATCCACAGTCTTCCATGGAAGCAGACAGAAGGCAATGTCACGTGTGTGTGTTTTAGTGCAGCTTTTAGCCTCCAAGAGGCTATACACTGGAGAGGAAGACATGTTTTAGTTTGTAAAGATGCTCATTTTAATGCAGATACTTGCGTACATTAGTGACAACAACATGGCAGCGACACTGCGGTCTTTTTTCTGATGAGTCTTAAATTTAAAAGTAGCTGCATGATTCTACTACTTGCTGTGTATCAGGATCACACTTATTTGCATAAACACACACACCCACACATCCGCACACAAACACACACATATGCCCACACGCACAGCAGTCAGTGTAGTGTCAGTAGTGTGCTGAGAGCATTAAATATAAACTAAAGACCCTCTTAAATGATCACAGAGCACCAGAATTACAACAGCATCATGCCACCTCAGGCTAAACTCCTATAACCCCTGCTAGAGGATTTATGAGGAATACATGATTATACATGCTCTGCTTAGCTTCCTGAGTGTGAAATATTTGTGAGAAATGAACTCGGACATGACATGCTGGGTTGTGGAGAGAACTGAAATAAAGATTTCACCATGAAGGACGAAACACAATGCATGTTTTGTGTCTGTCACCAATTTTTCAGAGTTCCCTGTATGGTACAATTACATTTTTGGGTAGTTTGCCCTATTTTGTATAGCTTTATGGTAAAAGTACAGAAAGGAAACTTTGGCATAAAGCAAAGGTCATACAAAGGTCCCCAGTAGACGATGAACTGGGCATGTTGCAGGGTATCATCATCTTAGACCTGTGGCTCGTGACCTCTAATCTTCTTGTGACCCTGTGTAACTGGTTCCTAGTGTAATTCAACTTTTTTCTAGTCTCTGCTATTTGAATAATTTCTGAAGTAAAATGATCCAATAATTCACAAAAAAAAAAAACAGATCATCATAAAGTCAGCAAATATTAACATAACTTTGTGTGACTAAGCTACGTTTCTCTACTGTCACCTTGCTGCACCCTTTGTGGGTGTCCTGATCCTCAGTTTGGGAAACACTGTCTTAGGTTGCTTATTTTTGAAAGAGATGATTTAAGAATCAATTTCTAGATTATTTTGTGAAAAGAAAGAAAAACTACTGACATGCCTAAACATGACCATCATTATACCGTACAGTGTGTGCACTAAATGAAGACAGGTAACAACCACGCTCTAATAACTGGTTGCAACCGGTAGAGGGCGCTAACATACAAAAGAATAAAACACCAAGCATGTGCCTAATGAAGCCCAGTTTTAAAGTTGCTAATTCATAGTTTGTGCCATAACATAGCCTACTGTCAGGTATTATGGCACTTTAAAAAAACAAAAAACAATTCAGTGACTTTTTCCATCCTGGAAAAAAACAGGAAGTTATGGGAGAAAATGGCATTAATAGGGTTTTAACATAGTCCATCACTGAATGAATGATATTAAATATATCATGAATTAAAGAGTATCAAGAGTATGTTGTCTCTACGCATCAGACATGTTTAAAGGTAACACATTAACAACACAGTGTATCCACTAAGGGTCAATAAACCACAGGAAGTCCTGTGAGACAGAACAAGTGCAATTGTAAGCTCATTATCCGTGAGCCCGTTAGTGAATATAAGTCCTTCACACTGCAATGCTGTCCTTATTCTTCCTTAAGGTCGCTGTTTGAACTGTCAGTGTCAGCCCACCAACGTTAGAGGGACACGCCCTTAAGTTCGGAGACGGTGCAGTAGGTGTGTGTGCATGTGCCCGTCCTCGCCAGTCTCTGTGGGGGGAGAACACGAGAGCGGGATTCAGGGTGGGAACTTCTGTCAGTGCTCTCTCTCTCTCTCTCTCTCTCTCTCTCTCTCTCTCACTCTCTCTCTCTCTCTCTCTCTCTCTCTCTCCCTCTCTCCCTCTCTCTTCCCTCTTTTGGCGCATCCTCTGTCGAGCCCAGCCTGCCGTATTTACCTCCCCGTGGTCCGGATACTTGGGGAAATCCACCTGCCGGAGAGCACACACACCTCGGGATGGATGCCCTGAAATCCGCCGGCAGAGCGATTATCAAGAGCCCCGGAGTTCCGCGGCACACCTGGGGAACTTCAAAGCACGAAAGTGAGTGAGACAACCCGTGCGTTGTAATACTTGGATTTGATACAATGTTGCAAAGATATTTTTGGCGACGTAGCAAAGGCAGTTAAATGTACCAAGAGAGGAGAAGAAGGACAATATGTGTCTGTGTCCATTGGTTGTAAGCTAATGGACTGTTGTGTTTCCGTGCTGGACAGCGTTTGTTTTGTCTAGTTGCCAAATGTAGCTGAGCTGGTTTTACTGTAGTGTCAAAACTGAACAATTACAGGCTGTAGAGTATTGTGTAGTTTACTTCCTACTGAGTGAGCCGGTTTCCAACTGTCCTTAACTAAAACAACTATAGTATAAATTCAAACTAGCTAACTAATGATGGAAATTAGTCGAACAACCGAACAGTCGATCCACAAAAGCAACAGTTTCACATTTTGATTGTTTAATCAACCTAGAAATGCAACATTTTTAGCTGGTTCCAGCTTCTAAATTGCTGTTTTCCCTCCACCACTTCATTAAAGATATATGTAGGTCTAAATATGGGACAAACACACACACACACAAACACACACACACACACAGTGACAATGCAAGGCCCGGGGGTGGCCTACAGGCAAAGAGGACAACATGTTTTTTTTGTTTAAATCAAAGCACCAATTTTAGTCCAAGATGTTCCCAAATATCAGCACTGCAAGGTCACCAGTTAATAGTACAGTCCGAGTAGCTCTAGAGTTCTTTGAATGTTTTAATCCGCCCAATTTGTTTGGTGTGTTTTTAAAAATATATTTATATATTATTAGGTTTTGGACTGTTGTCTTAGAGCTTTCAGCATGTCTCTCTTTTTTGATATTTCATAGAGTAAACGATTCATCAGTTCAATAATTTACAGATTATTTGAAAAATAAAGCAAGTATTTGTTGCAATCCTAAAATTAAATACTATACTAATTCTGCCAATTTGTACGATCAAATCCCACAACTAGAGATACATCGATATTGATTTCCCATTAGGTTTGTCACTTTTGTATCTCACTAACGCACAATCATGAGGTAGCTCATGGTAAAATTCTGTGCCACTTCACTTCAATAAATTCAAAACAATATTAGGCATTTGTTAAGTAAACCTTATGTTTTTAGGGTATTTTTTAAAGAATAACATAGATACATACGGTAGATAGATAGATAGATTTCAACCATATATCATCCAGTGATAAACAATACTTATATACTGTACTTTATACTATTATTTGCGCTCTGTTTTTCAAATGATTCAGAAAATGTTACACAATAATGTGCAAAGTTGCTGCTCTGTTACTAAATAGTGAAGAGCAGGAGGTTGTGAGTGTTGAGTGAAGAGTCAGAGAAACAGACCTTGTCACACCAGCAGAGTGAGGGGCTGTTTTGCTGCCTGCAGCTCTGCTGCCTCCCCAATGTGTGTGTGAAGTGTTGCCTTGAAATGCTCCCTCTCTGTAGCTACTTTGTCGGTTGCTGCTGTAAACGTTAGCATGCTGTTTTCTCTTTTTTTTTTTCCAGCCTCATCCTGAATTCCTGCTCAGTGAATAATCGGCAGCCCATGCCAGCTTTAATTAAACATGACTGATTAATTTCACATTTAGGTTTATGTGCTTGGTATCTTTAATCTCTCTAGGAAATGTTCTACATAAATTATTGAGTGAGGGATTCAAAAGTTTTTTCATTGGATTAGGGCTTTAATGAGGCTCTCTGGTGGCTTTGGATGCATGTTATTAAGTGACAGGTCGTCTTAAATGGTGTGAGATGTTGGTTGTTGATGGCTGCCACAGTAAAACTTTTGATCTTGGTTTCTGTGCAAACATTGATGGATGAGTGATGGATTATTTCCCTTAACACCCCCAACATCACATTCTCGGTCATTACCATGGTGACTATATGCCAACAAAAGCTGACAAACAAACTGTCAACATCTTATATTGAAAGATATTGTTTGTGTCACATTGTTAGCAGAAGCCTCTGCATTGTGCTTTTCTTCTCTTATTGTTGTTTGCATCAGGAGGAGAGTGAAGAAAAGCCGAATGATGTTGCAGCAGAATCCAGCAGTATGACAGAAGTAGTTTGTGTCTGAGAGCCACCAGAGGAATCAGGCTGGGAAAATGTGAACATAGCAGTCACAAGCAGACAGTACAGACAGGATGACTGCTGATGTCCAGGAGCTACTTAGTAGGCAGTTTGGAGAGAGGACAGTGTCTGTATGCCAGCACGTGGTGATGCATCAAAGCTGGCTGTGAGAATGCATAATAAGGCGACATTGCAGCTGCTTGGCACATTCAAACAAATTAGTTATCAAAGTTGGAAAAAACATAAATAATTAACGTGTCCTGTCTACGGATGGGAGGAGCAGTCAAATAACCACAATTAGTGACAATATTCAGTTTATTTGTGGAAAAATTCTGTATGGTAACTGTGCCTTGACAAGTTGTTTAATAGTGAGATTATGTCGACATAATGGAAGGGCTTGCTTGTTCTATGATAGAAAATCAATATCACAATACACTTGTTCTACCATCGGGGCCGTTTCTAATGAAAGATCATGCATTAGCATTAATGCTTTGCTTTAAACGAGGCTGTAGTGTGAAGGTGAGATGAGACAGGAGAATATGATTGGTTGATGATGTCTTGGGTATTGTATATTTAGGGGGAAGCGCCACTCAAATGCGTGTGGAAAAAGCTTTTTGCTAAATATAACAGCATGATTAATTTGGTTACCACTTGACCTTTCTGCTGACACCACTGTAAGGTCAAACTTCCCCCTTAACCAACACTTTACCCAATGACTAATGTGTCTCAAAAGCCCCTTTCAGATACCTACCTCATTAGGGTAATGGATATTTTACATATCGGTCCAATGTCCGAATGACTCTGATGAGTCCCTTTTATGTGTTAAAGTCATGACAGCAATCTTACTAAGTCTGACCAAGTAACACATCCGACTCCGCAGAAGTCCAAGTTGAATGCTGTTAGGTTAATGGAATGGCTGCAGCAGTAAGGTAAAATAAATTAAAAAATAAATGCATGTCTCTATTGCCTCATTAAGAGCGGTGTAATGAACCCATCCCTTAACTATCACCTCTTATGCAGAAAGAAAATAAAAGTGGGCCAATTTTAAGTTTTGGAGGAAATTCGGTCTAAAAAAAGATTATTTTACCCATGTGGAGCAAGAGACGCTAACACTGCAGTATTAATCAGACCAGCAGTCGCTCCATTATTTTCCTTCTGCAAAAGGGATGTAAGAAACTATTCATTCATCTTCAACCGCTTGTCCCTGTCGGGGTCGCGGGTGGGCTGGAGCCGATCCCAGCTGACATCGGGCGTGAGGCGGGATACACCCTAGACAGGACGCCAGTCTATCACAGGGCACATAGAGACGAACAGAGACAGATAGCCATTCACACCTACGGGCAATTTAGAGTCATCAATTGACCTAACACGAGCATATTTTGAATATCCAGCAAAATGCTTTTCTAGAACCATGTCCCAACTTAGTATAATAAGCACTCTGTGCCTGGGTGCAGAAGGTGTTATGAAACTTAAATGGAAGGAGTCTCTGTCTGACGGTCCGTTAATTTTCTCAACAACCTGACCTGATCGACTTCACACTTGGCAGGTGCATTCCTAAGGACCCAAAGAAGTGCAAAAGTGTGTACTTTTTTATGGGACATAGTTATTAGCAGTGCGTTATGTACACACTGTGCAGTGTATTGAGAGGGGACCACCATTAACTGTTACACCGCTGAATGGCATGCTGGGTACAGCTTGCTGCAGTCACTAGCTACAGTAATTTAAGAACAGACGAAGACAGAGAGAACGGAGAGACAGGAGACGCTACATTGTACTAAATGCGAAGCTTTCAAAGCTCTCAAGCATCCACCATGTAACCTTGTCACTGAGAGTTTTTTTCTCGTTGATATACGATCTGATCAATCGGCGCAAGCCTGGGTTAGTGTCCCTCACCTACACAACGGTCTCGCTTTAATGGCAAAATAACTTTTGATATGCAGCACTGATGCTGCCTGGGATTCAACAAAAAACACTCTTCTCCGTGATACCGTTTCCTGCAGTGTCACTGCTCACTTGTGCAGCAGGTGCCAAACATTGCCCAAGCATTGTGGCTCCTGTTACATTTGAATGAAGCCACAAGGAACATGTATTTGATGGCCACCTATGCCTAAACAACCAAAAACCATTACTTCAACGGATGGCTGAGGCCAACAATGTTACGTGTTTCCTTTTAGGTTCTCAAGTACTTTACTGTCACCATGGCTGTGGTATTCCAGATGCGCCTTTTGTATTCTGCTGACTGCATGCAAGTTTGACTAATCCATTAGTGCCTGTGACAACTATTACAACCAAATCTCTTCTCTTTTGTATGTACACAGAAATAAGTCAAATACATGATGATCGCTTACTTTATTAGGTTACACTAGCCACTCTTAAGTAAGTAAGAAAACCCATGCAGAATTATATTTTTACTAACATGAGAAGATCTATTTCTGGACGTATGAGATCAGTCTTCAGTTTCATTTGCCAGCAGAATACTGACATGTACCACACTTCCCCATTCCCCTTCCCTTGTGGCCGTCCGTTGTCATCTGTTGAGGTCAAAGCCACTGGCAGGACGGAAGAGGACACAGCATGTGCCTGGAGTAAAGCCTTCCCTTTGGATCACATCACAGAGAAGCAGTGTGGACCTTTTCTGTATCTCAGGAGTCACACACACTTGCCCTTGGCACCAAGGACGTCCGTGCTGTACAGTCTGCATCAATTTAAAATCATGTAGCTTTGGGACAGACTGAGTTGAATCTGTGTCCTTGGGTCTGCGTTTTTTTCTTGTAATTGTTTTAGGGGCGTAACTGTCAAAGCTTAGTTCTGCTCAAACTGTAGCTTCTTCTAGTTCTTGAATACACATCTCAAGTGTGCTTTATTGCTGTAAGGAAAATATCAGAATATGCAATATATTGCTGTGCTTTGCAGTGCAGAGAAGAGCTTGATCTGAAATTAGTGTACTCAACAGTCGATGGGTTCGACTGGATGGAAAGTCTGGCAGTGAATGCAGCCTCCGGTTCTATTAAAGCTGACAGGGGCTTGACTGAATGACATGCAGGACGCAGTGGTGTCAGTTAGCACTGACCCTCGAGGAGCAATTATCTCTCAATGGCTCGTTAAAACTCAGGGACACGCCGGTGAAAAGCAGGAAGAGCAGAAGCAATGGTGGGAATATACAGTACAGAATAATGATGGAGGGGAATGTGTCAGCAGTACATTAGGAATGAGAGGAATGAATGCTGGGATGATTTTGTTGCAAAGGGGATCCCACTGCTTTCATTGTGATAAGAAAGATGCTATGCTAATCGGGGACTGATGGAGCATTTGTACATGTGTTATGATGCAGAATGAAAGAGTCATCAATGATCCTTTGAGTGCCAAATGCGGTATAATCTGTCTTTGTAGACTGGGAACCCATTTAAAAAGAGATTTTCCCCAAATTACAGAAAACATATTTTTCTGCACTTCAGTGGTATCCAGCCAAGCAGACAGCTTTTTTCTTCTTTTTTTGAATCTGTTCTTCTCTGATTTTTACATTTTTTAGTTTTCTGCTGCTACCACAATCAAACATTGATTATTTTAAATGTCCAAAACAAGTGAAAAAATGTCCAAGGTGACATCCTCTAATGTGTTGTTTGTCTAACAGTCCAAAACCCAATATTCAAATGATCAAAATAGATTATTTTATTGTCAGTTGACCAATTGTTTTACCTCTACTTGCCTAAACAACTGTGTCGGAGCCAAAATGTGGAGGTGTTTATTTAGTATGTGGGCATTGGTTGGTTACCTGTCCCCAGGTGTATATAAGGCAGGAAGTTAAATAATTTCCCCCTGGGATTATTAAAGTATTTCTGATTCTGATTACTGTTGTTGTTAGGTGTTTGACCTGGAAGACCAAATGCTTTTTGACCGCTGTGGCGCTGACCTCTCTGTTACATGCATTCATTAAATTAACTGATGATATCCGAAAGACTGAACTTTGTCACGTTGCATAGTGAACTACGAAAAAACGATTGTCATACAGCAAACAAGTCATCTCCTGCATCTCCTTGAATGCAACACAAGGCAAGGTAATAACAATACAGTGCGTCAGGCAGGTCATTCTGGCGTTAAGTCACCTCAATAGCTTGCAGTACTAGACTTTTACTAGACCTTTTAACACACTGAAAAATGACTTATTCATATTTTACTCGGGATAACACTCAAAACTTTGTTATGAAAAAGTTTACAGCGGAACTGATTTGCATTGTCTTTGCATCGCCCGAATGCTATATATGCTTTCAGTGGCATGGCTCTGGATTTATTTAACATGTTGTCTAAAGGAAAGGTTGAATTTGCATACAGTACATGACCTTTTACTGCAATGCACTGTTTACAGTAACACACACAAACAGACACACTCACACACACTCGCACACACAAAGGATGAAAGAAGAAACGAAAAGCAAAGGTCCAAGTTACAGAGCGTATACTAAACTGTACTGTAAGTGTTTTCATTTTTTGGTCGGTGGCTTTGTAGAATATTCTGCAGTAGTATGATAATATAATGCAGAAATTTCTAAATTAGTTACAGGGTCTGGCACCAGTTTAAGTCATCACTTCTGAAAGATCTGGATCATCTTTATCAAGCACGTCCAAGACTTTCAATAAAACCATTGAAATAATGCAACAGTGTGCTTTCTAAAACCATGCATTAATAAGCCAGCATTTCCAGTGTAACAAAGAAACAAAAATGTTTTGTCTTGCACTCGATAAAATATGTACACAGCCATTAATAAGACCAGTGAAAGTCAATATGTGCTCTTGGCTGAGCTTCAGTGTATCAGGCGATGATTTAACCGAGCAGATTTCCCACCTATACGCTGCATAATTCCTGCTCGCACACTCATCCGTCTCACCAGTTGCAGACTGAGGATAGATTAGATGATAAAGTGCTGCTAATGAGTTTTCATGGAACGTGCTTTGAAGTAAGAATTCAATTAGACAGGTTACTTTTATCTAAGATAAGAAGCTGCGAAAGTTGTACGGTATTGCTTGCATTGCATTGATGATGCATTGACGCTGTGTTACCCTCGGGGTGAAGTCATGAGACAATCAGGTTTTTGTCTTAAATAGATTTAACAAACATTTTTAAGCAAAGTGACTCTGTGAACATGATGTCCAAATGCAGTTTTATTTAGTCGTAAGTAGGGAGCGACTGATTTCTTTTCATCAGCCGTAGTCGTTGACCGATACGGACTGCCGTTTTTCTTGAGCTGATATTTGGAGCCGTTAATACTTTTTCTCCCTCAGTTTACATCATAAAAATTATGCAATGATGATAACACATGTAATTTTGTCAGGACCTTGTGTGTGTAATTCATGGCACAATTAAAACAGAATAAAAAAATATATTTCTCTCTCGCTCTTCACTACCTACATTATACATATCTTTTCGAAATAACATTTTCCCATGGTGGTCCGCCGGAAGGGGAAAGACTTTGCATCTTGGTAGTCGCACTATATACGCTTGGGGCAGCTTAAATTCAACTCTGGGGCCCTTTTGCGGTTTGTTTGGGGAGGTGATAATAATGCTATTCAACCTCACACTGACAAGTTGACAAGTACTTCACCACTCTAAATGCTCTTCCTCACACAATTCTTGTGTTTTTAAACCTGCGGTTGCCATGGGTATTTTGAGATGTAATAATGCCCAATTCTTTTTCTGTCACAGGTCATGATTTAATCACAGCTTAGCGGGAGCCCTTCTGTCCTTTATTCCACAACTATAATGTCTGTATTAATGCCTTAAAATCCCCAATGTGCCCAGGAGATTCACCTTAATTCTCCTTGTCGTATAAGGATAACAGTTTCGGAATAAGGATGTATGGAGGATCTTACAAGATGTGTGTTTGTGTGGCTGTGACTATCAGGGGGTTAGGTTTTAATCTTTTAAAACCTACTTTATTATTTTGTTGGAAAGGTTACTTCAAATGTAACATCAGTGTATTTAGGAACAACAACGGCTTGATTTTGTTGCATCTTGGGCAGAAAATTATCCTCCAATATCCAATTTCAACTAAACACTTCATGTACTGGATCATTTGAAGCTGCAAGTATATTTTCTCCACTGTTGCACTCCTCAAGTATTGATTTTAAAGCCTCAGCCTCATGTTATTAAAAACTGTTCCACATCATATTCTGTATTGATTTTCTTTGCGAGACCCTTGGGAGCTGTGTTATGGCAAGTGTATAGTATCTTCTCATAACCCACAGTACATGTAGTAAGTGATTATGTTTGTTACATCTTCTTTTAAAGCCTTTAAGTTATCTAAGCCTTACCTTACCACTGTTAGCCAGTTTAACATGAAAGCTATGAGGTCATCATTAACTCCTACACTCTAACAAAGACTAATGCATGCCGGGCTTCTTGTTTCACCTCCATAAACGCAAACACATGTAATCAAACCGCTGTTTTATTGTCATATATGTATGGCGTATTATTACTCTGCTCTGTTGAGTCTCCCTGGAATGTTTGCAGCGTCAACAAGGTTCCCAGGCCCGAAGTGAATTATGCAATACAAGGAAACTGAGAGACCCTATCTTTGTAGAGCTGCTGCAAACACACACACAGGCACACACCCCATCCAGCTTCCTGTTTAGTGTTTACGGTGAAGTCCTGACATTGGAGTCCTCTTTCTGTTGGACGTCCGTGGCAGCTGTCTGTGAAATACGATAGGCTGTCACTCCACGATAAGAGTCTTTCTGAGTACGTTTTTGATTATTATTGTGTGTGTGTGTGTGTGTGTTTGTGTGTGTGTGTGCGTGTGTGTGTGTGTGTGTGTGTGAGCGCGCACATCTCAGATGAACCTGCTTCTCTGCTGGAGAGCTAAATCCCATCTCTGTGTTCTGTTCCTCTGAAAAATTCAAACTCCCCTTCACCATTTCTGACACACCATGCCCCCGTATGAGCTCAGTACCAAGATCCGAAGAGCCCACTCCTAAAAATACCTTCTTACTGTCAAAGTGAAAATGGAAAACTAATGTAGGGCTGAATAGAAACACAGCATGCATTCCCTTACGGTTAAATCAAAGCACAAAAAGCCCAGTAGAAGTTGTCTCAAAAGAGGAGTAATCTTGATATAACGGTTGTCGAACAAATTGAGATGAGTTGTTGATGTTCAAACCAGCTGAGATTAGTGAATTAGCTTTTAACGGTTTACTCTGATCGTCTTGGTATAAATTATAAAGCCAGATGATGACGATAAACTAAAAGCTGCTGAACATTTAAGTAAATTGCTGCTGATCTTTATTCGTCGCAAATTTTTGTCTTTATGATATAATTTATTCACATCTATTATCCACAAGTTGGATAAGGTCTTACCATGAATACAGGGGCCACTTCCACTGGGAATGTTCGGATAATTTGCAGACTTTTTGCCCTATCTAAAAATAGATATCTGTGTATTAATGCAGTGTTGGAAGCATCAGGGTTTAGTGTGAGTAGTTTTGAGCCATCAGGTTTCAGTTGGCTTTGGTTGCATTCAGGTAAACAGTCTGTGTAGAGAGCAAAAGAGGCGGAACACATCACATCAGCTGTCGTCTCAGGACCATTTAGCTTTTGTACTGTATTAGCTTTTCACTTATTTGTTTCCATTCATATGCAGATCTATCAGTTTATAAAGATTAGCTGAAATGTCATCTGTACCTAAAACGTAATTGTCTCCGACTGTAAACAATGACTGGCACACGGATGAGGAAGTGTTGGCCTGGATATCCATTATCTGGATAGCATGGCTATATGGATGCCAATGTCAGTTTGCCGGTCAGTTTGTTCACCACACTGGTCCAGACATATCGTAACAACTATACAATCATTCACAGATATTCATGGTCTGCAGGAAGAAGCTTATTGACTTTGGAGGTCTGCTGACTTTTCCTCTAGTGCCACCATTACATTTTTATGTGAACCTAATGGACAATCATTGGATGGATTGCCACAAGTGTGTCCCCCTCAGGATGAGTATAGCTGTAGACTCTTAGGGCATTTTGACACCTGTGCTTTTAGTCCAGTTAAAATGGACTCTGGTTTGTTTTCCCCCTTGTTGCGATTTGTTTGGCCAGGTGTGAACACAGTAATCACACTCGTGTGTGGATCAAAATAATTGCACTGAAACCCTTTGGAGGAGGTGGTCTCGGTATGGTCCAAAATTAACTCTGAAGAGGTTGGTTTGTGGTTGATCCAATCCAACCGCCAGGTGTGCACTGCAAGTTTGAGATAAACGGCTCCTGTAGCCAGGTGTGCTTTGCATTCTGGGATGCAGCAGAGCACACAAACTGTAGCAGCTTGCATAGCCGCAGTAGTAGTAGTAGCAGTAGTGGCTAACCGGAGAATTGCACAGAGCACAGGATCCTTTTCCTGTATTTGTGTTCTTACAATCCAGCCCAGGATCTCTAAATTCGCATGCTGACATTAAGTAAAGGCAATAATATACCAAGAAAATGTGTAGAATATAATTTGAATGAGTCATTACCAAACACTCGCATTGATTACCCTTTTAACACCCTCAGATACCCCAGAGACATGAGACCTGAGAAGACGATGTATCTGGCTGTGTCAGACAAGCATTCATCACTCAGCTGGAAGGGTCTAAAGTGTGTTCCCGCATTAGAGGGGATTCCTGTGGGAAGCCCTCATCCGTTAAAGGGGCACTGTCTCAAATGAGATCAGCTCTCGAAGGTGACTTGTTTTGCTTTGGTGTGGTAATGAATGGGGAAAAATAATGATCGCTTTCAGTGTTGTTGTTCTAGCGCTCAGCATGAGATCAGGAAACCTCAGAATTCTGTTTTTCTTTTTCAAGTCGCAGCTTTATCCTTGAATAGAAAACAACATATTAGATGTAAACCATTGGTTTCATGAATTGATTTTTGTCAAGGGAGCTATTTATAGTTGATGAAGATGTTGAAATGGGAGCCAGCAAGTTCCAGGGGGAAAAGATATGTATCAGCAAGGAGAGAATCATGCCCTGTTTGAATTGCTAATGAAAACAATCCTTCCACGGTGCTGAGCAATTATGCTTTATGAATAAATAGCTGCAAGGAAAGATCTCCTTCACTATCTGCATTGTTAATGTGGTATGGCACAATTTCCTACTATTTTTCTATTAAACTTCACTGTACCTGATAATATAGGTGTTGATGGAGCCCTTCTTCTCTTCATACTTAACGTTTTATATTAGATTTTCTCTTCTACATATAGAAACAGTTAACAAAATGTTAACATAATAACTACAGGAATAAATATTCTATCTACACGTCAAACATAGATAAACAGTGGCTGCTGAGTCGGTCAATAAAAATTATACAAGGCCCTTTCAATGAACATTTACTGCGCAAGTCACCTCTGTATTTAATACCCTTTTGTCAATGATAAACTATGACTGCCGGGAGATTGTAAACAGTCTGTGTAACGAACAATCTCTCCTCTGGCAGTGTTGTGTTTGATTAATTGGCCCAAGTGAAGCAGATAAATGAGCATTTTAAATGGCTTTACACAAGCTTTTCTGAATAAAGCCCTCATTTGGATAGGCCAGCAAGTCCTAACAAATATTTATATCTGATTCTCTATGTCTGAGGTTAAGGTTTCCCTAAATTTAGGGAACTAAGACTATTTGGTAATGGATACCGTATATGATTACGTTATGATTAGAAAAAAACATTTTGTTGTTGTAACTTTGATTATCATACTATCACCAGATAAAAGCCATTATGGCATACGTGAAATAACGCTAAATGCTCAGTAAAGCTGAGGGGAACTGAAGAGGCTCATGATAATTCTCTCTGGGAGTATCAATACAATTCCACCTGCTCTTACTTTGTAAATAGGATATCCTGCCTGAGTAAGTGATAAGTGCTGTTAAACTTTTATGGTGGTCACATCATCACCTCCACTGTTATGGACAGGTGCTGCTGAAGTGACATCCCTATCTACTTTGATTATCATTTGCCGTCAAGCGCATATACAGTACACATCAGCACTATTATACCTCCGTCTTCTGGGGAGAACTGATACTGGGTAATTACTTATGATAACTGAACAAACATTAAAAATGCCATTGTGTTTTTTTGTTTTGTTTTGAAAGAGTCATTGTGTGCTTATCTGGCTCAGTCCTTGTGCACAGCATCGAACCAACCGTCACTGTCTGCAGTGCAAATATTAGCACAAATTACACTATAAAATAGACTAAAGAAAGTCATTCAGTAACAACATTAAAACATCTTTGTTGACCTGTAATTCGAAGCGTGTAATAATACCTGCCTGTAAAATAACCCCAGTGCTAATCCCATTTCACTCTCCTGATACCTTCTGAGAAATAAATGATGCTTCTTAGAGTAGATAAGTTTTACTGCTCTATGTGAGAACGTTGGTCTGATGCTCTCTCTAATTAATGATATACAGTCAGGGTATGGGGGGGGGGGGGGGGGGGGGGGGGGGGGGGGGGGGGGTATGTTTTGCATATCTGCAGTCAAAGGAAATTTGCATTCAGGACATAAAGTCTTTCATCAACTTGTGATTGTGTTTTCGGTTATCATTTTTAATAACTTGGCCAACTCATCACATATGCTGTGTCTTTCATGCTTCATGCTTCATGCTTCGTGCTTGCAGGCAGACTTAAAATGATGATGTTTTATGTAGGAAAAATGAACTCCATTTTTTATTAATACCATAAAGTCCTACATGTATTTTACCTCCACTTCTTGCTGTAGTTGAAGGAATAGCTTATCATTTTGGAAAACACGCTACTGCAAGCTTTTTTTGAGAGTTAGATGAGACAATCAATACAACTCTCATGTCTGTATTGGGAGTGTACCTATGTTCCCAGAGTCCTATGTTCCCCGCTGTATATGATCGGGGAACATCTGACCCTTTTTTAAGAAGTTAGTGTGAGGCCTATGTAGACCCTAACACTACCCCCTAACCCTGACCCTAACCGTAACTCCTAAACCTAACAAAATGCTGAATGAAATCAGCGGAGGCAGAGGCTTATGCGACTGGGGAATACAAGACCTTGGCAACATAGGACCAAGGGAACATATGAGTGACCCCTCTGTATGCTAAATATTAAGCTACAGCTAGCAGCCGGTTAGCTTGGGTTAGCAAAGACTACAAACAGGAAAATAGCTTTCCAGCTCTCTCTGTCCAAACCCTCAGTAAAACCACACCTTGTCGTTTTCACACTTTGTACAGATAAAGAAAGTTTTTTAGTGAGTAGTAGATGTGGAAATCTTAGTTGTTTGTTTCCTGTATTTGTGCTAAACTAAGATAAGATAGCTAGCTAGCTAGCTAGCTAGCTGAACATATTTATAGTACAGATAGGTATCAGTGGCGACTGCTGGTCTTTAAGGAGGGGGAGCTCATTTTTCCGGCATACATCTTAAATGTGCTTGTTTATTCATATGTAAATTCTACCCTTCGTTCCCTTTCAAGAAAATGATCTTTGACCTTGTCCTACCAACCAGGCATCTTTTTCAGGGACTTGACTAGTGTCGTCTCAATGGCCAGCAGAGCTAGGCTGCTTAAACGGCCTTTGCCCAGCTGGAGCTGCTGCGCCAGGCTACTGTGAGTGTGACCGCCTGTGAGTGATCTTGACGGGGGAGAAGCTCTGCAGCTGCCGCTTCTCGTAGGGGAAAGAAACTGGAGAGTGACAGAACAGATTTGCCAAACACAACGCTAGTCGTTTTTAACAAAGACAAAGTCGCTGGGGATCGGTAAAGTCTCCGGATCAGTTCAGAACAACGGAATGAAAAACTTGGAAAATGCTCTGATGGCTGTTTATTCTTCAAGATCGCTGATCGCTAGGTTATGTTTGATGTCTCTGTTAATAATATCCTCTTATTTCTCAGTTTCTGTCTCTTTGTCAAAAATTTCATATTCTGTCCTAAGCGGCTTCCACTTTGTAGATGCTCTGTTTTCTCAGCCATGTATATACTAGATATCTCACATCATCATTATAATAACTGCAGAGGGGGTGTTTGAAGTGAAAGCATTTGAGGTTTTGGTGAAACGAGGATTAAAGATGAAAGATCCACACCAGCGCTGATTAATTGAAGGACCTCCAAGGCAAATAGTGGTTTCATGAACCTGAATTTTTTTTACGTCGGAAAGTCAGTGAAAATAAAGTAAAAGCTTGATGATAGAAGCCTCATGACTGTGTGGAGATATATAACTCCACTGTATCTGAGATGCTACACAAAAATGAGGTTGAAGTGAAGCAAATACCCTCATCAGTTACTTACACATACAGTACGGACTAGAGCTGAAATGATTAGCAGATTGATCAATTAGATGAGCGACAAAAAAAGTTATTGCCAACAGTTTTGACAAAACTTAGTAATTAGTTAATAAGGGTTATTTTTAAAGC
Source organism: Echiichthys vipera (assembly GCF_963691815.1). NCBI lineage: Eukaryota > Metazoa > Chordata > Actinopteri > Perciformes > Trachinidae > Echiichthys > Echiichthys vipera. The sequence continues at coordinate 18,446,905 of NC_139844.1, forward strand.
AAACAGGCTTAACCTTCCTTAGTTTGAGCTTGTTATTTGCTGCTTGTTTTAGTTTTATCAGATAGTAAATAGAAAATCTTAGGATTTATGAGTGTTGGTCAGACAAAACAAGAAATTTGAAGTTGTCACCTTTGGCTTTAGGAAATTGTAGTTTGCATTTTATAGAGGGGCTGCAGTTTTTGCAACACTACTGTATCTTAAGGCAGCAGCTGCTCTGTAAGATTACTATTATGTCAGGTTTATGTCAATGACTGTGAAATGAAGGGAGTCAAAGTTGAGGTGGTAGCACTTTGAAATAGCTCGACATGAGGTTTGGTATTTGGGCCCATTGGATGTGTTATATTCAGTTCCAGAGTCAGGAGTTGTATGAACTGCTCCAGTTCAGGGTAATTCCACTGTTATCTGAGCACTTTGTACGGTTTGTACACTTCCTTTGATGCCAAGCCAAGTAATGTTCAGGTACCACCCCCATGCTGCTGCTGGGCTGTTAGTTATCGAATCTGTGGTTGCTTAGTAACATAGGCAGTTTGATGTTATGAGTCCATCTTTGTTATTGTTGACGTTTGAGGAGTGGCCTGTACTGTTAGCTCTGATTGACAATCTGAAATATTAATATCCCCGAGCCCCTTTAATAAGCCAGTCTTATAGATGTATGTGAGGAGGGGGATTTCTTTTTGATGTGTGGGTTCAATCAGAGCCAGAGGAAGTGAAGATACAGCAGGTGAGAGAGGTGAGTGAGGGATAGAATTAAGAAAACAGTCTTGAAAAGGAGCTTGAAAGGAAGGACTTAGCTTTACTTGGTTTCCCTTCAAGGCAGAATCAGGAAACCAGTTACCCCCCCCCCCCCCCCCCCCCCACACACACACACACACACACACACCATCCCAGCCCACTGTCTTCCCTGAATGTGTGGCCTATTTTCCCTGTCAAGGTGGTGTCCTAGATTCAAAGTTCCATCGGATGAGTAAAACAGTAAGGCAAAGAGATTATATTATAAGGATGTGGAGGATGGGAGTGTCACTTGGGTCTAAAAAAAAACAACCTATTATTTCCAGTAAGTGTGAAAGCATCCGACACAGAGAATCTCCTGTTGTGTGCTGCATGTGTGCAACAGAAACTCTTGATTTTCCTCATATTGTCCGAGGGTTCATATGTGAAAATGGCTCTATATTGGTTTTTATAGTTATTACATTGGATTTCAACCAAGACAGTGTGTGATAAAGCTTTAGGAAAAAATGCCCTACTTACTGACCTTTAGGGAATAGGGAATGCTTTTGACTGTCGAGCGAACACTCTCAACCATTTTTGCAATTAACCCTGATGATGGTATCTTCGTGTAATTGTGTTCCCTGTTGTTTTTTTTTTTTTTTTTTTTAATTAACTGTCCATGAAGGTTTTTTAGCCAGAGAAGAATTTACCCGGGTAGGATTTTGACGTCTCAGTGCAAATTAAATTACTGAGCATGGAGCAGCTGGTGATCACCGCATGTAGCTGAAGGCGTGCAGAGCACATGGTACCTATTATACTACGACAGCCATATTAGCTAGTGTGAAATGGCTACAATTGTCAATTGTTCATTCAACAGTGAGTGTTGAATATTTGAAAGTGCTCCGGGCAATGGTATTATAACTTGCATTATAACTTTTATGTAAATACACTTGAGGCTCAGTGCAGCAAATGTCATCAAATTGCTCTGTGCCTTCATTGTAATGCATTGGTTTCTTTTAGTGTGTCCCAACTGTGAGGCTTTTGTGCGTTTGCTGCAACATGGGTGTGAAAGTGTTGCCAGACATCAGTTTAATAAAGATTCAGGCGTCATCAGTGCACCACCACGGCCTCGCCCTCCCTAATCTTGTTTTGTGCTCTTTTAGATTAAATTACCCTGACACACACTCGTACATGGACATACACTCACACAGCTGATAAACAGCACATAAGAAATAAAAGTTCAAATTGCAAATGCTCAGTCTTCCTCAGTACTTTCTTCAACATGTGAAAATCCAATTAGCCTTCATCCGCTTGTGCCTGTCACTCTTATCAGTCCTGGTCCCCTCTGTAGACTCACAGGATTTATTAAAAATTTAAGTGCTCCTCTTTTAGGGGGATAATATATTGGAAACCCTGCAGCATCAACATGAAGCCCTCTTTAATAATTCATGTGTGTAGCCTGGCGAAGACACAACATGGACTGTAGCACTTCAGCTTTGTACTGCTGTGACACTTTAAATAATGCATCCATGCAATAAATCTTTTGACCAAGAGTTGTTATATCGCAGCTTGTGACGACCCAAACTATACTGAAGGATTGATATTGGATTTGATCAAGGTGTAGCATATTTTCATTATTTGGAATCGATTCTTCATAACTTACTATCTATGACTGTCAAGCTTTTCCATTCTAGCATGGTGCGTATGCAGTTTACAATGATGGCGCTAAAAAATCGTATTCTTTTCCTAAACGATGAGTCTCAGATTTTACACAGAAGTACACAAAACCTTCTAATTTCTAGGTTATAACCATCGATTTGGTCACCTATAATTATGACTGTTGCCAGCAGATTTGATCAGCTACTGCAGCTAAGTAAGGATAAATCCATGAGTTGCTTCACCAGCTTAGTGCACTCAAACCTAATTGGTGGTGTAGACGCATGTAGAGAGTCTGGGCTTTGTTTGCAAAGATTGTCAATTTTCCACTGCTGACAACTTTGTTTTTTTATGATTTTCAAAGCCTTCAAAAAATAATTTTGAAAAACTTAACAGTAAAATGTCTTTACAGAAATAGTGCCCCTTATTTTATAACTGCACGCCTATTACTCTATGTTGCTAGAGTGTTCTTCAGTAAAATAATGACCCCCCCAGTGGCTGAGCCTGGCCTCTGACCTCCACTACAGAGGACAAAAAGAAAGGATGAATTTTCTCCCTCATGGATCAATAGTGCATTACAGAACCCTTCTTAAATGGTAGTGAAATGGCTGACTCCGAACAATGCATTGCTCTAAGTGTCAAAGGCACCACTTCTATTAGACAAAACATAGACTTTTAATCATCACACACCTCTCACACAGGACGAGTCGAAAGCAGCAGACAATGTTGCACACCATGTACCTAAGCCTTCACATTTAATAACCTCAAATGCACTCTCTGGTTTTGAATCACAGTCTTCATAGTATGATTGAAGATTAGTTAATAATTCAGAGTTGTTGGACGCGTTGTAAGGGCATGGTGTTCTCTGCTGTTCGCCTTCACAGCTGCATGTGGCCTGCCAGTGACAGATGGCTCAGCCCATGTGGAGAATAATTTGGTGCCAGTATTGCCCAGGAGAATATCAGACATTTATGGTGTATGTCTTTCTTTCTCTCCCTACACGCTCCTCTTGTTCATACTCTTTGTCAATCTAACTCTCATTACTCTGTGTGTGTGTGTGTGTGTGTGTGTGTGTGTGTGTGTGTGTGTGTGTGTGTGTGTGTGTGTGTGTGTGTGTGTGTGTGTGTGTGTGTGTGTGTGTGTGTGTGTGTGTGTGTGTGTGTGTGTGTGTGTGTGTGTGTGTGTGTGTGTGTGTGTGTGTGTGTGTGTGTGTGTGTGTGTGTGTGTGTGTGTGTGTGTGTGTGTGTGTGCTATAAGCAGAAATAAAGATTCCACAAGCCATTTCTCAGTCGATTATGCATGTGCTGTGTGATTTGTCTTTATCAGCGACTCTGGTGTTAAAAGAATGCTATGAAATGGATCATGTTTCACTTATCGCCCCATTAAGTTTATCATGGAATGTGGTCTGCTGCTGTTTTGTAAGTTATCCCTCTCCTGATGCCCCACTGCAGGGTGTCCAGGTGTTGTTGGGAGATATTTTAGGCTCTCTGCATGGGTGCATTCCCTCTCCCTGCTTACAGTAGTCTGCTAAAAGACAACTTGGTGCTACCTAGCCATTCTGTACAGTCTATCAGAGCCCAGCTGATACTGGGTTTGTTTGGCCTGTTCAGATTTTTTCCTCCGAGATCCTTGCGGTTTTCTGAAACAATAGTGTCTTACCGGGATGAGACGGTAACAGATCTCAGTTGAATAGGATGTATTCAAATTCAGAAAACTTAAGCATAGGGTGGAATGCATGGATCACTGATTGATAGCTCCATACACAAAATAAATCATACCATGTCTATTTTTTTATCTAATTCTTATCTTCCAAAGCAAGAACACAATGTTTTTTTTTAACTTTTCCTATTACACAAGAGAGACATTTCAAGCACTGTAACAAAATTCATTTCATTTCAAAAAGATTAAATGACTCATAATTTGTGCCAAGTCAGACTGCATAGTCTCACCACTGTCTGCTCAGCTGTGACGTTACTCTGGCAACCCTCATGCTTTCTGTGCCGAGTATTGTAAACAGTCTGCTCAACAAACAATGCACTGAAGATTTGAAAACCAATTCTCACAGACTTTTAAATCTAGTTTCTCTCAAGGTGATATTTCAAGGGGAATCACTTGTCCCGATTATGCAACATGTTTGACATTTGCAAGCATTCAAGCTATTCATTCATCCACATCTTTTTAAAAAGATGATAATAGTTCTGGGTTTTCATTTAGTGAAGCACAATTATCTATAAAAATCTTATTATGTTCTTATATTATATTATATTATATACAGTACTGTATGCTTGTTTAGCTATATCGGGGCATTTTTGGTGATTTCCTATGTCTTGTGTTTTTGTCAGAACTGCCAGAGAACTGGACAGACACCAAGGAGACTCTGTTGGAGGGGATGGTGTTCAATGTGAAGTACCTGGGTATGACTCTGGTGGGCCAGCCCAAAGGAGAGGACATGGCCTCTGCTGCCATTCGCAGAATTGTTGCCACGGTGAGTCACTGGTCCTTTTCTGACTCATTCAACCTTCTAATGGAACTCTATAAATAAAAGCGAATCAATTTCATGTTTGCGAACAATGTAGCGTCTAATTCTGTAGGCAAGGTCAGGACCTTCAACAGCAATATGACATTTCAAGAGTGACACTGTGAAGATTTCCATTACAGCAATGCTTTTTATAGAAATTCTCTTGTGAATTTAGGAAATGACAGCCTCAAACTGCAGTGCACATTATCTGATTTTCTGATGATCCATGACTATTCTGTCAGGATGGTCAATTGTTGCACCATATCTACTGTAATATACAACTCGGGGTACCACTACTGACAAAATTTGAATATAAAATGTCCTTTTATGTCATTAATTCAATCACTCATAGATCAGATTATGTATTCTTATGGCAACAACACCGCTGTGGACAGTGTCATTATCAACCAATTCAGTGTCTGTGGATCAGTGGGGCCTTTCAAGTTGCATGCAGGACAAACAGTCCATTCTAGTTGCACAAGAAGGTTAAAAAAATGAGCAATCAGTGTCATTCACCTTCAGCTTTCTGTAATTCGCTTGGCATGTAATTGTTGGGTTGTGTTTAAATCAAGGTCAGTATGGCTGCATGAAAGCGTAGCTTCTAATCCATCCAGGATTATCAAGGGTTGCATATGTGCAGCAGTCAAATCAGGGCCAACAACACTGAGCCCCACAGGAATTTCTGAATACCTTTTTTTTTTTTTACATCAATTCAGAAACTTCACGAGACTGTTTTGAAAACTGCAAACAAACTTGCATTTAAACCAGTAAGTTTGTAGACACACAAAACATTATCAACACTTATCCGTTATATTTCCTTTTCCCATACTTTTTCCCTGCTCACACACACATGCACACCTTTTTGCTGAGCGCTGCCAACATAAAGAATGTCTAATCTGCCTGAAGGTTTCTCTGCAGAAAGAAAAGCCCGACGCAGGCAGCCTAATCATAAACCCCCCACTTCTCAATTAGAGACTGAACCGAACCTAATGGCAGGATTAAGATTCAATTGATTTACACCAGGACAGGAAAAGCAAATCAGTTGTCTCTGTCTGTTCCCTTGGTAACCAATCGAAACTGAATGGGATTACTGAATACGTTTGTGAGTTTTCCATTTTCTACATGCCTCAGTCAGGCATGATAAGACAAGACGAGGGACCAAACATATAGAAAAAGACTGAACTTGGCCTATCTCAAACTGACACATTGGTTTTTGCCTTGTGGCACGACATGAGTAACATGATGGAAGAAAACGTGGTTGTTCGCACTTCCAACATGAATGAGCTGCCACAGTTAACCGCGACGCTCCATTCCTCTCTATTACAATGTCAGTTTCCCGTATTGTAAGTGCTGGGGGTTTAAGGAGAACGTGATGTTTCTTGTCACCATCTCCAGGGCATTTAGGCTCCTACAGCAAGCCACGGCACCATTCCTGTTGTCCTTCAGAAGTCCTAGTTTTTGTTTAAGCAAAGATTCCACTCCTTTTCATCCTCAGCTTCTCTTCATCGTCGGCATTATTTCACTTTCAGCAAAAATGAGAGAGTTGTCATGCAGAGGGAATGTTGAAATAGGCAGTAAACAAAGAAATCTTCAGTCACTCTGACTGATTCTTGACCTGATATCATTTGGATGTGAAACAAAACTGCTCTCTTTTGCTAGCTAATTACGTGGTAAGGAGGTCATTGTCATTGTCAACAGGCGCTCTCACAGACCACAAGCTCAGCACTATGGCCGTATTTTCCTGAAACTCCAGATGGAGCAGAGCGGCAGGGGGAGTGAGCGGCTGCCAGCCCGACTTTGAGTTGCAATGTGTAGCACTCATTCTGGGCTACACATTGCACCCCCTCCCTCAGTTCTGTCACCTTTTATAAATTCTCCACATTTCTGGGACAACTCATGCAGGCTGAATAATTTTGCTCTGCAGCTACTGTTGCATTTGAAGGTTTTGGGTGTTTAATCAGGTGTAAAATCATCATATATTTATGTCAGAGTGACAGGGCAGCTCTGATTTTAATGTGCGTATGAATGTGTGTTTTTTTATATTTCATATCCACAGGCCAGAGCCAGCGCTAAGAAGTTTCGGAAAGTAACACTGACCGTCTCACCTAAAGGCATCATCATGACAGACACGGAGACTACAGATCTCATAGAAAATGTCTCCATATACAGGTAAATAAAATGCACTTAATCAGATAGATTCTTAAGAGAGACCTGCTCAGTGGCTGGGATGATTGAGGCAAACACGCTAACAGAGTGCACTTTTGTGCCGGTCAATATTCAATGTGGATTCCCATTCAATGCAAGTATTTTAATGATTTTCAGTGTGTCAAACCATTTATTATTCAATATAGTAATACATTACAAGTGGCAGTGGCTCTGTTTATGTCTAGTGCCTTCATGCAAATAATAACATGCAAAGCATTAAAGATTCCATGCACTGCATTCAGAGTCTAACTTAAAATTTTCATATTTGTTTGCCTCAAAGAGTAAATGCCTGACTTTATAAGGATGGAGTGTCCTCGGTCACCATTTGGGGCTCAGTTTAGCTGCTGGTGTGGAAGTATTGGTACTAGTATTTGGTACCCATGAGTCTCCCCTTTACAGACATGCCAACTTTATGATAATCCCTTGCAGTTTCTGGCAAAAAAAACATGTAGTCTCTGTCATGCAGGACAACTGTGTTATTTTTGTCCTATTCTAAAATGGTGTAATTGCATTTTTCTACATACTGTGGTCCCTAAACAGTCGCATAAACTGGGACCGGAAAGCTGAGACTGAGACTTTTGAAACTTGACCTCATGTCGTGGTGTGACCTATAGGATAATCACAGCCTCATGAGACTTTACTAACACAAATAAGAAACATAGGGCGTTCAGAGGATTCAGAGGCGTTTTCTATATTGACAATAAGGGGGTTTCTGTACAGAAGTGCTTGCCATCCAATTGCTGACAAATACAATTCTTACAGCAGGGTTTGAACGGGTGCATGGAATCATTGAAGATGCTTGAATTTTAAAGTTGTGTTTTCAAGGTTTGAAAAGTGCTTGAACTTTGGATAAAGTAGTTGAAAATGCTAGAAGTTGTATCAGCATTTCTTTCACAACAAATGGCTTCTTGTACTATAAAACACAATACCATCTCTTTTAACATGATTAAAAACATTAAATAATCATTTTTCAATATGCAGGCTATGTATTTGTAAAAGAAGTGGAATTTACCGCAGCTCTAAGGTGTAGGAAACTTTTGAAAATGAACCTTGAAAGTGCTTGAATTTGACCAGGGAAAAGGTGTACGAATCCTGTTTCAGAAATCTCCAAATGTCAAATGTTTTTGATACAAAATGACAGCATGATTTTTCTATGGTGCTCCGCAAGGTCTGCCTTTCTTGATGTGGAATTTCGGAGGGATTTTTGAGCATTTTTTAGGTGGTAAAAATGGTTTAATTTAACACCAAATCTGTGTAACACATGGTATGAACCCCAAAACTGCTGCAACAACTTATGAGACAAAAAAGAGCATGAGAATGGCCTTCTTATACTTCATACATACTTATAGACCTTGACACAGAATGCTGAGCTGCATCTAAATTAATCTTTGGATTCTCAGCTTCCAAATGGTGTACACGGCTTCTATGTTGCATATACTGCTGACCTGAACATCCACTTCTTCCCCTAAAAAAAGACAAAAAATGGTCTATGGAAAATAGTGAAGGAGTGGAAGAGGTGAAATGAATGGTTCATTAAGTAAATTGTTGCTATGTTTAATTGTGGTTCCTCACATATGCCTAATAATGCTCGTAATCCAATCAAGTTGAGTCCTAAAAACAAAGAAATGGCTTCATCTGATACATGAACAAACTGATATCCTCTTATAAGGATCACCTTCCCTTCTGTCTTTGACTCCTTTTGTCGTTTTCTGCTCATAGCTGTTGTGAGTCTCATGTTTGACTCAGAAACCAATAATGGGACGGCAGGAGGGGGTCGCTGGGGGGCATCTGTCTGTATCTCTTGGTCGATGAAAACTAACCTTTTTCAGCATGCTGGGTTTCAGTGAAGTGTGTGTGTGTGTGTGTGTGTGTGTGTGTGTGTGTGTGTGTGTGTGTGTGTGTGTGTGTGTGTGTGTGTGTGTGTGTGTGTGTGTGTGTGTGTGTGTGTGTGTGTGTGTGTGTGTGTGTGTGTGTGTGTGTGTGTGTGTGTGTGTGTGTGTGTGTGTGTGTGTGTGTGTGTGTGTGTGTGTGTGTGTGTGTGTGTGTGTGTGTGTGTGTGTGTGTGTGTGTGTGTGTGTGTGTGTGTGTATTGTGATATGTTTGGCTGGCTTCCCCTTTATGGATATTGTCCTGTAGACTGGGCCTTGTGACATTGAGGATTACAGTCTACATATCATAAGGCTGGGCTGTGATTACAGAACTGTGTGTGTGTGTGTGTGTGTGTGTGTGTGTGTGTGTGTGTGTGTGTGTGTGTGTGTGTGTGTGTGTGTGTGTGTGTGTGTGTGTGTGTGTGTGTGTGTGTGTGTGTGTGTGTGTGTGTGTGTGTGTGTGTGTGTGTGTGTGTGTGTGTGTGTGTGTGTGTGTGTGTGTGTGTGTGTGTGTGTGTGTGTGTGTGTGTGTGTGTGTGTGTGTGTGTGTGTGTGTGTGTGTGTGTGTGTGTGTGTGTGTGTGTGTGTCTTTCTGATCCACCTTATCAGCGGTAACAGACCACAGGCCAGGGGAATCATCCTCGTCTTTGATCTTTTTCTCTTCTCCTCCTCTCCTCCCCCCTACTCCATTTTTACTGTCTAGAAAGAAATCTTTCTTTTATGCTCATATTAACATAAACAGAACTCCGAACGCAGGAATACCCACCACTATGACTAATTGCCCACTTTGAAACTCACGCTGCCAGTCTTTGCCAATACTACCCTGAATAATGATACAGGAGAAAAGGGCCACATGCAGCGCTTGGGGTTGACTAAGGATTGATTTATCCCCTTTATGAGACCCCAACCCCACCCCCACTTCCACTTCCACCTCCTTACAGCCCCATTTCTCCTCTTCCCCCTCCTTTCTTATGTCTCATTTTAGTTGCACATAATCCACTTATTGGCCAAGACAGCAAGTGAAGGGTGAAAGAAAGTGTAGATGTAAAGGAATAAAAAAAACCCTGACTGTTTATTGTGCATAACAAGTAAGTGAGAAAGGAGATATATATATATATACAGTATATATATATATATATATATACACACACACTGTATGTGCACATATGCAAGGTGTGTGTGTGTGCTTGTGTCCTGGCACGGATGGACATATGAGCATTTAAGGATGCATCTCTCACAGTGAGTGTATGTAAATGTGTGTGTGTTTGCAGAGTTAATTGTGTATTCACACTTACTGGAAGCCGGGATGTTTCCCTCAGGCGAAGCTTAGTGTGGAATAGAAAACAGAGAAGAAGGCATCGTACCATCGCATTGGAAATAGGATCCTTGCAGCCCCATCCACCCACACCCAAACAATGAAATATCAATCTGTATCAGTGACAGTTAAGTTTTTCACAACCTGATAATGAATTCAGCAGCCTCGACAGTCACTCAGGTCCTGATGGCACATTTTACAGTGCATATAATTTGCAGCATCGGAACCTCTGATTATATTATCATGAGCTTGATCTTCTAACATTAAGCCTGCCTTGTAGTTCTGCTGTAGGTCTAACTGCGGGCAGGGATAAGGACTAAATCACACACACATTATACGCTGTGTATATATATATATATATATATATATATATATATATATTTATATATATATATATATATACATATATTTGTTTTACCAGATAGGGTATCAGAATATAAAATTACAATATGTTGTATGGCTTAGATTTATACACAGAAAAATGTTGACATGATGATCCAACATTAAGAGGCATTTGCTGCTCATTTCACTAGAACAGGCAATAAACTTTAGAAATAGTGTAATTTAACTGTAAATAGTTCTCATTAAATGTACATTAGGATGATAAAACTGGTCACTCTCTGCCTCCCCACCCTCACAAGTGCCTGAATAAAGGACTTTGTCCCCAACCGGCCCCAGACTGTGCGAACTCAGCCCCCACCTCTCCTCCTCTCGCACGTTGAGTACCGGCTCCCCACAGGGCTGTGTGCTCAGCCCCCTCCTATACTGTCTCTACACCCACGACTGTTCAGAAAACAACCTGGCTCTGAACACCAAGAAAACCAAAGAGATCATTGTCGACACCAGGAGGCACAGCACCAACTTAGACCCTCTGTACAACAACGACAAATGTGTGGAGAGGGTCCACACTTTCCGGTTTCTCTGCGTCCTCATCTCCGCTGACATCTCCTGGACGGACAACACCACAGCGATCATCAAGTAGGCTCAATAGCGGCTGCACTTCCTGAGGGTCCTCAGGAAACACCACCTGGACTCCAACCTGCTGCTGACCTTCTACCGCTCGTCCATTGAGAGCCTTCTGACACACTGCCTTACAGCATGGTATGGCAGCTGCACCAAAGAAGACAGAGAGAGGCTTCAGAGGATAGTTAAGGCAGTACAGGAGATCATCGACTTCCCTCTCCCCTCCCTGATGGACATTTACTCCATCACCAAGGACAGCTCCCATCCTGCATCTGTCCTGTTTAACCTGTTGCCTTCAGGGAGGTGCTACAGATGCATTAGCACAAAAACAAACAGACTCAAGAACAGTTTCTTTCCCAAAGCCATAACCACCCTGAACTCATACAGTACATGCACCGACTTCATACTTTCTTCTAACCCCCGTTTCTCCGCACTTCCATATATCCACCTACCATGCAATTTGTTTTCAATATTTGCAATATTCAATATTGTTTATCATTTTTTTCAATCTTCAATTTGTGCAATATATTGTGCATACTGTAGGAATCCTTTATTCTTTTAATATATATGTATACGGCGCCATGGAACTCTGCACCTTTGTTTTGTCTTTTGCACTATTTATTACATTTTCTGTATCTTGTTTGACTGCACTGAGCTAGAGCTGCTTTTAATCTCATTGTACAGTGTATAGTGACAATAAAAGGCATTCTGATTGTGATGATATCTCAATACCCTTGATAGAGTTTATCATAATTTAGCTATCTTAGCTTAGCATAAAGACTGAAAGTAGGGGAAACCACTTGCCTGTTGCTATCAAAAAGTGGAAAAAAAGGAAATCTGCAGAAGCACACAAAACCACAACACACTTTTGTTACACTTCTGCTTTTGTACATATGGAACAAACACTATATTACACATATATTTGTAAGCTTTAGAGGTGACGGTAGGTACATTTTTATGACTTTGGAAAGATCCAGGCTAGCTGTTTTCCCCGGCTTCCAGTCTTTATGCTAAGCTAAGCTAACCGTCTCCTGGCACTAGCTCGACATGAGAGTAGTTATGTGTCGCTCACTAAAGGTAATAAGCGTAGTTCAGAAGATGCCGGACTATTCTTTTGAATATGAAACCATTCAGAAAAAAATACAAAAACATATTAATCAAATCTTATATTTCATGGCTCTGACTACAAGTTAAGTAACGACTGTGAAACAATCCAAACAGTAGCACATTTTTATGGTTTTGGGGCAGATTGAAGTGTTACTCTGGCGAAAAACCCTCAAAGTAGCACCAGGTGCAGTAGAGAGAGAGTCCCTACACATAAAACAAAGAACCAACAACGTAGTAGGCGAACCTGAAGTTTATTTAAAAAGACTGTTTTACAATGCTACAAACCCTAGCAGCTGGTAACGTCTATATTGAGAGGCAGCCCAAACATGTCAGTTATCGAGTTCAGTTTTATTGAACTTCAGTAAAACTGAACTTGGTAATCAACTTGTTTGGGCTGCTCCAGGTTCACCTACTATGTTGTTAGTGCTTCGTTTTATGTGTGGGGACTTTTATTATGCTACTCTAGAGGCATGGTGTTATTTTGAGCAATATTAGTGATTAAAAAAAGCTGTTTTGGATGGTTTGACGCTCTGCCCAGAGCTACGCAGTGTTAGCCATGTCTGGCTGTTAGCGAGTCTCCAGGATTTCTCTGTTAATAGTTCATGTATATTCATGCCAAAAAGAACGTGGGTTTGTTTTCCACCGAAGTTACACTTTAACACTTACTTAATCAGGAGACAAGTGGTTTGTATTGATGGGCTTTTATGTACAATACTATATAATCCTGAAACCAGGTATTTACCTTACTAAATAATGATACAAAGAGGGATCCCTTCACCTCCCTATGAACAGAGGGTTGTGAGGTGTGTTAGCTTCCATCTGGACTGATGTTACTGATTCATATTCTGACAGGAGCTCTCAGAGACCGACCAGCATATCAATCGGAAAAACATAAGGGTCAGAAAAGGAGAGCCGAGGCTGTGACTGACGTTTCGCCTTTTAATGATGTACGTTGTTCTGACATACCTTTGGATCTTTGAGATGTGTCTGTCGGATCCCCTGAACACTGTTCTACCTTTGCTCGAACATTCACGAATATATTTGCCATTTTCTGTCTATTTTAATTCTCTTTTATCACCATTTTGCATGACTGCTTCCCCTGCAGCAAAAGCAAAATGCTGTTTTTCATTAATGCACCTATGTCGGATAGAAAGTTCAACAAAAGTAGTTCATTGGTGTGTTAAACAGCATACCTTTATTCAGTGTGTTTGACGCTTTGATGCATGAAGTTCTAGCCATGCCTTGTACTGTAAATATTTAAATATTTTCCATTGATATTCCCTCTCTGCTTCACAAACACACCAGCGCTCTACACAGTGAGGAGATCAAAGGCTTGCGGTACACAGAGTCCCTTTGGAGATATGATGCAGACTGACAGCTCAGCTTCTGTTGTTCAAGCTTAGTGAAAACTCTGTCAATTATTTTGTTTCCTGTTGTTGTTTCAAGCTGAAGGCTTATTCTGTGAATATGATCCATTGTGTGGCACATTGGTAGCAGTCATTGGTTTAAAAGCAGTCGTCTTATAATGATATAATATTATAACGAGTGAAATCCGCATGCACAGGGATTTTTAAGAGACCCCATCATGCTCCACGGAAGTGACTGTAAACGGAAGAAGCAGCTTGCATGTCTTTGTGTGTCCAAAAAGATGAAATATTAAATGTGTATTCACTCCAATGAGATGTCTATATTCAGACATTCACATTATTCTCACATGGATGCTATGTTATAATGAAGAATTGTGTGAGTAAGCCATACTGCAGGATGACTGCATAGTTGTGAATCTCTTGCTGTTGATAACAGAAGATTCATAATGTCTGCATTATTCACCACCATTGTGTCATTCTGTACACAGCTCAGTGTTAAAACTACAGCCAGCCAGCCTTTTGAGGAACTGCAATTTTTGGCACCTCGGCTTCAATTTCCAGCCCTGGAGGTTGCTTCTTGGCTGAAATGCATTTGTAAAACTCTATCTTAGAACTTCTGGGTATCTCTACACTGCACTATACGATAAGAGAGAAGAGTGATGAGTTCTAGGCATTGGCTGTGTTTGCAGACTTTGTATTTTCAGGTTACAGTCCTCCTCTTTATTTAAGTGTACAACAAGCTCAGGGTGGGACCTTTAAGTAGAACTGTAATACGTTATGTGGTGGCTTTTGAATGACTTTTATTTTAATACCTTCTTCACAATATTTTCTGTCTCTTTCATTTGTCTTTTGGAAACACTAAAACATTGATTCCCTAAATGACACAACACTGCTTCACCATCACTACAGTTACATCACTACTTAATGCTGCTACTGTAATACTGCTGTCAAAGCAACAGTATGCATCATTGTCTCATCTCATCTCATCTTCATCCGCTTATCCGGGGTCGGGTCGCGGGGGCAGCAGCTTTAGCAGGGGACCCCAAACTTCCCTTTCCCGGGCCACATTAACCAGCTCTAACTGGGGGATCCTGAGGCGTTCCCAGTCCAGTGTGGAGATATAATCTCTCCACCTAGTCCTGGGACTTCCCCGAGGCCTCCTCCCAGCTGGACTTGCCTGGAACACCTCCCTAGTGCTAATGCATCATTGTGCAGTATAATATAATGCATTCATTTATTATCAATTTCTGTACAGTTATTCATAGTATTAAAAAACAATTCAGAGTGCACACACAGAAAGACGCTTATCTGATAAAAGCCCACTCAAATAAGTGAAATTCTAAATATTCTTGGGAGAAAGAAGATAATATCTGAATAAGATAACTGAGTTTTTGTTGAGCAGTTTGGTTACATCACACTTGTTTTCCAAACCTAAATAGGTCAACTCTTTTAACTTTTTCTCTGCTAATTTTTCTGCAATTAAGCCCAAATAAGTTCGAGCATGGGGGATAGGTGGGGAATGCAAAGCTGGGTGTCCTGGGCATTGCAATGTGGGTCAGGCATCAGTGGGGCAAGCTCGCAAACAATCTGAGAGGGAGATCCGAGCGCTGGTGATTTCATGCTTGTTGTGTGATTGAATAAATTACTTTTATTTTTAGTGCCCCTCTTGAAGCGGCGCAGCAAATGAGTGGCTTCCAGCTGCCGATCCTTTTTGTATACAGTTTACAAGTAACTGTAATGATGGCAGATTATGCAGACATCCATACACCGCTGACTGCAGTCCCTCACTAATGATGATGACTTGTATTGAGCGACCTATTATCTCAGTCTAATTTAGAAAGCATGAATTGATGCGTTATATTCAGCCTGTGGAGTTCTATACCTGCATAATGAGAGTAAAAGGAGTCAGTCTGTACCTTATGCTGCTTATAACAAATGATGTGTGTATATTATAGAGACAGAGATCAGGTGAATCACTCACTGTGCTTTGTTTTCATGCTATAAAAGCAATAAAACATGGTGCACTCCGCTGATTCAGGTAACAACCCCAGGAAGACATATGGAGTGACTCAAGATCGCTACCGCTTCTTAAAGCCTGTTTAAAATCCGACGAAAGAAATCCATCGGTTTTGTGTCAGTCGTGTCAGTTAACCCATACAAGCTGTTGTGGGGGAGTCGATGACTCGGTGGACTTTGTCTAGATTGGTTTTAGAGAGCAACTGCAAATAACTGGCCATGGAAGTCACTGGATTTTCAGACAATTGAATTCCTTGAAAACCAGATATTAGATCCAGGAGAGATTCAGTGTGATTGTTGGTAATGAGGTTCCAAGCGCAAAATGGTCACAGCAGAGATCAATTCATAATCCAAGACTTTCCATTTATTTATGACAGAAAATTGCAAATTCAGACAAAAGTTGCAATATATTATTATATTGGCGTCCACACCTGATGCAGTTTCACATGTCTTTTCTATTGTGGCTGATGTTCTCAAAAGACAAATAAGACTAAACAAATTTAGCGCGGCAAGTTACCTGAATACATTCAATTCAACAAAACCATATACTCTTTAAAGTATGAGTTACTTATCCAGTACTGTATTACATACAGTAGATGGAGACGCAGAAAGGAGGACCGGCATGGAAGCAAAGCAATGTTGTGCTGTGGACGAGGGCAGTGCGGACCTGTGTTCCGTGAGGTAAAATGACTGTTTTTGTCAGTGGCTCTGAAAGAAGTATAGATAACTGCTTCCATTCCCCCAGTGTAAACTTAAACAGGACTGTCTGACAGCAAGATAAAGCAATGAAAATAATGTACTTCGACTGATATAATTATTTTTTTAAAGTTGGCCTTTTTTAAGGTTGCTAAAAATACATTTAACAGCTGCCCCCTTCCACAGCAGTACATTTCTTATCTTCCGTGTCTTTCCTCATCCCTGCATCTCCAAACTGGACGTGTACCGACTGCCATCTACTGTAGGTAATAAACTGACTATTGATAAGTACCTCATACAACCCCACTTTAAAGCAACTGAACCATCCCTTTAAGCTGGCATACTCCCAACACAAAATGAGTAAAGGTTGTGCCTTTGCCTACATTATCACAAATTTTCATCTGACCCTTGCATTGAAAAACCTCAAATCCCCACAGCAATATTATATCAGCATTTTAGCCGATGTTTTGCATAAAACATACGCTTTATTTGAAAATATAAAGCACTAAAGAGCTCGAGCACAGCTTCAAGCATCTCTCATGGATGTCACTGCTGCTCATTGGTCTCCTGCTCCACCATTACATTCCCAGCTGTGGGACTTAATTAGCATACTATTTGAAAACCAGCGCTCTCTCATCCTGCTGTGATTGGTTAGCTTATGCATATGGAAAAGGTTGAGAGCAAAAGCAAAGTTATGGTCTAAATTGACATGTATGCAGTGTAGCTGATGTATACGGTCTTATTAAGAGTGCAGATTAGCAGCCAATGCACTTTACATGTTCTGCATGCGTGTCCTATCATTAAACAGGGTTGCCTTATTCATTCATTCGTCTACTGCAGTCGCTCTTTTATGATCATTAATGCACTTGTGTCAGGTCGATTGAGAGTGTATTTTTTTTTCTGCATCTTCTCCTCCAGAATCTCGTACTGCACAGCAGATAAAACTCAGGATAAGGTCTTCGCATATGTCTCTCAGAGTCAGTTCAATGAGACCCTGGAGTGCCATGCATTTCTCTGCCAAAAGAAGAAGATTGTAAGTTTGCAACACTTGTATAGACCTGTGTGTGTAGATTTGTATTTAGCTTGACATATGGAATACACACGCTTAGACTTAGGAAGTCTTAAGACCAGTTTGTTTGGGAACTGAGTACATGTAACTGCATTTGAGGCAGCAAGTAGCGTAAAAGTAGACAGTGTGTAGCTCCATCTTGTGGCAGGACACCTCACAGCTCTCCAGTCTATACTTTGTACTCTTGATCCAACATTCTTTTGATTGCATTGTGTTCAATTGGTTATAATTAGAAAAAGAAAAGAAATGTAAATATCAATGTAGATGGTTAAACAATCAGATTAAAGATGTTTAAACAAAGACAGTTTCTGTCACGCCATAATTGAATCCCGACTATTAGTATTTTATCTTGCTGTTCATATTTAATTACTGTTATTCTTCCCCCTTCCTTTTCTCTACAGGCTCAGGCTGTGACATTAACGGTAGCCCAGGCCTTTAAAGTAGCCCTCGACCTTTGGGAGATTGCTCAGGAAGGTGAGATTGAGACAGTTCAGCTTTTTCTCTTGAACTGTTTAGAGTAGTATGAGTGAGGAAACGCTGTATTCCGTCCAGCCTGTGAGTAATCTAACGAAGAATCATTTTAGTTTTCAAGCCACTGTTGTTTCCTAAACAACCAAAGGGACTGAAGAAAAATACTACACATACTCAGCAACCATCCTGAACTCCACGATCTCCACTGTGCTATATGAATGACACACTACTGTACTTCCAGCATGTACAATTGCAACTAAGCTTGAATGACTGACAAATTCAAATACCAACTCATCCACATCCTATAGTTTTATTCAGGCTAAGTTTTGAGAACTGTTTATTTTTTTCTTTTCCGTCTGCAGACAAAAGCAAGAAAGCCAGGACTTGCTGTTCTTGTGCAGCAAGCAAAGTGCAGACCGAGACAACAGACACTCAGTGTGTTCCAGCAGGTAAGTTCTTTTGATTTTATCTGCAGTGCGTCTCTGTACATCACATCAGGTTCAACAGCAATGACAAGAGACGTGATTTTATTTGTTAAGGTTAAAGAAATTAAACTGAACACGGTGGAATGTCTCACTGTTACTACAACAAGGTTGGTCTTTATTTTCAGCCTAAAGCGAACCATTACTTTTTTCTCTTAGCATGGCTTTCTATTTAAGAAATTGCACCACACAGTTCGATGAACATTAGCAGCCTTTTCCTGATAAGAAGGAAACATTTTGGGAAATATGCGTATTTGCTTTCTTGCAGAGCTTTAGATGAAGATATCATAACTCGCATAATGTCTGTACGGAAATCATAAAGCTAGAGCCTGAGTGTGCTTAGCTTAGCTTTGCATAAAGATTGTAAACAAGGGCAAACAGCTAGTCTGACTCCGTCTGAAGTAAGAAAATTCCATGTACCTGCAGCCTTTTGAGGATTTTCAGGGGGTTATGTAAGTCTGGCACATAATCCCCCGCCGGTAAACAACATGTGTTGTTTTTACAGTCAGTCAGTTTTTATTTACCATACAGACATGAGTGGTATAGAGTGGTATTACTGTTCCCATCTAGTGCTCAGCAAGAAAGCTGATAAACAGATTTCCCAATTAAGCAAACTAATTAATTTACAGTTTCCAGAGTAGCTGATATACATGGACTTTGACAACTTGCTGAAAAAAAACAAGTTAAAAAACCTTTTTAGAGGCACATTTGTATGCAGCACTTATCTTCACATTTTCAAAACACTTACTATAAGTCATAGCGTATATTCTACAGGAAGTAAGAAATGACCTGTGTGTGTGTTTCCCAAACCATCAACAGGCAGCACAAGTTAAAGCATAGAAACACACACACATGTTAGCATGAAAATAGATGCTGTTGGACTGCTGCACAAATGTACTCATCCTGGTTATTCATAACATTAGCTTGTACTTTATGAAAATCCTGCTGTTTCCTCAAAATATGCCAGACACTCTGTATTTGCCAGATGTATATAAAAATGTATATTAGATGACTGCAGTATATAACTGACTGTGACTTGATTGCTAGTTATCAACATCCACACTGAGCTAACTGGAACGTATGCTTTTTGTGGTAATGGACATTTTCCACCCATCACTTTGGGGATTTGTGCAGTTTGAGGCACAAAAACAACTTCACATGTTGATCTCTTCATAAAGCTGTCTGTCATTCAGGTTTGTTTTCTATTCAACACATCACACTGTTTTTTTTAACAACTTTAACTTAGATTGTTGCTCATTTAGGTATAATATATAATGTTCTAGAGAAATTCTTAATATTTGACATATTTCTTGTAGAGCCCGACGTAGTTTTTGAGCTAGAATGAAAATATACCTGTTCTTTGTAGAGTGATACATGGAGTGACCTAAATGTCTATGCAAAGGGTGCTTTCTAAAACAAATAACTTTACTAAATAATATTTAACATTATTATAAATTTGACATCCAGTGTATTACATTGTCAACCAGTTCTAGAAATGAACACTAATAAAATAAAGATGCACATACTGTACAAGGCTGGAGGGACAGAAACTACTCGTCACTGACAAGATTCCCATGATTAGATTAACTCTATAAAAATGACAACGGTAATATGTCGCAGCCACCAAAATGAGACAGCAAGTAGATGCAGATTTAGAGTAAGCAAAAATTAAAATTGTCCAGACTTGAGGCAGCTATTTTCATAATCCTCACAAACCCAACAGTTCCCAGTGCACATGATTAAAGTCAATGCTTCTGTAGTCAGTTTAACGACTTAAAAATGACCTTTCTAGTGTTGGTGTGTACACAACAATGAGACTTTTGTAGTCTGACACGGCACACTCACACACAAATTGAACTGCTGTCAATCACGCTGACACTTAGGACAAATCACCTAATTATACTCCACTAATTAGTCATTCAGGGGAGCAGTAAGTTTATAAGCACTTCCCAACAGCTGTGACATTTATAGGTCAAAATGTTTTCATTTCTCAGGGGTCAAAGGGTCTGCAAAATGAGACTTAATCATCCATTCAGTTTGTTGTTACTTAAGGGCTGACTTTTCCAGCTTCTTTCAATTAAAATTGGCTCCACTTCCGGGGGTAGTGGCCCGAGGACAGAGAGAAAATGTTATGTAAGTGAAAGCCTCAAGGACCTCGGGAGTAACCGGGGCGCAGAGAGGCGCATGAAAGTTTTACAGAGATGTTTTAACTTCTGCCCGTTGCAGAGAAATCTGTGAGCGCCACAGGCTGGAATTTGATGTTTCACTTCTGAGTTAAACAGGCAGAGTCAGCTGACAGGTCTCTCTTTCTCTCTCTCCTCCGGTGTGTGTCCCATCCTTTCTTTACTTCCTGTCCCCGTCCGTCTCACCTACCGCGTCCCTCTCAACCTCCCTTCCAAACCTGCCATATCCCTCAGATCCCGAGGCACACAAGCCCGTTGGGATGGAGGAGAAGCTGCGGAGGCCCTTCTTCTCTGCTTCACTCAGCTCGCCCTCGCCTCGCAGTAACCCTACTCGAAGGCGACCAATCAAACACGACTCTTGGGTAGGTCACACCATCTATCTCTAAACTGCTGATCGGGCCAAAAATAATGGTTAATTCAGTTGTATGGTTATCTAGGTGACAGATAGATGCGCTGATCCAGCTCTTTCTCTCCTGATAACAAATAACAAGCAACTCAGCGTATCGATACCATACTCTTACTGTCTTTTTCAGATTTTAAATATGTACATCCTCATTGCACAGAACTCTTTAGAAAGACTTTTATGTAAGCTAACATTAGGCCATCAACGCTTTTGACATGAGCTCAATAAGGCCAGTATTTGTGCTGATAACAGTCCGGTGTATCAAATATTTTTTTATGTTTACTAAATCATATCCATTGCCTTTTTCCTGGTATTAAAAAGTATATTTATTGAGGTTTTAAATGATAGAAATACCCCACGTGGTGTACTGTACTACAGTATTTATCCAAAAGCAGGGGTTGCCTACAGTATGTGGAGAGCAGTGTGTCCATTGGCAAACCAAATATTGGCAAATAAAAAAATAAACCTTGATCTATCATGATTATAGGACACTCCCTGTGCCTTCTGAATTCCATTTTCTGAGACACAATAGAAGCAAATATTCATGACAGATGTCTTGAACAGTTAAAAGAAGCCGCTCCATGCAATTGGAAAGACCGAGAGTCAGTTGAATGTAACACATTGTGTATTTTTGGCCGGGCTGACGGATCAAAGTAAAATAATATCCACCACAGCATGATGCTGTAACAATGTTGTTTTACATGATACAATAAAGTCTTGTCAAAGGGTGGTTAGTTGTTAACAGTTTTTTTATCCTTTAAAATGTTTATTCTTATCAAGCTTTTATTGGAGCATTTATACGTGGTTTTGAATCATTTTTCAATGTTCATGCTGCAGACGCTCATCAGTCACCATCTTGGTGCTCACTTACAGATTCTGAACACTAGGTGGCACCATATTCATGAGAATGTCTTTCCTACGGACTGATCTAACACAAATTTATCTGCATTCATTGGTTCATATTTTTCTTGATATATTTCTCTCATAAGGAGAAGTTATGCCTTAATTGAGTCAAATGTGTTTTTTCATAACCCCTTCATGTTTGCCTTTCATCATGTTAAATGTGATATTTTCAGTGTAAATTGTTCAGAATTATATTTAACTTCTCAAATCTATTAGTGTGTCAAGGTATACAAAGGTAATTTAAATTGGTTGGCTCAAAACTAATGCAGAGAATATAGAGTAAACATACCATGCAATATACAGTCACAGTGATTGGAATAAAAAGCGTGCATAAAAATATCTGCATTGGGCATCATTTGATCCTTTAGCCCATTAATTCATTTGTGTCACTTTGTGGGTAAATAAGTTTGCAACAAACAGCTGACTCAGTGAAGAGGCACATGAGCTTGAAAACAGAGAAGCAGCAGGATTGTAATTTGAAATAATTTATGTGTGTATTGATTGATATTGTTCATGTCCCAACAGGATGTAGACGATGGACTCGATGATGCGTTTTCAAGGTAACCTTTGCAAAAGTCTGCTGAGCACGGGGGGAAACATTCTTTAACTCATGAAGGGAGATGGGATTGTTCTCACGCACAAAACACTTCCCTGTTCCCTCCTAAAAGTCAGATTTATGAAAGCATTTTTGTGCTTTTATTATTTACAGTTATATTTTCCAGTTTCTTTTGAATGCTGTCGAGCTGTTTTGGAGGATGACAGCTGCACTAAGGGTGATGGTCAGCTGTCAGTAACCTTTCAAATAAGAAAACCTTCTTTTGACACATCGACTGACACATTTTTATTAAAATTCACATAAACGGACACACACACAGCGACATGCAATAGTCTTCTTTTCTCAGGTGACTCCAAAGATGACATTATATTCATGGCAATGAGGTGATGTATAAAACAACTGTTTCAAGGTTACAGATCAGTAATAACTTCATTTGTGTTCAAAAACACATTTGTAGAAGTCATCATTGACTGGTGAGGTGTTAAAAAAATGACAACAGCTTTAGTAAGATTTTAAAGAGGTAGATTAGTATAAATGTTGTGTTGTTAGAAAGAGAAATTATAAACTTAACAAAACAAATGAGTGTAGTTACTGTAGGTGTTGTAAAGCTCTGGTGTCATTAAACTAGAGCTGATTAAAACAAGACCGTCTCCGGGCAGATGACAGCAAAATAAATAGCTAGTAGTTGGATATGACTTGATTCTCTACCTTGTACAACACTAGGGGGCATATCATGCTGATTTTCAGGTGCATACTACTAGAACATGTTTATATGCTTTATTGTTCAAAATACACATTCATTTTCTCATTCTGTCTGTCTGAATATATCTGTCTTCACCTTCTATCTGAAACGCTTCGTGTTAGCGCCTGTCTCTTTAAGACCCCCCCACCCACCCCCCAGAGATAGCCCAGTCTGCTCTGATTGGTCAGTGTTTCTCTCGGCATCTCTGCACCTTCGTTGAAGTCGGGGAATGACTGTAACAGAACTCTAGAGGCACTTTCTACCTGTTTATAGTAGAGCTGTGACATCACAACCATAGAGAAGTCCTGACAGCTCGTTTAAAGACACAGTTTCTGAATAAGGGCTGTGTGCATTTCTCTCTGGATTGAGTGTTTTGCTGCTTTCACAGTATTTATAGTATATTATATTATAGTATATTATTTATAGTATGTTACACAGTATATTTATATGGGAGCTTTAATAACATAGCCCAGTTCTCACAACCCAGTGCTACTGATTGCATTTAAAAAAAAAAGTTATTTTGTTTGATTTGGTTCTGTACCATATTATATATCACTATACTGTATAACAATGCATGTGAATATACTATTATAAGCTTGTGTTAAATACTAAGCTGACTGACCATAGCAATCCAGTGAGCAGTTTTGTGAGATCACTGTGTTACTCTTGAACCAATGCAGACGATAGAAGTGATTATTTACTGTCAACACCATCGTCTCTCCCAACAAAGCTGTCAGGAGCACAGTGGCTGAAGCCAGGAAGGCCACTTCACAGTGCATCAGCGTTTTTATCTCTGACCTAGGATTACAATGCAACACTTCTTTTCTTTTCTTCGAGAGTGCGACTGTCTGTGAAATTGCGTGAGATGCCTGCAGAGAGGCTTAAATGTGAAATGGGAGTCTCGAGGGTAAAACGTGTTTGTGCTGTAGCCTGCTGCTACAGAGAAACACAACATGATACACATTTGGCCCCCTCTGACAAACTCTTTGATAATGTGCCTCCATGCACAACAAAATGTTGGAAATGTAGGCCAAACAGTCCAGTGAGTGTCTGAGCCCTCTGTGTCTGCGTGGCTTTTACTTTCCTCATATAACCAGATGAGATGTGCGTATGTGTTCTGCAGTGCTGTGTTATCCCTCTATAAAGAGAGAAGAGAAGCAGAGGGATGGTGCATCACACATTAAAGAGATTGCGGCTCATTAAGTTGTGTTGCCTGCGGCTACTAGATCTTTGGTTAAAGCAAAATGGGTAAATGACAAACAGAGATTATATACAGAAGTGTATGTAGAAGCTGGCCGGGTGTGGAGGGAGATCAGAAGAAGAAGGCAGGTCATCCCTGAGGCGGTTCTCAGCAGGCACGAGGAAGTACTGACCTCAAGTGGGGACGTCAAACGGAGGAATGTGGAACACTCGAAACTAAATCTGACGTCCCAGAGAAAATGCTTTAAAAAGGATTTGGAGAGCAGATCGCCTCTGCAGAGGTCAGCAAGGATGTCAGGCTCTACTACTGCCAGGGTTTGCTCTCGCCAATGGTCAAGCATTAGATTTATCTCTGATTACAAAGCAGTGCGCCAACGTTTTAAGGATGAATAGATTCTGAAGATATAATCGGAGCTCGCTTATCTTGTCTACCTTTTGTTCTCGGTTCAACGGAGCTTTGTGCAGCTTTGTCTTCTGACTTCAGCTTCAACTGATGCAGCCAAATCCACTTCAGTAGAATCATTTTTAATTAACTATCAGCACGGGTCAGGGTTTAGGCTTCTGTAAGAAAAGAAAATCTAATTATCCGAATAGAAGATAGTTATTTAAGTTGAAGCTCAATGCTTATAATGAGGGCAATAAGTGCTCCCAACTATTGACATCTACTTTAGTTCATAATGGGTTTGATTAAATGAATAGTGACCATGGAGAAAAAATTACTATTATGCAGTGTTCAGCTTCATATTAAGGTAATTCAGATGACAGACTGTCGCTTCAATAATTGTCTGCGATGACATTATCTATAACTGAATGAGGTAACAGTGATGATAGAGCCTGTGGCCCACTGTTGAACTGTTTTGCAGTGTCATGGACTGGGTGTATGTGGCAACATTTCTGAGAAAAACACAAGTGGGACACAGTTAGCGACTGTATTCCACTTCAGAGGGTAGGTGGCGATAACTCGAGACTCGCTTTTTGGCTCACTTGTGCGTTTATTTCCCCGGCTCTACTGGCATTGCACACAGACCATACTGATCCTTGAGATTGTAACTTTAAATAATTAAACCTTGTCTAAATGTGACAAGTTCTCT
The DNA here is from genome assembly GCF_963691815.1 of Echiichthys vipera. Classification (NCBI taxonomy): domain Eukaryota; kingdom Metazoa; phylum Chordata; class Actinopteri; order Perciformes; family Trachinidae; genus Echiichthys; species Echiichthys vipera. The sequence continues at coordinate 18,472,424 of NC_139844.1, forward strand.
TTTTAGTTTTATTTTAAGCTTCTTAGAGTGTTTGTTTTTCCATGGTGGCATCAGGAAGGCACATTCATACATACACTTGTTAGGGTCCTAGAGTGTTTTAACATAACTTAGCCTTTGCAATTTAGTCACGTAGTCATGGTTTCCTCTGTCTTGTATCTGGCATGCAGCAACATGGAAGTAGAGGAAATGGACACTGGTAAGTGATGTGACTGCCATGTTACTTACTTACTTGTTATTGCATGTTGCATGCTGTCTTACATTTAGAATACAATTCATTTCTGTACAGTACTATTTTATTTGTGCACCATCCAGATTGTCCAGGAAGCAAATTATATAAATCGGTTCTGATCCTTGGACTCTTTGTAATGAGCTGACATGCCTTAAGGAGCCCCTCCACTACTGACATCTGCACATTGTGCCTCCCCCTGTACAGGAAACATATATGGAAAAAGCCACATTCAAGTCATTTAGCTTGAGTACATCTGAAATATAAACAAGGCAGGCAAGACTATATTTTCCCTGCAAACTTCCATTATTGATAAGCCATTTGTAGGGGGTGTTAGTTGTGGGGGTTATTAAAAACAATAAAAATAAATAGATGTGTTATTTCTAGCCTTTTATTTTTTGGAAACAGCGATTGAAATCATCACCTATTTCAAAGTTTGTATTCAGGCACATCATGTACATTATAGTCCTTCCTTATTCCCATTTTTCATCAGAAGCTGAAACATCAACGTAACGTATTGTAGAGAGTATCAGTTCAGTTCACTGTGCAATAGTTGTCATGTGGTTTTGATGGTGACAGTTGTTTGTTCGTGTTCGTATGAGTGACCTCATGGCTTTTGAAATGTTCTGCCACTCTTCTTCTCTCAGTTTTTAACCTCACGCATCATGTGCACCCTTTTGATGACTAAATATTTGGAGCTTCTGACCTCTGTAGCAATGTTACTTTTCTCTCTTCCTCTCTTTCTGTCTCTGTCAGACTGGCCGAGTCCTGCACCGAACCCTTCTCTGACAATGCAACTCTGAGTCTTCAGGAGGTCTCCAATGAGAATCTGTTGTCTGTCTGCAACAATCAGTTTGAATAACACATGCTGGTAATAGCTGCCCACCTTACTGCACCACAGAAATGAGATGGAAACCATATCCCCTAGGCCTCAAGACGAACAACAAACACAAAAACCGCATACATTGTTTGAACAGACGGCTACACCTATCACACTTCTCCTGTTTGAATTTCTGTGCAGAGAAGACAGAATGGATACCCTGATATTATAAACTACCCTTTCTGTGAATGCCTGCCAGTCAACACACTCCACTCGATGTAAACAGCCCTCTTCAGCCATCTCCTGCCATATTCAAACTCTCACAAACTGCCAGATAGAACGGTACACACAGGGTGCAACATAGCAACACAGGATAAAGAATCACATATTTATACTCAAAGAAGTTCCTTTTGTAAAGAAGAAAAAAACGCTCACGCACGGAAACACTTGAAGATCACGAGGAAGATTTTCTCAGCATCAAGAAGTCCAGAGACGTGCGTGTACATAAAAGGCTGCCGTCTCTTTCTGCGAATGTGAAATCTCCGATCTTTTGTCCGATGCACTAACAGCTGCCAGTCTCAGCAATCACTGGACGAAGACCAGTGTTAGAGGTCACCAGCAAGGCAAGAACAAATCTCCAGTCATGATATTTGTTGAATCATGCGTTCATCGTTCAGTTTGGTGGGCTGATTCAAACAGTTCTTAGAAGAAAGGAACAGCATGTGTACCCACTTTTCATCTTTTTGTTGATTGCAACATAAGTGTGTTGTAAAAATAAAAAAAAAGTCCACCTCGGAAATAAAAGAAACGTTTCCGAAAGAGGAAAACATGGAACAGTGTATACTTTTTATTATCTACAAATCAAACATCAACACAAGGACTGCTTTACTTTGTGTATCCGAGACTTTAAACCAAATCTCTTGTCTTTCCTCAGCAGAGAGATTTGCTCAGTTATGAAGTTTGTTACATAACACGTGGGTGGCATCAGGTTATAAAGATATTGCATTATCAAGTCAAGTCAGTTATATAAATATATATATATATATATATATATATATATATATATATATATATATATATATTCAGTTCGACATCACAAGTCACAAATCTGTTTCAAGGGGCTTCACAATCTGTGCAGATTACAACACCCTTTGTACTAAGACCCTTTGATTTGCATAAAGAAAACTGTATCTAAATGAATTATCAGAAGACAGAATTTAGTTACCCATCTTTTTCATCTACACATTACCATCACCATGACAACTGAGCAACTCTGAGTGTCTGCTGAGGAAGGCCATGAGATGATAAAAGCTTTGGAAAGTCAAGAATGATGAATGAACCTTAATTTTGCTCTGGCGTTCGACACTTACGGTCACATTGGGGTTAAAACAATGCATTCAATAAATGCAGTTTGTTTATTAGTCTTTTATTCAACCCTCTCTGCCGCATAAACACCCACATATTCCAAACTCAATGCTCCAAGTTTGTAAGGCAGGCTTTGAGTTAAAAACAAGAAAGATGATATAATCTTGAATCCATCAGAAAACACATAAAAAACACAAAAAACAAGACAGCCTCACTGTTGTGAGAAATGTGGATGATCAGTAATCAAAACTTAATAATCCACTGATAACCCCTGTGCTTGCTTGCTTTCTGTTAACAATGCCAATAGATTGTGTTTTGTAAAGTAAAGCAAAAACAACTTCATCACTCAAACTTTTTTCCTCGGCTGACCTTCCTGTAACAATTGATTTCAGCGCCGTCTTATGAATATGGCTTATGTAACTGGAATATAATGACTATTTCATATTCTGTCATCTTCTCAATCAGTCAGCTGCCACTGTACATAAAGATGATGTTACTGCTAAAGAATAGCAACAACGTAAGATCAAGGGGACAATTGTATGGCAAGGCCAAACAATTAGAGTAAAAAAAAAACAACTATTTCCATATGCTGTATTTTTTCAATGTCAAAGCTGTGTAACTTATGTATGCATATTGTATCATTATAGAGGAAGTAGGATGAATAGAATCAGGGCTTCACACAGGTTGTTTTGAAAAGTAATTATCACTCTTGTGTAGATGCTTGTATGTTTTGCATTAGGGTTAGACAGTTTGTACAAATGTAATCGTATGTGGTTTTTATCATGGCAGGAATATCTTTATTTTTGCAAATTAACCATTAGTTACCCACGCACAGTACACAATTATAAAGTCCTGTTCTCAAAGTCGGTAATGACCTGTTACAGTGATCGACACAATTCACATTTTCCTCTCTTAACTGAAATCTGTGTCTCACAACATGTCCCTTATCTTCAATCTTATTATAGACAAATTATTGCTCTCCTTAAACACAAATTATTTTCGTCCAACGCTCAGATGACGTTCGTTGTCAAGAGGATATTATATTGTGCCCCAGTTAGGCTGAAGTTGTCCTTCTCTCTGTATTCATGGCATCATGACTGAGGTGGGTGGAAGTGGTGGTGGTGGTGGTGGTTGGGGTGGGGGGGCTCAGTGTCGTTGTCATGACACCCTGCTGCAGAATAATTGGATGGCTTATCAGGTTACGCCATGAAGCTTAATTGCATTGTTTCGTTCCTGAAATAATAATAAATACAGACTCCACTGCATCTCCAGTAGAACGCTCTATAGGCTACGTTTTTGGGTATCATAGATAGCCTTCAGCATGTGTATGGAGGACCCACATATTATTGAGTGCACTGTCAGAATGCAACGTTTTCATTTCTGCCTTACCTTGAACACCTTTCCTCTCGGGTAGAAATGATTTTGAACACTTTCTCACCTTTTTAGCTCCATCATTGACTTGGCTGTTGATGATCGATGTGTGGTTGCTTCAGAATCATCTGATTGACTGAAACGTGGAGATGGGCTGATGTCCAGGAGCCCCCAGACTCACAGTTGCTTTTCAATAAGGAAAACAGTAGTAGTGTTGAAGGGCATTTACTCATAAGGATAAAATAAATATTAATATCAGACATATACTATACTTATAGCAAAAAATTATAATAGCTGTATTTGTAATATGAGCCAAGTCCCTCTGGGTTATAATTTAGAGTTGATCAATCCCTGTATAAACTGTATTATGGCACAAACTGATCCGCTGCACTCTCATTCAGCGTAAATCCTGAATGGATGCGGCTCTTTGGTGCACCCGAGAATTTTCAATGCAGGGGGGAGGACAAACCTGCACTTGGAGGTGTAACATGCCAATTTGAGTCTGGAGTGCACTGAATACAAATCAGCCTGCGGTTGTTTGAGGCCAGAAGACAATTGAGGCTTTCACAATTTTTCCGATAAGCTATTTTTGCCCAAATTAACCACTGATGTTTACATGTATCTGTTTACTTTTCAAAGAAGGTGCTTATTTTCTATCTATGCAATTAGTGGGTTTCCAATAGTGTTGTGATATTATGATAATAGCAATTTGTGTATGAACCACAACTAGTTGTCCTAAACTGTGTAAAAAGGTGTACAGAATCTGGAAACTGTTAAGGTTTGTAACATATTTATGCATAATAAAAGCCTTTGTACAAATATGTCATTGCACTAATTTTCTTTATGAATCTAGAAGGACACAAACAGAAACAGGGATAAAGCTTCTGTCATACACAATAGGATTGCAAAGATATAGTTTGGCCCTCAGCACTGCCACACAATACGATTGCGATGTGTCTTTTTGTAGCAAATCAATTTGATTCCATAACTGTTCTTTAGTTGGATCAGTAGTTTCAACAGATCAACTAAATTGAACCACCAGTGCAGACGAGCACTGTCATCTGTTCAGAACATTCCAGGTTAATCATGACATTTTAATCCATAAAGTTTTTCTCTCAAACATTTTCCAGCTCACTTTGGTCGATCCAAAGCAAGGACAGTCTCTTGTGTGGAGGTCTGACTGACACAATCGCATTGATGCGTCTGTCCTTTCAGCCCACAGAGCGTCCTCACTATTATAACTCTGTATAGGTTGACTGTGCGTCTTATTATGACCACTGTTGTACGTTTGTTGTAAAGTGGCAGCCTCTAGAGGCCATAGTAATTATGGTGGGAGCAAAGGAGGAAACCAGGTGACATAGCGTAAAGAGCACCAAAGGCCGCATAGGGATGGCGTCCTGGTGCAGGGATGGGTCAAACAAACCCTTGACTTTCACCGAGGAGACCACTGTTTTTAAGTTGGCCATCGTAACTATGTTAGTACGTAACCACATCATTGATATAACTATGTCACAGACTTGCGTACATAACAAACTTTCTAATTTGAACCCAAACATGATCTTTTACTAAACCTAACCAAGTAGTTTTTTGTTGCCTAAATTTAACCAAATAGCTGCTTCATAAAATTAAATATAACCATCTTGTCTTTTTGGGAATCATTAGCAAATTACCATGCCTGTCAGGTATTCAGGTATAGGGACAATAATTTGTCTCAGTCATGAATAAAAAGATATCCATATGAACATTAATTCCTGATTGAGACAATTCAATTTTAGGTGGTTTAATATTTCTATAGCTGCACCTGTAACTCGTTAGAAAGATTATTTTACTGCAAACCTGATTCATTTTTCAAAATGATTATTATACAAGAACATGGCGCTAAGGAGGTTTTCGTTTTTGTTCACTCGCACCAAGCAGAGCTAGTTCAGTAAAATGCATTTTAACAAACAGAATTTCCAAATGCCGTTATTACAGATAAAGACCAAACCTAAAATTAAGAATGAACAAACAAAACCACACGTCCCATTCATAAAAATGTGCTTTAAAGAACGAGTATTGACGTCCCACTGGAACAGAATAGTTACCAAGAGTTCTGAGAAGAGTGGTTCCCCCCTCATAGTGTGCACGTGTAAAACCCAATCTAATTAAATGTGTGCGTACGTGTTCTGTTAAACGGCAGTGCTTTCTGTGAGTGTTTGTCTGAAGACTCTTTATAGAGGAATGTAAATACCATTTTATTTTCTAAAGGCATGGAGGCTGCATCATGGCAGGGTGCCTCTAATCTTGTTGTCACACTGTGAAGCACCAACAGCGGGGAAAAACACAGACAAGGGTTGAAAAAATCTTTACCAAATACATACAAATGGCTAAGCAAATAACTAAATATTCATATTATATGATTAAGAATACATTTATTTCACATTAATCAGCCAGTCAGCGACCGTGCTTGGAGCCTTCACATGTTTTTTCTGTTACGGCAGTCTGCAGATAACATCCTGAGCAGTGTCCTCAGCCACCTCTGGTCTGACACATTGCAAGATTATTCTCCTCACACATTCTAAACTATTCTCACAAGACAAGACAAACTACCTTTTATATGGTTTATAATTCACTCTCTTCTATTTCAGGAATTCTTGTTTAACTTTTGGGGCAATGTGTTCATTACCAATGTCTAATTTGTCCGTGGTGTCCCGGGATCTGCGGATGAACATCTCATTTGGTATTCATAACTGTGTAATTAATTGCTAATTGGCTATTTCATACAACTTTGGAACGGCTAATTCTCTACTGATAAGGTGTTTCATGCTGCTCTAATGCCTTAATGTTGTGTTGGTAATGGCTGTACCGTGTGATATTGAGATTCTATTGAAACTGGCTTTTGGAGGTCAGATACACTAAAGGTTTAAATACTGCATCTGAGAAGAATGTGGAGGGAAATGAGTGCTGTGAATGTTTTCTATTGCACTTAGAGGTGTGGCTCTGCAGGCTATTTTAAATGTAGCAGTGAAGCATCTGATGTCTACTTCCTGCTATTTTTTTGATGTATTCACAGTGTAAAAGTGCTGTAAACCATTTGTTTCATGTACAACATGAACAGGATATATGACTGCTATTCAGTTGTTGTTTTTTTAATTAATTTTAGGATTTAAAGCAGCAGCAGTTTTTTCAATAAACCTTTTTACCTCTGAAAAACTCATTTAACATTTCCAGTAACAGGTGGATTTTTTGAATTGAATGGAAATATGTAAATGTTTACTTGTATATGTCAGACCTTTTTGTTCATCTACTTCCAGGTAGAAATAAACTACATATGAAGAACAGAGAGGCTTATTCTGAAATTGAACTCCTATGCAAACTCTTTATCTATACATGTTTTTATTTATAGATGCGGCATATACTTAGACCTCTGAATCACATCCAACCAAAGCGTATCACAGCTTTAACAACAGCCCATAAATAAACTCAACACCTAATGAAAAGCAGTCTGCAGCATCAGTTAGGAAAAAAAACAAAGGGAGGGTGTACAATATTACCTATTAATCCCCTGATGGTGGCTGTAATCACTTTTTATTTTAGGATAAGTTTTATTCTTAACTGTAAAGGGACTTGATGAATTTGCACTGCATCAAAGAGTTACCATTATATTACACCCATTATATTACACCCCCTTCCCCCAATGCCCCCCCCCCCCCCCCTCCCCCTGAAAGTCAAGTTAATTTGTATTTTGTATTGTATTTTCTGAATAGCGTCAGATCCAAACAAATCATTTAAGGATCCCTTTTCTATAGAACAGCTCTATACTTTGTTCTTTTAGTAAACAAACTAAATAGCCTTCTGTTGTTTATCTTATTTGCACGATGGCATGTAAATTCTGTCTCTACATGGTTGAGTTTTTACAATTCTCAGAACTCAGAGAGCGTTGGAGATCCACTTATTCAAAGATCGTTTGTTAAGAGGCTCCAAAAAACAACTAAAGCACAATTAAACGATCTGAAATTTTTTATTTATTTTGTTGTGCTTGAAATGGAAACGTGACTTTTTTTATTTAACTTGGGACTGTTTCTGTTGGAGAACATTATTTGGACCTTTAGTTATTTAAAAGACATTTAAAAGACATTTTCTGATGCCGAGTGAAGCTCATTGTGCAATACACTGATTTAAACTGAGTTCCCTGTAACCCTAGGGGAAACACTCTTCGTAACTGCCCTCTAGCTATTAATAGAGGTTTTATTGTTGAGTAAAGTGAACACATTTGCTACAGTAGCTTCATATGTGAACCGTAGGAATATACTGTAGATCGGTTTCAGTCCTACTCTCTTTGATTTACATGGAGCTTCCTTCTGGCCATGTTCACAAAACAGCATCATTAAAAGCATCAAGACTCAACTCGACTGCAGAGCCTTCTCTTGAATTGAAGAGCTTTAACAAGACATGAGTTGATCTTTAAAAAATCCCCCCCGTCATCCCTTACATAGCATCACAATCCCAGATGCAGAACAAGGCTTTGTCTCCGGTCTCAAACCTGTGAGTTAGAGAACACTTGCTTGGTTTGAGAATAGGCTAGCTCATAATATGAAATATAAACCATTACATGAACAATGTTGATACTTTAGTTTTTGAATAGGGTTATAGAAAAACATTAAAATGATTGCTAAGTTAGCTTTACACTTTTAAGAAGGGGAGATCTTTAAGAATATGTTGTGGTTTGATTGTTCCGGGTTTCTGTTTATGCATATTTGTGCACCACATGGTCTTCTTTAAGGAACATGCACCCACCAATTGTGTGTATGATGCACCAGGTGTCACACAGAGAGTACAGTACACAAAATACTCTCCACATCAGGATGTAATGTGTCACTGTTCATGCTCTATATACATTTTGCAATGTGATGATCATTTTAACTACCATATCATCACCTAATTAATGTGTAACACTTTGTGACACGACTTGGCAAGCAGGTTGTGGATGAAGTGCATTTTTCCACTGCTCCGTATGTCTCAGCCAGCATTTGATGCACAAAATTCACCTTTATGACGGTTGATGAGCGGTTTGCAGTGTGAAAAGTGTGAAAGTGCATTTTGTGCCCAGCTTTGTAATGGGTTCATCATAAGAAGGTCAATTTTACACTTCAGGAAATACAGTTGACAGGAAATAAACAAGATCGGAAATGAAACGCTGGATGATAAAAGATAATGTCCCGTTCTACAAGCGGGCAGAATAAATGAAAACATGAACCGACTTCACAGGACTGTAATCATGTTTATTTCTCGATTTTTTGGCATCTAACTTCAAATGCACATCAAATGCTATTCTACAGGCAAATGACCTGCATGCAAATTTAGTAGATGAATGGACTTTATACAGACATACATGTTTGTTATATATGAAAATATACAATGTTATCCAGAAAATGGTATTCAAATATTATTAGAAAAATCAAAGCATGTCGTTTTGGCGGGTATTACAAATGAATACATGTATATATGCTTTCTCTCCTGCACACAGAAGTCAGGTAACATTACTCATGAGACGATATATTAACACTATTTGCAATGGAAAAAATGTGGAGTTATTTAGAGCCGAGTTGCCTGAACGTGGTGTCTAATTGCACATGCTAATATCAAAAATACACTGCGTATTTAAAGTCATGAAGATCCCCCTCCCAGAGATGATTGTGTGTTTTTGTATTGCAATAACATACCAAGCACCTGGCAAAGTCATCAATGTTAACTGCACCATGGGTTAACATAAGTTTATGTATACTATCAACCTTTTGTTAGCTACTGCACTGACTGTGTGTGTGTGTGTGTGTGTGTGTGTGTGTGTGTGTGTGTGTGTGTGTGTGTGTGTACGCCTGTAGATCAGTGTTTCCCTACAAATACTATGTACATGCATGTGTGTCTTTTGCAAGGACAGCTTTAGCCAGCCTTATTCACTCGTGATGACCCACAGAAACAACATTTTTACAGCTTTTTTCCCCCTAATCAATGAGAAAGGTGGAAAAGATGCATTGACTGCGATCTCCTTCTTCTCAAACTTCAATGATGTTGATAGACGGCACAGAAGCATGAAACTGCAACAGAAAAGATAATAGAAGAAATCATGATTAGTTATACTTTCTACAATAAAGGCACACTTTGATCACAGAAGACACGTACACTGTTAATGTTACAGTAAACAGAGGATGCCATGAACACAGGTGGTATCATTTGAATTGAAGATATTGATCATCTGCATTCCACTTTAACAGCTGGGACATTTTGGCATTGTGAGAAAATAAAAAGGTTTATTTATTGTTGCCTTTTACATCATTATTCAGTTGTATCTTTTTCCTTCTCTTTTAGAGCCTTGGTTTGTGTGACTTGTGGAACATTTAAAATGAAAACTAGTATCTATCAAAGACATTTATATTCAAAGAAATACCAGCCCTATGTCTTAAACATGACTTCTTCATACAACAAAACTGCATTCTCAATTAAGTTTTGAGGAAAACGTTGGAGTGGATTGGTGGGTGAAACACAGGACTTTCACCAAGGAGACCGCTGCCCGTGTCCCCTTAAATTAAATAACAAACGTACTTATTTTAACCCAAATCCTCCTCTTTTTTTCTAAACCTAACCAAGCTATTTCAATTCACAGCATTAACCATAGCTGTGCTGGGCTTGTTTCTACTATTCTGCTGTATTTACTGCCATAACATATGTCATATTCACATTACTATAGATATTATTATAGTTACTGGAAGTGTGTCTGTCTTTGTCTCTCTCTGTCCATCTGTCCGTCTTTTCTCTCTTTCTCTCTCCTTTTCTTCCTCCCCAACCGGTGCAGACAGATGTCCGTCCTCCACAGAGCTGCTGTTAAAGGGAAGGTTTTCGTTGCCACCGTACTCTACGGGGGAATTGTTGGGGCTATGTTTATCATAAATAAGTCATAGAGTGTGGTCTTTACCTACTCTGTAAAGTGTCCTGAGATAACTTTTGTTATGATTTGGCACTATAAATAAAACTGAATTGAATTGAATTGAACCATGTGTATAAAAGAGCGACTGTTTTAGAATGTGCCCCGGTCGCTTTAAAATGTGTTTCCCTCTTAACGTAATTCAGAATGCAGTTTGGTTGTATTGGAAAATTATTTACTACATGGTTGCATCGAATTTAAAGTAGTGTGTGTCTTTCTTTTTGCAACACCCTTTTTCTTAGTGTTCAAGATGAGTTGTTTAACTCCAATTCTACTTTTTATGAAGATGTTTACATCCATTCATCCACTCTTTTGCACATTTTGTCATCAGTGAGACTGAACATGTACACTATTGACTGATGCTGGAGAGAGTTTTCTTCATCAGAACTTCTCTGACAGAAACCTTACACCAACATCTGACCCACCGATGAGCACGGGAAGGAGAGATAAGCCAACATAATGAGGAAACCTGCAACGATTGCCCCTCATTTAAACAAGAGAACTCAATATGTTGCTGCGTTAAATCCCAGCCAGAGGTCAACACTCACAGAGCAAATGACCTATGGATGGGCATGAACTCATTACTGAGCTGTGACTGCATGTATCTGTCCACTGCTTTTACATTTTTCAAGACATTTAAAGACTTTTCTTTTATTTACCACTGAGCATCCAAGGGTTTCAACCTTGCACCGACTCTATTATTATAGAACATGCATTTTTATAACAGTCATGCTGCTTGTATGTTATTGGCACTGTACATAGAGACCTCAGTTGAGGAATTGATCCTTGGAGATTCCTGTTATTACATCTGTAGGAAAGATACCATTTCCTTCAAGTGCTTTTTTTGATGTATATTTTTTGCCCAGTAGAATATTATGTGATGGAGAAGGTTGCATTTTACACATCAGATTTGCAGCGACATATAAGAAGAGTTCTTCTCTGAAAAAGAAGAAAACTGCCATACAGTATGTAAGGACAATCGCAGCTATTTTCTAATTAAACATACATAGGCATTCTCCACATGTAAATTGCAATTGCTAATCAAATAAGTCAGTGTATGTCTTGCATTTTAATCATGGGAACAGCTGGATGCTTTTAATCTATTTTATATGAGAATGTGTGGCTGAGGAAAGCTCAAGAGAGAAGGTTCTAGTATGACAGCATGTGGACCTGCTACATACACAGTCACGGGACAATATCTGAGTTATTGATCATACTCACTCATTATATCCATTATTAATTAGGAAGACTCTTTGATTTCCAGCCTGAATAGCAGAGCCAGATGTCCATTCTACAACAGTAATCATGTTGATCATGCATAACCAAGTTTGCAGCTGTGAAGAGCCAAAAAGGTGGGCACTTCATGACAGTGTGAGTTGGCTGAGCTCATAGATTAGATTACATTAATGTTATTATTCACTAGAGGAACAACACACACAAAAATAAGACATTTTGACATGTCTTAGTAAGGATAGAAAACGTGTAAATAATAACAAGGGCGGTGGCTGAATTCAATTTAGCTGCTTCAGTTGTGGTTGTGTTATTGTGCGTGCTGGCTCACTGTCACACAGAGATAGACACTGTTTGTGTACCTTTACAAGAGCCTTTATGTGGGCCTGTATTACTTGCCTTGCTCCTCAGCAGCCCTCCACTGTGGTGCTCCGGCGTGCTCCTCTCCGACGACGGCTTGGCCTTCTCCTTATTGTTGCTGGAGTCGTTGTCCTTGATGATGTCATACTGCCGGCAGAATAGGGCAATAACAGCTGCCGGGAGGTGAGAGATGGGCACGCGCACACACACACACACACAGACACACAGACACACACAGACACAGGAAAATAATTCAATCGTGAGGATGCAACTGTCACTCACAGACACCACTTCCTCTAGCTGTGCACCTTGAAAGGCCATGTGGATAAAGGAATTCTGCTCCCATGGGAGTGTGATGACTGTGCCTTCCTCTGAAAGCTCGAAGACAGTAATTCTCCTTGGAGTTCGCTTTGCTACAATATGCAATCTGCCAGATGCAGTTCTGCCTTCAGTTTGGATCATACTGCATGCTCATAATTAACTTCCTTGCTTCACTGAGGTTATGCATTTGCATGAGAATGCTATCATTAAATATTCAGAAAGTGATATGGAGTTCTCGTAATGACATCTAATGTAGCTGCGAGAGAGAGAGAGAGAGGCATAATTAATTCAATTAACAAAGTCTCATTCATGCATCATGTACTGTTAGTGATCCGCAATGTGTGAGCTTCATGTCTTTGTATCTTTGTAGCAGAGAGACATTTATCATGGCTCGTTTCGTGGTTAAATTGCAGCAGATTTCATCGTTTGTATGTGATTTGGCTGCATTTAAATGGTTTACATTGCAGTTAAATGTAATTTTGTTTTAATGTGACACTTTCCTCAAGATGTCAGTGAAAATGTGAGCTTCTCTGCAAATTTGGTGATTTTTCGTCACTACACAGAAATGTTAATTAACATAGCAGATGAGATCAGCTAACTTCCACATAATTTAGTTGACTTAAATACATTTAACAAGGGCCGAAAATAACAAATGAATGAAAAAATATGGAAGTAAGCAACTATCTTCTGCAGACTGTGAACGTTTGAAGGGGCCTGATGCTTCATAAAATGTAGGGAAAAAGGTGACTTTACACTGGACTGGCTGCAAATGAGCAGTCCATTATGAATGTGCCACATGAGGTGTTTTTATTCTTTTACTCCCACTCTTCACAGTTACTTTGGTTTCCCTCATTAGCATTGTTAAACATCTCACTCTGGGGCTGCTCAGGGGTGGGGAGCCTGCTCCTGGCAGCTTGTCAGATATGCCACTTCTCATTGTGCATCAACACTTCATTAATCAGCACACTTCCTCAAAGGAGTAGAAACTCATACATGCATGGAGAGCGTAGATGCAGCGAATGCTCTGAGATGTGTGATGTTGATTTGACATCGCTGTAGCACAAAAGCCTAAAGGGGGGACGTTCAGAGTTGGCAGATTCATTTTTCAGTCAGACTTACTGTACTCAGGTTTTTGCCTCCTATAGTCCTTGTTCTGGATGACTGTCCTTTGATTAGCAGCTTATTGATTGTTGCGTCAATGTATTGATGCAACTACAAGATAACCTACCGTGTGAAACCTCTGTCAGACATGCACCATTAGTCTATTGAGGCTGACAATAAATGCAAACAAGTTGCAGTTCCAGTGGAAAAATCTAATTATCTTTTTTTTTATCAGGATTTTAATGTCATTTCACCATTGACAACAACTGATCAATAACATCTTGATTTATGAATATTAGACCATATTGAATTTTCAATCTGACCATTAATAACTCTGATATAGAAGTAGGGCTGGGCAATATGAAGAAAATCACATATCACAATATTTTATGACCATATACCTCCATCAATATTGCAGCAATATTGTAGGGTTGACTATTGATGCTTTCACAAAATATCTTCTCTTTTCTATCTACTTTCGATAAATAATTGCCAGTAATGTGGATATAATGATTAAGTGGCTAAAGGCATATAATAGACCAGCTAGAACAGTCTGGTAAGTTCAGAAAATGACATCACTTTACTGTAATGCAGCCTTTAAAACTAGGAAAAAACTATCCAGTCTCATATCACAATATAATATCCATATGTTGCCCAGCCTTAGATAGAAGACACATTGAGATATATGCAATTGCGGCAGCACAAAGGACTAGTTGCTCTTTATAGAGACAGCATGTTATATTAAAACTTAAGAAGTGCAATTAACTTGTTCAGTAAAGACCTTAGCAATGTGCAAAGTGGTTTCTAATTGGAATCATCTGGCTACATCCAGACAAAAGCAATCACTTATGTAAACAGGAAGTAATTGCAGCATCTCATGCAGATGTGAATTAATGCACAGGCTGACCTAGGCTGCAGCCTCGGGGGCCCCACATGTGCATGGGCCCCAGATTGGCCGGACTATTTAATTTTTTTTTACCTTACTACTTTACTTTTAATTGAAAATGAAACCTCTACCCATATTGGCCCATAAGAAATCCTATCACCTGTTCCAATGGCCACATCATGTGGTCAGGTTCATAAGGTCAATTTGATTTTCAAACTACACATCACTGTTACTGAACAGCATTGTGGCAAAAAATGCAATCTGAAAAAGCAGAAAGGGAAAAAAGAAAAGCACAATGGCTGAAAGAACACATCTCTACTAAAGAAAAATCTTATTTAGATAACAGAACAGGGTTGTTCCGCACTACTGCAGATGTCGTACCTGTTGGTTTAAAAAAGCTTGAAGGTGCACTATGAATGCCGTTTTCTGTAGCAATACTGTTTATAGTAAAGGCTGTCTCAATGTGTGCGCCAGTGCACACTGGCATAAACACTTGCTTTTGCTCAATACTGGAACAACTTTTAAAAAAGTTGTTTTTCCTCTTCTTTCACTTTGATTCCTTTCTCTTAAGACTGAATCATTATTAACCACACACACACTGTCTGCAAACCTACCCGCCCACATGACCAAGACCACCACAATTATGATCATCTCTCCTGTTTGTAGATGCCGGGACTTGTCCAGGCCCTGCACAGTGGGGTCATCTAGAAGAGAGAACAGACAGGACAGTTGTAATCAATACTGTTTTCTGAGCACTGAACAGTTTGTCCTGCCCTTTGTTTATACGGAAGGGAAAACACATGAAATATACTGGGCATTGATATGCAGTCCAATAGACAAAATCACAAACAAGAATTGAAATAACATCTTGGCCTAGCGACAGTAAAAAAGCAAGATTATAACCTTCACAAAGGTGGTTTATGTTGCAGAACTTCTTTACTGGATTTCCTGATCATTTAAGACCTTAAACTCACATCTTGTCAATAAGGACTGGCAAAAGTGGACTCTCCCTTTATCTCTCATGACTGTTAGGCCATTTAACAAAAACCATAGTAGTCAGAAAATGTGGTGGGCATTATCACCGATCAATCCTGTAGCATTAATCCTCCTTTAAGTGGATTAACTATGAGCCAACTGCCACTCTCCAAACTATCTCTAAACCCGCATGGATGGAACTCTTCCAGAGCACCACTCTTCCCAATTGCCCCTTTTAGCGGATCAAGTTGTCTAGAAACTGGCCCCGGATGCCGGATTGTCAGCTCTCTTCGCATGA
Source organism: Echiichthys vipera (assembly GCF_963691815.1). Classification (NCBI taxonomy): domain Eukaryota; kingdom Metazoa; phylum Chordata; class Actinopteri; order Perciformes; family Trachinidae; genus Echiichthys; species Echiichthys vipera. Next base: position 18,488,335 of record NC_139844.1, read on the forward strand.
TGACTATTACGAGGTGGGGTCAATTATACTGCCATGTTTGTTTTTTAGTCCGGGAAGTAGTGTACATGGGAATGTGAGTGGGGAAAAGGGATGGAGTACATCACAGTGGTAAATTGAAAATAACTGCAAATCACAGAGAAGTGATTGATATTTATGTTTAAAGGAAAAATATGTTGCTACCTCCTACAAGGACGTTAGTTAAAGACAGCTGGCCTGGTTTTACGAAACTGGGAGGAAGGATGCAGCAGGGGCCAAGTATGAACCCATCAAAATTCGGAGTGGATCCGAATCACTGGGAGGTAACACACATTGCATCATAGGGCATGGCCTTGGCGGAGATCTGCACTCCCTGAGTAGTCTTGTAATTTGTCTTGATTGTGGACATTCTGACTGTGGGCCATGGCTGCCACTTCTGTTACAGAGATTCAGGAAACACAAACTCTAGTGAAACAAAGTATGTAAGGGCAACACACCTCTCCTAGCTTGGACATTAGCCCCTTTTATTAGCCATTAGCTTACATTTTGGGATCTGCTTCCAGGGCAATTTACTGGCTAACAAAGTTGGTACTTTAGATAAAATTTCATCTTTTTGTTTCCCTGACAACTGTTATCTTCCTAAGCCACAGTTGAGGGACACATCTTGGTACCAACATGTAGGTTTGTTGCTGGCAAGAAATACCTATATTTTGTATTTCTGGCAATAAAGCTACACACAACTGCCAGGATGAAGCTATTCACTTGATTTGGCCAACTGAGACTACTGAAGCTTCATAATGCTCTGCCTATTAGCAACTGTGTAGCTTCTTGTTATCAATTCTCAGCCAGTGTCAAGAGGAGAAGCGATCACAGCGACTCTTTCAACCTACATATGACATGTGATTGTCGTATAAAGATAAACTTGGAAAAAATCCCAACCAAAACCCTTGGGGAGCTAACGTCAATATATCCTGTCTTGCACAGCGAGCACTAGAGTTGATGTTAGGCTGCACATTACCCTTAAATGCCAGGTCAGGACTCAGGTCGACACTAAGTACGACTGGCGCTCCTTAGAGTTGCTCTCCAGTTATTTAATCCCACCTATATTCTGTCCGTCTGAACCCAACCCACTGAATCAGAAACTAGTTCTGCCTACATGGTAAAATGACTTATGTATGCTGTTGTTGTTTCAGTAATGAATTTAACCATTGAGGCACTTGTTTACAGTTTTCTTCTTGATCTAATGACCCTGATTAATAATAATAACAAAAGTGTTTTGGTACATGCATACTGTTTTGCATGCTGACATACAGTATGTACATATTTGATGTGATTGGTTGAAACCTACTGCATCATTAACATAGAGTGAGTAAACAGAGTGGCAGATGACCTGAGAGACCTGTCCTGCTGCTGTATCATATATATTTCATGTTGTGGCACCCCACTCAGATATGCATAGGGATTCTCTTCTATAGTGGAGAATGGCCTGATTGTGGTGCCTCCGTTACAAACTGAAAGAGTTGTTGTGTGTCGAGATAATTAGTCGACCTTCCTTCTGCTCACCTCAAATCCCACGGTGCTGTTTGTGGCTGTGAACTGTCAGGAAACTATGTAAGAACACACTAGGGGTGCTGTACTGCTGTCACAAAGATGTGCCATGTGATTTATTCTTGCATTCTGAGAGAGAGACTGTCTTTTTTTTTGGTTTCATTGCACTGTAAAATATTAAAGGAAAAGCGGTTGAACTAAAATAAAATATAAGTTTCCCTGTTGCCTTAGGCATGCGAGTTATACTCCAGTTGATTAAAGTGCAGTATTAACTTATTAAGTATATAAAAACATGACCTAAAGATGGACAATTGTTAGTATCGGTTTAAGTCAAAAAGGATATTAAACAGGGAGCAAACAGTGTGTAGTGTACCTTTATCTCAGTGCTGTTAATGGGAGAGCCTACTGTAGGTGAAGCGTCTGACTCAGCAAAGACAGCTTAGCAGCTCTTTGAAGTATCACAAAGTAATTGTGTCTAAGGGGACCACCTCCCTAGTTAGATTGACTGCTCAAGGCATTTTTTGAAAATCCTATTATTTTGCTGTCCTGTGTGAAGCCGTTTGAGAGCATAGTGGCACTAGGTCACATTTTTAAGGGGCTTCATGTCCTTTTCTGAATGACTAATATAACGTATATGGTGATTTTTTTTTTGTATTTGCTGCTCAGGCGCCGTGCCTCATCTCAGTTATAGAGCAGTTTTAAATTCAGATCATAGAGAATTCAATACATTGTACACATTTCCCCCTGGACTTTTCAGGCACAGAAGTCGTATTTTTGCTCATATTTCAAAAGGTACCTCCATTATTCTGTAATTACATCTCAGTGAAATACATTCAATTGGTGTTCTTCAAAAATATGTTAGTATTAGCATAGTCACTGCTTAAATGAATGGAATACTAATAATCTGACGTACAACAGACATTGATCTCAAGGAATACCTAACTCTCAAAGGGCAGGCAAAGCACACAAATATAGAGTCAGATTAAAAGCTTTCCATGAAACTAATGCAGTTGAAATAGACTTTGTAAAGACATATTGATCCTGAAAACCAAAGTAGCTTATTTATATTCAAATTCTCCTGCAACACGTGGCGTATATCTTGCCAGAAAAAGCTTTATATGAAATAGATTGTTTCTGACTCTGGCTCAGACCAGGTGTGCATTCAGTGGCATATGCACTAATATGTAATCACATTATCAAAGGGAATTGCATTGAGAAAAAAATAAAAGGATTATTGATTCATGGGTATCAGTGCTATAGCTCCTTGGGACATACCTCAAATCAATTTAGTTTCAACAGGAGGCGCTAGACTGTGACAAAAGGTCTCTGAAATGGCTCTGTGATGCCAGAGCCAACTAGATTAAAAAGCTTTTTTAAGCAACAATGGTCAGCAGCGACAACAAAAAATGTCACGTTAAATCACGGTGCATTAAGGTTGATGATGAATACGTTGCCATTTTTAGGAGGAAGCATTGCAAACATCCTTTCAGAGGGGGCAAAAGCCTGGTAAGAGACAAATGTGATTTTTTCAAAAAACAACAGACATTTATTTTTAGGGGTTATGATTTATTATTGTTGCTAAAAGGTGTCTCAAATGAGTATGTGGAACAATATAGTTGCTTATATTGGCAGTGGCCGGAACTTTGTTTAGACATTAATGGATAGTTAGATTTCTAAAATTCATTGCTTTTATCAAGAAATATAAGTGAAGAAAATAATTCCCTGAGTATTTAATGCCAAGGAGCTGGACAGAAATGTAATGCCAGTGTCTGTATTAGCCTAATGGACAGTGCTCAGGCTCTTGTGTTGAACTTGCCAGCTTAACTAATGGTAACAAACCTGAGTCAGCTGAAGAAAAACGTCTATGATTCACTTGCCTCAGCACTTTCTATAGTCAGAACCTCAATCAAACTGTGGTATAACAGAGGGATTTTTTTTTTTTTAAGTATTAGGCCTGTTTCTAGACCACTGTCAAATGCAAGGGGCCATTACTTTAAAAGTAAATGTGTTTGGCTCATCCCATAATCATGGATGAACGAGAGAGAAGATTTGCAAAGGTTTCTTTTGAAATGAAGCCTCTCCCCAGCTGCTTAATTATAATAAACAAATGGCTTTTTCTCACTCTTTCCTCTTCTGTACCCTAAGAAACGGAGGGCTACTGAACCTATTCTTTATTGGTCATGGTCTTCATATTTCCCCCAGCACATGAGCCCAGACACTGAATCCAAAGTGCCTCAGAGTGTGTGTCAGAATCCTGATTAGGCACCCGGAGTGATATAGAGTTGCATAAATTCAGAGAGGCTTGCCTGCAGCCATGCTTGAAGAGTCTGTCAATAATGAATTGGTTTCTAGGAGAAAATAAACCTGCATAGAGCCCCCACAGGGAGATGCCATGGGAGGAGACCTCAGGTTACTTGCACTTATGTCGGCACTAGCCTTTACTGTACCTCATTTTCAATGCCAGTGTATTTAAAAGCATTCAACAGCCAGAAGAGGCTTTATAGCAACAGCATGAAAAAGCATCTGTAATGGGCTGCTCCTGTCTGTGCCTAGGGGGAAAAGGCCTGCGGCTGCACCATGTGCTGTAGAATGTACGTAATACAGTGACATGAAACACTGTGAAAAGATTGCTGCTGTACAATGAAACAATGAATTTAGCCTACTAACAAGTTTTTTCTGTGTATCTAAAGCCTGATGAAGCTTATACGTCTGTGCCATGGATTTTGGGCTATGACCAAATACCAGCTAAATTTGTGTCCCATCAGCCTCAGCTGCTTTGCGCTGAGTGGTAATTACCAAATGACAGCATGCTGACACACTAAACTGGGATAGAGAACCTAGTAAATACGATGGCAATTAAAGAGCAGCTGACTGTAGTCTCTTAGTTTTCTTTATAGTTTTTGAACAATTATGGAGTTCCATGGCAAGGAGCTACAAACTATATATGTGGCTACACAAACAGTTAGCAGGATATATTGATTGATGGTTTTGGTGTCTTTAAAGGACTTGATGAAAAGATAATGCCAGCCATATGCTTTCATTTTAAAGGGGAAACACAAGCCCCTCCTCTTTGAATCACTCTCTATTTTGTCCATGAACACAGTTAGATGTTTGTTTTTTTTAAATTACCTTTACCATGGGGTATTATTGATAACTTTATCTCAAGACAGCTTACCTTGATTGGAGCTGTTGGAAGGGAAGCGGTCTGTCTTCTTGAGGGTGCGGAAATGGACTTTCTTGCTGGCTTGGCTCTCCCCGTAGAGGCCGATTGACTGGACCTGGATGATGTAGTCTGTCTCTTCCTCCAGGTCCCAAAGTACACAAGAGCGGCTGGTGGTGTTGACTTCCCGAATGAATCGTTGCATGTGTCCTTCCTGCCTCTGGAAGAGGAACAGAGAACAACAGAATGGATTGATTTAGTGAGGGGATATAATAATCAATACAGTGGTCAATGAGGTGATAAAGGCGGCCAAACAGAGTTAGCAGCCATGCAAATGTGTCCCTTAGGAACACATTCTCCACTGTAAAAAGTCTTAGTGTAATTTTTGTATCTACAACATAATTTAGAAACAAGGCTAGAAACAAGCATGTACTTCTACAGTATGTGGACCATGATAATGTGAGACGGAGGCGACCAACCAGAAAATATTCAAGGTGCTGGAGAACGACATGCTGAGAATGTTATTATATTAACAGTTGGCACTTAGGATTCGCCATATGGAGTCTTGACTTGGAAAAAGTTATGGAGTCAATATTCTGTTTAATTTAGACTCACACAAGCTTTCAGACTTTGTCTTTGACCTTGCAGAATGTTATTGAACAATCAAAGAATGAGAATTGAGTTGAGAATGACTCCTCCTGCTTGCATGCAGAGCTCTCTTCTTTGCCTTCCCTCTTGCCTATCTGCACTTGAAGTAGCATTTGGCCAGATTCCTGTTTGTATTGACTGAGAGATCTGAGAGGGACAAAAAGCTTTTTATTCCCCTTGAACAATGAATAACCGCCATTTACACGACCAATTCCTAAACGTGTTCAAATTCAGGTGCATAACATGATAAACAACTGTCTGGGTGTCCTATACAGCCCATCGGTGAATAGCTAAATTAAATGACTGTATGATGTCTTGAGTACAGCAGCATATGGCATTCAGTCATTCAGTGTTAGCATTCATCGGTTTTCCTATTTTAGGCCTTTGAAATCTTTAAAAAATGCAGTTTGGCAGCTTCACATAGTCCCGCTGCACCGCCTTGTTTTCTCTTGACGAATCAAGCATGCCAAGTTTTATTCCGACTCCAGGCTTGAAGGCGAGATTTAGTCAGCCTCTCTGCATGCTAAGCAAAGCTTTGAAGAGTTCCCAAGAATATACATCTCAACAAAAACAACTTTCTTTAACAGGGATCTTGTGCATATGTGCTATTACTTACTCAGTATGCTGGACAAACTATTGATACGTAGTCAGATGTTTGCTGAGTATACAAAATCTCCTCTATATAATTAGAAAAGATCATTTCATTTTTCGAAAAATATGTTTTCTCCCAAAGCCATTTTATCCCAACGTGTTCCACAAGCTGTCACAAACTGTGACAGGGTAGAAAATGGATTCCAGCTGCACTTCTTCATACTGGCTGTTTGGTGTGCCAGCAACATTTCAACAGGTCATGATGAAGGCTCAATGCCAAACCACAAATGGCTAGAGCCAAAAATAAAAGTAATGTAATTTTCCTTTTTTATGGGACTGTCCATAGTTTCCCAGATTTACAGTACAATTTTAGGACTTACCTGTTGCGAGATGGAGAAGCCAATTATTATATCTCCCTCTGGAACCTCCCAGGATACAGTTGCAGAGTCTGCCCGCAGGTGCATGACGGACACATTGACAGGAGCTGGTGGCCGGTCTGAAGACAATGAAACAGGGGAGGGAGGGTCAGATCCGTCAATGAGCAATACTATGAGACACCAGGTACGTGTCATTATGTTACAGTAAACTGTTGAGTCTCATGTGTTCAAGCACTGGTCCATAGACTGTATAAAGTATGGACGTAGGCTCCATGACATAACCCATACGTTTTTTTAAGAACCAAAATGAAGCTTAACGTGGGCGGCTCCGGCCATCTCCATCTTTGCATTGCCTGAACTCGGCTAATCCAAAAATGGGCAAAGAGGTAGAGCATGGATAGAGCTGTTGTCTTGAATGGGTATATTAGCTATAGTGACCAAAACCGTTTTTTTGTACAAGGCTGTAAACATGTTAATTTCAGCCGTAAAGTTTGGAATTTTAACAATGGTGTGTGTGGAGATGAACTCTCTCTTGGAGACAGCCTTAAGTAGCCATTTGAGGGACTAAAGTGTTTGGCACTTCCATGTTGGCTTTCATTCGCAGCCCCGGAGGTTGCAGCATGGACTATACTAAAAAAATACCATGTAAAAAAAAGGGCAACATCAAGTTTAATTTCACTCAAATACATTACTGTTCTTCCTTTCCATCTTCACTGTTTTTATGTCCTCAGATCAGTAATACAATAGGTCGCCATCTTAACTGTCATATCACATGACTACACTGGTGTCACTCTAATTACTCTCCTAACCATTGCTACTGGATTACTTAAACTCAGTGCTCATGACATTTAAGCAAACTGTCTGGTTCAAATAGAGGGACATAAAGTACACACAGGACATACTTAATACAACTGTTTTTACATTTAGGCCACTGATAATATATAATACATAATACAACATGATTAAAACACAAATGATCAGTTAGAAGTAAACGTGGTCAGTTAACTGGTTAATAGCTGCTTATAAATAAACAGTTTGCTTGCATTTAATTGTGAACCTTCAGAGTTAGTCAAAATGATAAATGTGTATCATTCACCACAGTCTCTAGTTCATGTCCGCCTCCCTCAGACAGGGCTCCGTTTCGTCACCCTGCCACTTTGCAGCCATCTATCATGACTTGGTTGCCGGTGGAAACGTTGATTGAAAGGTGGGACAGAAGCATGAGAAGTAAAAGGGCAGAAGAAACGGAGGGCGACACATCTAATAGAGGAAGCAATAAGCCCGGGTCAGATGGATAGCTAAAATGGGATTGCCTGGCCAGACGGGGATCTGGAGGCCATCCTCAGGGCTTTTGTCGTTACCGGGGGTCTAATGCATTTTGTGTGTTGTCACAGAAAGTCACTGAAGGAATGTTGAGAGGGTAAAATGAGTGAGAATGTCTTGAGCTTTTAGATATGTGAAAGAATATTGACAAAACAGCTCTTATGGAGATGCGCCAGAGAAGACAGTGCTTGCCACACACTTAAACATGTGTCCTAATGAGATGTAACTACAGCTCTTTAAGTACCAGTAGTAGGATGTTTTTGTCACAGCTATTGTCACAGCTCATTACAAAGGGAGTGTTTAATGACAGTTGTGCAGTCAATTTGTATTTAAAAGCGCTTTTATTAACTCACAGAGCATGACAAGCATAACAACACATAACGTGGTTATCTTGAGATGTCAACAATAGGCATGTGCTAATTCATTCTCACTGTTTACTTGAGAGAGAAAGATGAAACAGAAAGGATGAAATTGGGAGCTATTTCAAACGATTTGCTGCTTTTCCCTCTAACATCCCTCTATTCTTATCTCAGTGTCTCTCTGTTATCCATCTCTCTCTTTTGCTTCTTGTACTTCTGTCTGTTTTTATCTCAGAGACCATCAATGATGGCCTCTGCATTGGGTGCAAAAGGTGACATTGAGGTAGATTTCAAGACTCTTTGGTCAGCCCTCGTGGCATTTTGAACCACATTGTGTGTGCGTGTTGGCTGGTGGGGTGTTATGGTCTGACCCAGCCTTGACTCTCAGTTCCTCGAGCCCTTGACACGCTCAGAGATTGGCTTGCGGAGGGGAGCGAATGAGACGAACAAGAGGGCAGACTAATGCTTAGCCTGTGGTAGAGAGCATAAAAGGAAATTAATGTTCAAACTGTTACAGAGAGTGGGGAGGAAAGAGGGCTTGGGTGTTGCTGACACTGGTATCAAGAGGTTTAGAGGTTACGTCTGTCTCATTTTGTCCATTTAATGAAAAGATTATTTATGGTGGTAGGTACTTATTTGTTCAGACAGATGTAAGGTTAAGAGGGAGTTAAAGTCACATATAGTATGTCCTTGATCTTTGGAGAACGATGGGGATCGAGTCATACATATAATTATAGTAATGGCTCCTGTGTCCTTGTGTCGAAACGACTGCAAAATTTGTGTCATGAACATTCAATGATCACGCTAATAATCTTATAATTGAATCTGTTATCAGTAAACTAAACATGCTGGGACATAAATTGGCTGAAATCTAACAAAGCTAATCCTTATATACCTCCTGAGATGTTGCTTATGGCTTTGACCATTATTACGTTTTTATACCTCTACGACGGCAACAGCCATGGCTGGAGGCATTATGTCTTTCGGATGTCCGTACGTACGTCCGTCCCATTCTTGTGAACGCGACGTCTCAGGAACCCTTGGACGGATTTTCTTCAAATTTGGAACAAATGTCCACTTGACTCACAGATAAACTAATTAGATATTAAAAATGCAAAAGATGCATTTTTGTCCATAACTCAAGAATTCTTGCACTTATCATGTTAACATTTCACACAAACGTCTAATAGGATAAAATGACAAAGTGATGCTATTTCATTTTTAAAAGGTCAACTTCACTGTGACATCATAATGCCAATCACGCAACACCATTACTCAATGACATTGATACACTCAATACCTTTTTATAACATTTCTTCGAAGTCTTCACCACAAATACATACGTCTGTACAGTTTGGATGTAAACAGCAACTTGACTGGTTGACAGAGGCATACAACATCCAGGCGGTAATTCTAGTTTTTCTTTATATCTCATAATAAAAATGCCCACAATTGACGTCCTTGCATTTCTCAAAGACTTACAGATGCTGTTCTTCCTGCAACTGCATCATTAGTTTTTCACTGAAATCGGATTAGTTAAGAGATAAAAACTATGAAGCTTAGATTGCCACCAGCATGTGTCTTAAGCCCTTTTTCACATTTGAATTCTGGACAATGTCCAATGAATCATGAGTGAAAATTGTCCAAGTTGCCCTCACACATATAGCACACAACCTGAGATTGTCAGTGTCAGACACATTCTAACTGGAAATGCTCAGTTTGGCTGTCCAGTAAGATTTTTCTATGTCCTTGTGTAAATCGTTCTCCTTCTTCACCCTCGGATATTTGTATATTTCCTGTTTTTGTGTGAGCCGCGTGATAGAAACGTCATCAACACGCCCACTTGCTGGCTGTGAATTCTCCGGACAATGACCTGCTCTATTTGAACATGGGCTCTGAGATTACATGGACTATGTACTAGGAAACTGGCTGTGTAAAGGCTATGCATGTGCTATAAAGTGCACACACACACACTTCTGAATCAGCTGCAACATTTATCAAAGACAGCACACATTCATTTCTCCTGAAGCTCATTGTCCTTTAGGTAATGGGGGTTACACACAGCACTGCATGGGCAGAAAAGTCAGCCAGTAACCATGATGCATTGTCTGCAGCTCATTTACTGGTGATGGAGCAAGTGACGGTTCAGTTAAAGCAGGTCATGAATCATCACTAATGTAGAAGTGCCCTCTCCCTATATGATGTTGTTGCCACTGTGGGGGGTTGAGCAGGACAAACATACAGTATTTTTAACTTGATGTACCTTGGTCAGGTGACCTCTTGGACTGTATAAAAGTAACACTTATACCAGATGAAGCCAACTAAAACAGTGTTGTATTCATTAATTTCATCTCTCAATATGATAAATAGGAAAATAAAAAAATCAGTAGTTCAGTAGTCTTCTCCATGCTTCCCTCTACCTTGTTTGATGTTCCCTTCTTCAGTAGTAAGTGTCATTGTGGATACTTCAATATTTGTTATCAGCCACATGTCCTGAGTAAGCCCCACTCCACACAATGTGTTAAACAAGATCTGAAATCAAACAGCAATAGGTCACAGAAGCTGAGGCGTGTGTCAGTGCAAACAAATGGTAAGACTCCCTTGGGGCGTGGGCGCACTGCCAGGTTGAATCCTAGTGTATCGCCAAAGCCCAGCACATTGGCTACTCCCCATCTACCCAGAGTGTACAGAGAAATAGCGAAAGGGCTTGTGGATCTCTGGCTGACGAGCCACATGGAGAGAAGCCCAGTTTGATTTGTTGGAGCCAAGTATCTCATATGTTGCCCTATGTTTGCTTGTGATGCACAATTACGCAATATATCCTGATTTATGCATAGTTTATCGGTTGCTTATATTATATATTCTCAGCAGATTTATCATACCAAGATAGCCAGTGCAGCTTTTGATGGCAGATGACCTTGGATAACCATGACCCATCGATTAAACTGAGAAATTGAGATGTGAGTAAATAAATGGAGATTACATCACCTGTCTGATTTACTAGGAACCTAATTTTCCAGGTGACATGTCATCTTCATTTTGCTTATGGTTTTAATGCAACCTGGAGAAAAGTATTAAGGTTGAAATGTGTGGCTGATGGAATGAGCATTACATCTGCCTTTTTGTGTTTGTTTTTGAGTCTGATGTGGATTATTGAATGATAGCACTCACAAGTCAATATAATTTAGCACCTGGTTAGCTCCAGTTCAAGTTACTGTTTAAAGTCCTGTAAATCTATCACTATTTGTAAATAGATATTTTATCTGAATGCCAAGCAGACATCCTCATTCAAAGTGTGAAAAGCACAGTCGGTGACCTGTTCTTGCTCCAGTTCGAATTAGAAATCCTTTGCAGATTGAATTCTTTCAACCTTTTAGACCGTTTTGAACCCCGTTATTTCTTTCAAAAGATTTTTCTAAAGAGCTCATGCAGTCGTTTACAGTGAGAAGTGTGACAGTTTGTTCTATAACGCGCGGTAAATGTCCCGGATAAAGACAGAAGCTGCTACTTCTCAATTTCACCAACAATGTCGAGTCTGACATGTATGAGTGCTCAGCTCATTAATCATCAATAAATATTCAGAAATGTTCCGAATGATTGATCGCACAATAAACTCCAAAGGTGCACACTTCAAAAACCCTGGCAAACACTGGTTTACCAAGGTTGTGTGCCGTATTATTGACCATATTTCACTCTCAATTACCTCAAAGCTGGTGACAGTTTGAAGGGCTGCTTGTAATGTCATCCTTTTCTAATACTTATAACGCCTAAGTCCCTTGAGAAATAATATACTGACTTCTTATAAATAAAGGCAATAACTCCAAACAGGTGCCGTGAATTTTGAAGTGTTGCCCACTCGATCTTCAGACGGCTTCATCTGGATGTACTATATCAAATCCAGTCGAGGGAAGTCTAAATGTTCTCATGTGCAGAGCAGGAGGTTGTTGTCGCACAGTTGCTCGCAGGCCCCAGTGTTGCAAATCGTCCAGTAATGTAGATCTTAAACAATGTATTGCTGGAGCGGCGTGCGTTGGCACTTATGATAACATAATCTAGGTAATAACTAAAGATCTTTACCTTTAACATATCTTTGTTTATTTGAATATTCTTGTGCTCGTGGATGATTTCGCACTTGTTTTTTATTGTAAGTTTTTTATTGTGAATTGAGCGTGTTATATCCTATTTTGCTGGTTATATTACTGCTGCAGCACTGTCTGCCCCCATATTACGATTGAAGACCATTTTCTCCTTGTTGTTCTCCATCTCTGAACCCTTCTGAGATCCTACTCTTCATTCACATTTCATGCCACGTGGGAGCAGTTTCTTTATGCGGTCTTTTATTAGATCTCTACTTCACTAGTATCTTTCTAGAGCAGCAACAACAGTATGAAGGAGCTACTGTATGCGGGTGGATACAGATAGAAGGACTTGTCCAGCCAGGCGTGGCTGAATCCTGAGCCCCCCCCCCTACATTTCAGAGCATCTCTAAAGTAAAGGCACTTACAGTCCCTCCCTTTAGGTACACTTTGTGTTCTTTCTCACTGACTCAGAGGCTGTGAGACGTCAGTGGGACCAGATGGGGCCAGGTGCCTGTCTAAGGTTAATGTAATCACTGGCCAAACCCCAAGGTTTTCCAGCCGCAAGCTAACATTACTTCATCATCCTAAAACTGTAAAGGCTAGCATGCAGGGGCAGATTTATGAACAAGTCGTTCTTAGCATTCATTTTAGTGGCTTCAGCTGTGTGTTTACTGGTTCTATAAATGTCTAAAAAGAATAACATCTAGGACTGAATAAAATCTTGTTGTGTTGGTGTATGCCACACACCATATCTGTATCTCTTTCTGTGTATGTGTAAAATGTTTGCCATGTGACAGCTGATACAATTAGGACTACACAAGCAAATACTGGCCCGCGCTCTGATGGATTCAGCTCTAATACTGAACATCTATTTGTCAAGACTGTGTCACCAGGTTTATGAACAGCAGATTGCCAATTTGAAGAACGATATGAGCCTGGCCATCCAAATAAACCCAATAACTTAAAATGCATGTTTGCTGAGTACCTAAAGCTGTGGTTAGTGGGATTCATTTTACAGCAGGCTTGTTTTCAGGCTGTGAATGTAAATATTGTTACCCACATTCAAGTATTTCTTGTCATCCTGGTTTGCACTGTTTTCATAACACTGGAAAATGTATCCATTACATCTAAATATTGGAAGCTCAAAGGTGACTTTAATACATGATCATCTGGACCAAATGTCATGTTGAAAAGCATGATTAATGGATGAAAGAAACAGTCCACCATTACATCATTTTCAATCAATATTTAAGCAATATTAATAATAGTAATGGTAAATATAGCAGTGAAGAGAGACTTTACTGAAATGATCTCTTTTCCTTCTTTGTTTAAATTGTGATGGACGACCTCACTATGAACCAAAGAAGCTTACAATTAATTTAGAGCTTCCTCTGAATGTCATTGTGACTCCTATAGTCTCATAACATGCATGAAGCTGGCAGTAATGAATTCAACATTTATTTTAATTTATTTTGAAGCTCAGTGCTTCAAACTGACAAGTCTATATTTGTGAGTGTCACATTTGTTATTTTAATAGTGGCCTTTCCTGCTTCTGACAGCTCCATGCAGAACTCCACTGAGATCAGAGATGCTCTTGCATTTCACATGTCAGCGCAGGACATGCCAAAAGCTCTGAATGTTTGTCTCAGGCACGCACCTGCAGAAGACAGTGAGCTGCCAATCTGATTTTCTCGAGACGCTATCACACGTAGGATTCAGTTCCCTTGAGAGGCGATGGTGGAAGTGATAGAGGTAGACAGGTAGATAAAGAGACAGGGATGCCGTAGATGCACAAATGCAGAGGCAGACAGAGAAGATGTCTGCCACAGAAAAGGGAACAACTCGTAAACAGTGCGCCTGAAGCTGAGCTCGCAATGGAAGGAATGCAAAAAGAAAAATGATACAGAGTATATACACAGTTGCAAATTAGACCACCTACAGCTGAAGCAATCTCAGGCTCTGCAACTAGTGTTTCTGCAGAACATTATTATAGAAAAGCGACTGCCCCTGTGGTAATAAATGTGCCCCCTCATGAGAGATTTTGCACAGTTTCACATTGGTCAGTAGTGCTGTGATTTATGAATGAAATGGTCTTTCTTTAGTCAAACAAGATTGAGAAAAAGTGCCCTTTAAGTGATCTGATGGTGACAAAATGCTGGATGTGGCTGCAGTGCAGATTCTCTTTTAAGTAAATGATTGACATATTTCTTTCTGAAAACGCGCTAACATTATTTTTATTAGAGACATAAGTAGGGCAAACTGCGAGGTTATTATTGTGGCAATGATGCATTTGTGAATTTAAATATGAAACACAAAGGCTATTTTAAAACCATGTCTTGTTTATGATTCAAAGAAAGTAGAGGTTTAACATCCTATCTCGTGCTTTCAATCTATTCCACATCTGGTTAAACAGGTGTTACTGGCTGAGCAACAGTAGACCCGAGCATAGAAACATGTATTATGTCTTGTTTGATGCATATGAATGAAGGGTGGAATTAAGTGCATCATCAGGTGCAGAAAAGCCTCGTTAGACCCAACACAGTGGCAGCTTTGAAGTACTTTGAGCGTGGCTAATGGCGCATTTTACTAGGCTACAAAGTGCACAGTAATTGTTTTGACTCCTCTGCTACGGAGGCTCATACTTACTTGCTCCCACCAAGAACACGTCGCTGCCAAAAAGCAGCAGGATCACGGAGTTGACCAAAACAAGCAGACGAGCCATGTCTCGGCGGGTATCGATGCTTTCTCAGATGTAAACACAGATCCCTTTTGCTTCGAGGACAGCTAGATGACAGCAGTTCATTGTTTTTTTTCACAACATGTTGATGACTGAATGAACGGTTACTGACTGAATCGGGCTCGAGCTCGTCAGTAAACAGATAACCAGTTAAAGTACGTGACAAATGATGTCTTCAGAAACATTGTGTCGAGCCGCGGCGGATTCTTCATTTAGGGCTTTTTAAATCCACAAGTCCTTTCCATGCTGGCGACCCGACTCAGATGTAGACGTCCATCCTCCCCGGGTTCAAGGAGAGCTCAGGTGTGAAACGGCTCGTTGGAAAGAAAAAAAAGGAAAGATGACGCTCACAGGCTCGTCGGTCCCCTCTCACAGACTGAGGGGACGCAGCGTGGCGATTCAGCACCATGGACAGCGCCTAAGTTTTTCCAGACTGCCCTGGCGCTCCCGCAGCTCAGTGTTTCCGGCTGGGGTCGGTCATTCCTGCGGTGCTTTCTTTTCAGTATAGATACAGTAGACCCCCACAAGTAGCATATGAGACCCTCAGGTTTCTAAACACTTAGCGTTTTCAGCTCGAGCGCACGCGAAGCATGATTAATGTTCCACGTGCGCAGTGGCGGCTATTATTATACCTGGAGCTCCAGCCACCACCACTCACACTGTAGCTCCAGCTGCTTTAAATATTTCATTTGCGTTAGCAGAGGCTAACACTGACCACAATAAGGCTGTTGATATGACAGGGTTTTCGTGTCCTGTGGAATGACATATGTATCTCATGTCTTGGTTTCTTTGTTTTCTTACCTTTTTTAGTTTTCAAGAAATGGTTTGTGAGGATTTTTGAGGGTTACAAATGTGAATAATTGATTTGCTTGTTTATTTACTCATATCTTGTTTTTTAACCTTTAATCTTTGCGGTGGGCAGATTGAATTGATAAGAAAATAGGAGAGGCATAATAAGCCTATTCAGTCACTGTTTACTGCTTGAGTTTACAATGTGATGTGTTTATAATGATTGTTTTATGATGACTGAAGAAACAAACAAACAAACAAAACAGTGGTATTTTGAGGGACACCATGTTTTCTATGGCTCACAGAAAAGACGTTGAAACATAAATAGATGCAATAGTATTGCTCTGCTACACCCACTGAACTTGGGGTTAGAAATGTAGTAAGGATTAAGTGTTTAATATTCAGCCCCCCGACCTCCCAGCCCCCATCCCCTCCTGTGTGTTCTGCCTACACAGCAGCAGCAGCAGCAGCAGCAGGTCGCTGTGCTTCTCACCCATCATCCACTGCAGCACCCCTAAGACACGCCGTGTTATCACAAAGATGAATCACATTGATAAGCTCAGTGCATTGCCACATGGGACAAGTGTTTCACATCAGATTGTTTGTCTAAAGGGAATCTGCCAGCACATGCGGGCTACTGCTGTCTTTATTCATGGCACAATGAAGAAGTCATCAAATGTGTGGGAGACATGGGAGAATTATGAATCAGAAGACGAAGGTGGATATGGAAAACACATCATGCAAATCTGATTTTATAACAGCAATAAATGGATCAAAAATAACTGCTAAGACAGAAGTGTGTTGCCCCCTTTCAAAACTTTATTCTCACATCTTTTTCTGTTAAACTAACCAATCAAAATCTTTAAGTGGTCAATAAAAGATTGTTTCCCCTTCTTTGAGGTGTTGCCATGGTTTCTGTGTGCTCAGCAGTCGTCTGTTAGCCGGAGGAGACAAAAAGGCTTCAGTAAAAGCGTTTAAGCCGATATTAGATATTGAAGTTACCATGACAGCTGTCTATTTGTAGCTGACATTTCTTTGGCATTTATCTCAATATGAGACATTGAAACGTGGGGTTATTGGGGCTATCATTCACTTTGTTGACTGTATCCTATCTTTTTATGTTAAGTCAGCATATTATAGAGGCTCACTTATGACACAAGGCTTTAATGTCCAGGCTGTTCTGTTTCTTCTCGACTGCTTTATCAAACTCAATTTTCTTCCAGGTTTTTATTGACCTCATCAGTAGTACAACATCCATTGCATTTTCTTTGTGTAAATGACACCTTACAATTTAGAAATGTGCATTTAGAGTTAAATAGTACATGCACAAATAACCAGCTGTTCAAATGAAGATTGATAATGACTCAAAATCAGGATAATATGATTTTGCGGTGGTGGACATCTTTCTGCTTCCCTTTTCTTCTCACAGTTTCTCATTTAAAATGAATCTTCTCGCCATTAAAGCAACTTTCTCTTCAGTTACAGAGAGTTTAGTTACTCTAGAGTCCACCTCAATCAAAAGGCACTCAGTAAAGGCATCAGTCAGCTGCAGGTACCGCTGTAGTATTTCGAATTAAAGTGTTATTCCGGCTCAAAATTATCCCATGGTCTTTTACTGTATATACATCAATTAAGCCATTGAGACAGTAACAACTATTAATGGAGAAATCCTGGTGAGTCGCTAACAGCCGGACGTGGCTAACACTGATTAGCTCGAGGCAGTATGGTCAAGGCATAAAACAGCTGATTTGAACCACCAATACTGCAGTAGCATTATTAAAGTCCCTACATATGTAACGTAGCACCAGCAACGTAGTTAACAAACCCAGAGTTCATTAAAAATAGTGTTTTGAAAGACTTACCCCCTGGCCCCGGTACCAGCTCCTCTCATAGTAAAGTTCATTCAAGTCAATTAGCAAATGCAATCCAAAAGGAAGGAGCCCACTGATGCTTTGTTTAATGTGTAGGGACTCTTATCAAGCTGCTGCAGAGGTTTGGTGTTATTTTGAGCTGTATTAGTGGTTAAAAAAGTAGTTTTAATGCCTTCACTTCGGAAACATTTTGTCGAGCCGTGGCAGATTCTTCATTTAGGGGTTTTTAAATACACAAGTCCTTTCCATGTTGGCGACCCGACTTAAATGAGGATGTCCATCATCCCTGAGATCACAGAGAGCTCAGGTATGAAATGGCTCGTTGAAAAGAAAAAAAAAAACAGGCTCGTTGATCCCCTCTCACAGACTGAAAAACAGTCTCGATGGCTGATGGCTTCATGTATGTAAGAACCGCAAAAAATCTATGGGATTATTTTGAGCCGGGATTACAATTAAAGTGGGAATCAAGGGCTGAGTTTACACATGGTTTAAGCTTGAAGTACCTCATGATATTTTAAGTTTTCAAACAGGTCCATAAAAGTAATTCATATGAGTGGAAAGTAGAAAATATTTCATACTAGGTCGAAGCAGTGGATGCATTGGCAATTATTTATAGGATCATTAAAGAGAGACAAATGTCGGAAAGATAACAAAAGCTTCAATCAAACTGGAAAGTGTGCTATAAAGAATCCAATGAACGGCTTACAATGGAGCCGGAATGATCTATAGAATAAGCTCTCAGGCTTATGGCTTTTTAGGTTTGCACAGCAGCACTCAACACGTCCTGCACTTAAGTTCTGCTCCATTCTAATTTTGGATTGGGTTGTTTGTTTTCGACATAATTGCTCCACTGCACCAGAAGCCTCTGTTGCTCAGCTGTATACTGCATGAGGGAGAGTGTCCTTTCATTTTGTGTGTAGCCTGTAAACATGGAGCTCTGTTAAATGAATTCAAGCTGTGTGCAGAATTATGAAGTTCACCATAATGGATGGATTTTTCACTTTTGTGATAGTGTGTCAGATACACTCCTGGAAACACATACACCCCTGCAGATTTTTGATTATTGAATCGGAGAATTTCTTTATAATGTAACACACGTGGTTCTATGTTATTAAAAATCAAGACATTATGGACACTGTGACCGCAGGCGAAGGGATGGAACAACTGCAGAGTTGATGTCTCATGTTGCGCCAAAGGTTAATCTTGCTCCTGCCCTGAATTGATGTTTTTTTTTTCATTCAGAGTCAGATGCCGACTTCCTGTTTGCAGTAAATTCTGTATATTACAGATTGCATACAGAAGCAGTTTGTCGATGTATATGTGGTTGCTGTCGGGTACTTTAGAAGTAGACATGGTGGCGTTTTCTTATGGTGTTGGAATCACCTCTGCATCAGAGACATTTACCTGTGTACTGACAGTAGTTCATTAAACCTCATGTTATTTACCACTGTGATACTGTCTCAATTGTTTTTAAACATAGGGATCCTGTGTGAGAGATGTATTGTAACATGAAAACATTGCCACTGTATACATTAAGTAATATGTCACCTTCTGATTACTGGACTGTTGGATTGATCTCAAATGCTGGGAGTCACTTAATGCACGTGATGTCTTAAAAGGGAGTTTTTAATGAAAAACGTAAGCCAGCAAAAGTGCAGAGGACCTTGAAAAAGACTGAGAGTCACCTTCAAACCCCTCGTAAAAAAAAAAAGTAAAGCTTCCCCGCTTTACGTCATATTTTCATCTGTATTCCTTAGTCATCAGTACATTTAAAAAACTTTCTAACAGGGTCTCGTGAGGACAGGGTTAGAAATACTAAAAATAGCTTCACCTGGCAGCAGGAAAGACTCAAAATGTTAATTGCTCGGTGTTCAGTGCCCAGTAAAAGAACGTTATAAGTAATGAGAAGGCTTTAATAATTGACTGCAGACTCTGACTGTGCATAAATCATTTTGATCATCCTCTTGATGCCTCTCAGATACTTACAGTGTAAGATCGGACACATTATGCTGGGTAACACCTTCAAAAGTTGGAAAACTTTTCTGGCGTGGAGGTGAAGTATTAGTAACCATTAAGTGAAACGGCCTGACATGATAAAAGCATTGTGCATACCTCCTACAGTATATTATACACTAATTACACTTTATTTTTAATTAGTTGTAAATGCAAAATACTTTAAAAGAGAGGGAAATCAAGACATTTCTGGATTTCCCTCTCTTTTTGACACTGAATGTAAACACAGGCAGAGAGAGAGCATAGCAGAAGACACCCCATCCAAGGTCAAAGCCACATATATGGATATTTACGTTGACATTTGGTACACACACACATGGTTAGGAGCACAGCGCTGCATACTGATCAGGGATGATGAGCTGTCCTGTTGCTGAGCTAACAAAAGACTCATATGTCCATGACACAAGTTACCCCGTGTTACGTAAGTCCTCAGCTGTGTTAAAAATGTAGCGGTGTTTTTACTATCCACTGAAAGGTTGATGTGATTGTATGGAGTCGATTTAGCTGAGAGACAGATGCTCGTGCTAATACCAGCATTTTTAAATGGCTGATTCTTCGTATTCTCTTAAAACTGATCAGATCATTTTGTCAAGTGAGGCCTAAGACTGGAGACAGAAAGTCTAAAAGAACATTGAATGGTCACATTTCAACCCACATTGCGTAGGCCAGCAATATCCTTCAGTATTTGTTTTTTACTGCACCAGCACACATATAATTAAATTTCCCTGTAGTTACCGGTGCCCTTGACTCATCATTGAGAACAACCCCAGTGGTCAATTACCAGATACATTTGAGGGGGTGGTGGGGTTCCTGCTACCTCATGGCGTTAAAGCTTCCTACAGTAAATTCACTGACATTGACTCATATATCAAGAGAAAATATCAATCTAGCAGAGGGTACCTACATCTTTCCCCAGGCAGCCCAACGACAAGGAAGCGGGCCTCTATAAATTGTGCCTCCCGTGTATACTTGTTTTTGTTTTGGCTTCACCAAAGAAAATTCCATTAGCACAAATGGCCTTTGCATACGACTTCAGTTTGGTTAGAAGAGAATATAACATAACAACATATTTATCTACGCAGCATAAACTCTGTAAAGAGTGCTCTCTTTTCTCTTTTGATCTTGATCTTTATCTAGTCCTCATTGCTGTCAGCTGATTGACAGATTGACCAAAACTGTTGGAGATTTTCAACTTTACAGGTGTATTTGTGTTAAAGCCTGAAACAGTTGGCTTATCGAGACTGTCAGTGCCGCATAGATTATTTGTCTGATATCTATCTGATGAATGGTGTTATAAGCACTATCCTGACATTTAGTTTCTATAGTAACTAGGGGATTGTTGGCAGTTTGGGGCGCGTATATACTGTAATCCCAATATTCCCACTCCTTTTACCTTTGTCTTGCGCTCGCCAAGCCTTGTGGGAGGCTCTTTAGCTGCTCAATGCTTCACCAATTTTGTCTGTCCAAGCGTATTTATGAGAGCTTTTTTTAAAGCAGGTGCCTATTGTTTCTGAAAACAATACTGTCACTGATGAGCGATTCAGAACAGTTGTTAAAGATGTTAAAACGCTCCGTAGAGCTGAGTTATAATTATCTATGGGTTTGTCACAATTACACATACTGAAGGGGAGCTAAACCCATTTTCAAAATACAAACATGTTATTCCTATGGTCTATAGGACAGTCAGAAAATATAAGTAAACATGAACAACTGTCTCCCAAAACTAAAAAAGTGATATAACTTAAATTTGTGGTATCAAGTATGAAGTGTGTCATTGCATGGACAATGCATTGTGAATGATGTTACAGATGACACTGAAAGATCCCAGATGATCCCAGAGATGTTCTGAATATATGGGTACATTTACTGTTTCACAACTGAGAACACTACTAGATAATAAAGCTCATTCAGATATAAAAAAAAAAAAGAAAAAGGAAAACCAGTCACTGATTCATTGCCTGTGGAGCAGCTCCAGACTTTGAGAGAGTAGTTCATATTCATAAATATTGATTGAACCGTCCTAGGCCATAGAAATAACATATTGGAATTCTTAATTCAGTCGGTGTTCAGTGGTGACAGTACACACCCATCAAAGAGCATCCTCACTGTTGATTTAATAATTCTGTAATAAATCCTCTGGATGCATGTACAGAACAGTACAGTACTGTAGGTTGTAAAAAGCTTCACAGAGATATAACAGAATTTTAAAGTAACTCTTACCGCATAAATCTGTACAGTAACCACCCCCTCAAGGTGACTCGTCAGATGGTTTGTTTCACAGAAACATCTGAGAAGCCACCATTGAACGTTCATCCAGTCACTGCAGCAGGTATTGCAGCATCTATACAAACCTCATTAGAAGCCGCAATTGGACGTTCATCCAGTCACTACAGCAGGTATTGCAGCATCTATACAAACCTCATTAGAAGCCGCCATTGGTGTTTTGATGAGATATATAAAACTTCACATTGGGAGCAAAAGAGCCCATACATTTTTTTTTCAGTGAGTGACAACAGTAATTGTTTTCTCTCTTTGTATCTTTCCTTTGTCCAAGTCGGAGAATAGATTAATTCATTGTGTATACACAGGCACTTAAATAATCATTGAAATTGGTGAATTGTTTTGTACATGAGTTTACAAGCCCTTGTCTCCCTCTCAAAAAACTGTCATTCATCCCCTTGTGTTATGTCACAATTGCTCATTTTTCAAAATGGATTCGTGGACATCTTCTGTCATCGTTTCAAAAGACATCTATTGGACCAAACAGTCCTGATTGATGGACTCCATTAACATAATGACATCAAAACCCAGGAGAGAAAACGTTAATGAGGAGCATAATCCCAGCTGAACGCCCATTGAAAACAGCAACATTATTGAAAGATGAAAGCACATCTCTTTTCATCCGTGGCGACGTACTCATCTTTGTCACAGAGGAGAGCGCGGGGTTACCCTCAGAAGATGCTAATGATGTGTTGCCTTCTGCAGGGATCACTCATCAATCTGTGTGAGCCAACATTTGCCGTCATTATTCCTCCAAAAGGCAGCGGAGGGGAGATGGTGATTAGGCCTAGCAACCCTTTACCCCACATGTCTTGTCATCTTATGTTAACATCGTGGCTCATATTAAGGGGATGCTGCTTATCAATCAAAGGGCGGCGTGGGACATGATTAATGGTAATTCCCTCAGTTCATCACCTGACAGGCTGATGTTATAAGGATCTGTGCCTGTGGGTAAACTTTTGAAAACAGTGAACAAATATTAGCTGCGTCCTCTAATATACAATATCAGCTTATGCAAAACAAATGGATTCTTATCATATTAAATATATAATCCACCACTGTTTGGTTAAATACTAGAATAAACAAAGGAAATGCATTAATTAATAAAGATGTAACAAGCAGGGTAATGTTATTTTTCTACAGTAATGAATACTTACTATTATAATAATTAATATTATAATTATTGTTTCTTTCGAGCCAGGTTAACTATATTTTAAATAAAAGATCTGCTCTTCTTTAGTGTCTTCTGGCTCCAAAAACACTTGTGATGTTAGATACAGAGAAAGCCAGGCAGATAAATACCAAATGAATTCAGATAACTGTGATGGGAACAGTGCGTGACATGGTGGCCCAGTGGTTAGAGACCACAGCTGTAGTGAAGCAGATTACCATGCAAGATAGGATACGTGAGCTTGTACACAGTCGGACACTCTAGCACATGGCAGAAGGCTTGATGGTATACCAACATAGGATTTTGAGGATGTTTTGAGGATGAATTATCCTGCTGTCCAGATGAATGCTGCATCCTGCTGTAGCTCATTAGTCAATGAAAACACTCTGTGAGAGGAACATAAATGGGTTTGCTTCCGGCAGGATTGCATGTCATTTCCCATCTCCCTCTCTCTCTCTCTCTCCCCTCATTTCCTGTCATGAAAATGCCCCTGTTTAAAAGTATAAAAATATGAGATACAATATTGTGTCAATACATCATTTGAAGTATCTGTAAAATTTGACAGATAGATTTGAATGGGAATTGGACTTTTCTTAATTCCTCTCTCAAGAATACCCTGAATTGAATTGACCTTGTAGTAACAGTAAGACTGCATCATTTGAAACTGTGTGACACTGACCTCTGCAGGATGACAAGAGTATAGCAATATCTGTAGCACTGTGCACCTTTTCTCCTTTCAGTTTTCTGCATTTGAAATCCGAGGCTTTCCTTTGCTCACACCTATGCATTTATATGTTTTGATTTACAATTTCAGGAAGTGAAAAGGGACACATTACTTTGGGGGAATTTTTTAATTTCCATAATTGATGAAGGGAAGACAGCCAAGGCAACCACAGGTGTTAAACAGTCCAAACTGCCATTAAGCTGTCTTTGCTAGCATTCTTATGAAATATGGATATTACACAGACTGCCAATGTGGCAGCTATCTCATGTGGTGCATTTAATGGAATTACTCTAAGTCTCCAAAGTTTTTTTGCAGACTTTGGAGAGCAATGAGCTCATTCAAATAAAAACCTTTCCAATCTGTGTTACAGACTGTTTCGATGATGAACAGGAAATCTAGCCAGTGATGCATAAATATGACGTCACTCATTAATAACAACTATTTAAAGTAATAATACCTCTAGACTTATGGCATACAGTACAACATGAAACATACCATGATGATGCTGCATCTTGTGTGTAGTATTGATTTATGAGAGTTGAGAGTATAGGGTGTTTTTATTTCTTTTCTCATCTTATTTGCAGTAGATATAAGACAACATAGAAAATAACACTCACCCTCGCAGTTCAAAGGTGATTTGTTGACTATAGCAGAATGTCTCTCAACCACCAAATATTTAACAGATGTTCTTAAACCAAAAAAAAATGTGAAGACCTCAACCAGTTTGACATGTGGGGGTGTTCATCAAGCTGTGTGGCATTTGAGGAATGCTGACTTACGCTTCCTGTTTCCTGTCCATTCAGGAAGTGGCTGGGTTTAACTCCTGGCTGCTGCGGCCATTCCACTCTCTTATCTTCAAGATACTGTCTGGGCCCAAGGGATGATTTAGCTAGAGGATCAAAAACGCTGTAATTTAGTACAGTCGGTTGTTTTTAAAGGCTTCCTGTAGGCAACTGTTGTCTCTCACAAGAACTTGTCATAAAGTTGCTTCACCTTTAAGTTCTTTTCACTCGTCACTGTTGCATTTTCCTCCATTCACCAATGTTTTAATGCGATTCAAGGTAAAATGGCAGAATTTTCATTTGCAAAATTAGCAAACGTGATTATGTGTAATTATTATGTTTGTATGGAACATCTTGAGACCAAGACCGATCTTGCTTAACTTCACTGGTTACCAGTTAGATTGAGGATTGCTCAAAAGTTTTTGACTCCCTAGGCTTTACGCCCCTATGTCATTATTGTCCCTAGGTCAAGGCTGGTGACTAAAGGTGACAGCACATTACCCGTTTTTAAATCATTGCTAAAAACATATTTTTATAGGAAAGCCTTTTCGATGCCTGATTTTTTAATTGTTGTGTTATTGTGTTGTTCTTCCTTCTTTCTTATATTGTGGCCTTGTTTAGATGATTTCCATACCAATAAAGTTATTATGATTATTATGATTATATTATCCTGTGTATGCAAACCCACATCCAGACCACCATCGCCTTAATAATGTTCAAAGGGGGCATATTATGCTCATTTTAAGGTTCATAGTTGTATTTTTGAGTTTCTACTAGAACATTATTTAATGCTTTAATGTTTAAAAAACACCTTATTTTTTTTATATATACTGTCTGTCTGAATGTATACGTTTTAGTGCCTGTATAAGCCCAGTCTTCTTTGACTGGTCAGTGTTAAAAGGTCTTCCACATCTGCACTCTCAGCATCTCTGAACCGTCATTGCAGCCGGGTAAAGACTGTAACTGCACTGTAGTGGCACTTTCTCTCTTGATATATATATATATATATATATACACATCTATATATAGTACTTTATAATCTAAAAAGCCATGGAAATCTCAGTTTTTACAATATGAGACATTTCTCATATGAAAGACGTTGAGCGCACTATAGGTGCATGATAGAGTAGTTCAATAAAAAGTGATTGTAGGCTTCTGAAGAAAGTTCCATGGCACTTTAATTAAACCAACTGGAATGAGATACAAGAACAAACTAATATTTCTAAATAATGTAAATATGTTTTATTTACAAAAAACAAAATACAGGTATAAATTCTCTTTCTTCTTATTTATGAATCCACTGAATGACCGAAGCAATAAAAAAAGATTTTAAAAAAAGTGCAAAGTATTGTGCATGTAAGTCTCAGGCTGCTGGGTTTTGTACCATGCAAATGTTTCATCTGTAACTGTACCTGTGTCATGGACTTGGGTCCAAAGGCTTTTTTTACATTATGCATGTACTGTATTTGTATTTCCATATCCATACTTCACTCCTAATTATGTCTCAGTATACTCAATAACAGAGTACAGGCTGTATAATAAAGTTTCAGATGTCCTTAGCTGCTAGAGACAGAAGGAGCCATGATTAGCTTTTACATTCACTGAGAACTTAGGCATAAAAAACATGTCCATTTGAAATGTTTAAAAAACTAAATAGTTTCAGTTATGAAAAAGATGTTTGGTTGGTCCTCATCCTCTCGACATCCAAGTCTCACTTCTCTCTTTAGGACGTTTTCTCTCGTTGTCAGGTCGGGTTGTCAACAGGAAGTCACTTCTTTAATCACGGCTGCATCTCATATTGTCCCTCTGTGGCTATAAAGAAGTCGTTGAGAGTGTTCTGCAGAAATTCAAAAGTGGGCCGCTCCTCAGGCCTCTGCCTCCAGCACATTCTCATAATGTCATAGAGTTCCTCAGGGCAGCCTTCTGGACAGGGCATCCTGTACGACTTGTCCAGGCTCCTGATTACCTCTGGGTTGGTCATCCCTTTTTAGGAAAAAGAAAATGCTGGCAGTGTGAGATTTTGATGTATTTTTATTCATCTTGTGAAATTGACTTAGCTGCAGAGTAACAATGCAGCATTTGCAATGGTTTCTAATGCCTAATTTCTTTTAAAATGTATTTCTCGCTTCTCGTACCTGGGTAGGGTATTCTTCCATAGGTCACTATCTCTGTGAGGAGGATCCCAAAGGACCACACATCCGATTTGATGCTGAATGTGCCAAAATTGATTGCCTCGGGAGCCGTCCATTTGATGGGAAATTTAGCGCCTAGTTGTCAGAAAGAGTGCGGGGGAAAAAGCAGAGGAAATTGCGTTATGACTGTAGAGAATACGTGTGTGTGGGTGTTTAGTCTTCTTATTGTGGGACCATTTGACAGCATGTAGACAATTGAGATATTACTTTACCATTTATACCCAGGAGGAAATCTCTTTATTGTGTTTGGTTGTATTTATGCAATGATGGCAAATACGTTAAGTGTGTTACATTTCTCAGGTATTTAATCCACTGGATTAACCAAAAGACAGATGTTCCAATCATCATTATATTTAAAAATGTTTTTTTGTCCGATTACATTTCTCATGTATTTACTTTGTCACAGTGTATATATTGCTATCAAGATTCTATCCACTGTGATGGAAGATTATATCCATAGCGTACACCGTCTTTTCAGTATAGCATAGGAAGTTTGCATTAGAAGCCCAGCATGATATCAGAATTTAGATATAGTGCATCTAATTTAAAATTTATTTCATTGCATTCAGTGTATTTCATTTGAATGAAGCATTCAGGGTCACAGCCACAATTGAGGACACGGAGGTTTTGAGTATTTTTTGGGGGAAAATAAAATTTGGGGGTTTTAGGAGAGGTAACATTCTACCCAACCCCACACTTCCTCTTCCATTTTGTTTTGCTTTCTCACTCCATCCCACCAACTGCCTTCTTGACCCAATTCCCTCTAACCTCGCATCCCTCACCACCTTCTTTTCCTCACCCAATCTCGTCAATACCTCTTTGACAACCGCTTGTTTTCTGAACACTCATGAAGCAGCGAGAGTGAACCCTCTTTTAAAGAAACCCACACTCAACCCATCTAAGGCGAGGAATTACAGATCAATCTCTCTTCTACCATTTCTTTCCAAACCACCTGAGAGCGATATCTCCGCTCAGCTTTCTGCACATCTCCGCCAGAACAACCTCCTCAACCCTCTCTATTCTGGATTCATGACGGGCCACTCAACAGAGGCTGCCCTCTTAGCTGTCAAAGAGGTATTCACACTGCTAGAAAAGCCTCCCTCTCCTCTGTAGCCATCCTGCTCGACCTCTCAGTAGGCTGTGACAAAGTAAAACCACCAGATCCTCCTCTCCATCCTCCGAGAACTGTGAGTCTCAGGCTTGACACTCTCCCTTTTTGCATCCTACCTCGAGGACAGTGCTTACAGGTGCTGTTATTCACTCACATTGCTTTTTCCTACCACAGCTATGCAGATGACACACAGGTAATACTGTCTTTTCCACAGTCTGAAACCCAGATGGCTGACATCTCTCAGTGGATGCCGACACACCGCCTTCTCTTCCTTCCAGGGAAGGCGTCTCCCGTCAATGACCTCACCACCAATGACGAGAACTCTGTGATGCCCGCAGCTCAGACTGCAAGGAACCTGAGGATGGTACTGGATGACCAACTGTCCCCGCTTCTGCAGATTCATACTCCACAACATCAGGAGGATACATCCAGAAAGCGATGCAGGTTTTTAGTCCAGGTTCTATTCATCTCGCTTCCAGACTACTGAAACTTCCTTCTGACTGACATGGTCGAACCACTGCCCATCCAATATGCTCTGCTACTACTCCCTTGCTACAACAATATCCTGTTTGTTTGCTCTTCTGGCTCCACAATGGTGGAGAACACCCATCTACACAACTGTAAAGTTTTGTGACTCTATTGCGGTGACACACACACACGCGCACACACACACACACACACACACACACACACACACACACACACAACGCATCATACTGTGTCACACATACTAGCATCGCTGTAAAAAGTGAAAACCCCTTTATTGGTGTTTGATTAAACTAGGGGGTGCAGGGTGCATTTGGGGATTTGAGCTCATGACCTCAGTATTTCTGAATATCTTGTACGGAAATGCTTCACATACTGCACCTTCTTGAGCTGTGTATTCTGTCTCAATGATCCTGGCCAGGCCAAAGTCTGCTATCTTGCAGTGCAGGGTTTCGCTGACCAGGATGTTGGCCGCACGCACATCTCGGTGGATGTAGTTCTTCCTCTCGATGTACGCCATGCCTTCAGCTATCTGTCGTGTAAGGGAATTATCAGATCAAAAGCAAAGTCAGAAAATGAAACATTAATTTATCCCAATATATAAGACAACTACAGTTATAGGTTTCACAGCACACTGAACCTATAGAATAAATTGTTCACGTTCTGCATGTGTTTGCTTCCTCTGGTCAGTGTGTACAGTGGTCTCAGTTGATCGCATGCAATCATGCAGCTACATGTGTGAGTACTTGTGTTTGCGTGTACGATAATGGCAGCAAAGTGGGTTTAACAGGATGTGCCAACTCTCAGGAAGTCAAAGGCTTTTTTTTTCTTTTTTGGAGGGGCAAAGAGTTCTGAGGGAGCTCACTGTAAATGGAAAAATAGCATGATTTCCTGTCCGGATGTTAATAATTGACGTAGGGCGAGGCTTTCAAGCCAGACGAGCAAAAGCCCCACCACAGAAACCACACAGCTACTGCTGACAGTTTCCACGTGTTGTCACATCGTAGCTGGTGTCAAAGCACAGACTATAACAGACACTCAAAGTTGTAGGGAGCAGCTTGTCTGTGTATAAATAGGCCCTGAGGTCACTGAGAAGAAGGCTGGTGTTTTTGTTTTTGTCAGAAAATGCTAATACTAATGTATCGTTGTGGTAAACAGCAGCAGTGGAAGTGAAAGAATTGTTTAGAAATAAAAAAGAAGGAAGCATTCACAGGCAAAATGAAAAAAAAACGTTCTGTATTTATCAGATTTTCTGAGAAAAAAAGCCTGTAATGAAAAGGTCACAGACAAGATCGGATTCTGCACATTCACAGAGATCACGTTGTTGTAATGGTGCATTTACAATCAAAAGCTTCCCACCTGCGCTGACATATCTATCAGCTTATTTAGCTTTAGCTTTTTTCCTTCGTCTGACTTAAGAAAGTCCAGAAGACATCCTGCAAATGAGAAAAGGACAACGATAACTCCATCACCACAATAAATGAAAGATAATATTTTCAAAGAAGACGTTTTATAGAAACTTTCACAATTACACGGGTTACGTAGCAATACATATTGTGCCGTCAAATGCTGAAAGCAACTACAGGCATACTGCAATTTTAGTGTTGCATGACACTAAGGGATAAGGGTAAAATCATTGCTTTAAATACAAGAATGCAAATGCTTTTTTTTAAAGATCCTACATCGTAAAAAAGTGAGATTTCCATGTCTTTTTTGATTGCAAAGCAGATTGAGGTGCTATATAGAAATACTGTGAAAGTTTTAATATGTTCAATCCACAATGAGAGAAATGCACACAGCCCGTATTCAAAAACTGTGCCTTTGAACAAGCCGTCAGGACTGTACCGTTGTGATGCCACAAATAAATACTGAGCTTTCAGACTGAGATTAAGCACTGTCATTTTAAGACAGACATTACGAGAACATTAGAGCATACAAACATGAACATTGAATCTGAACATGGTTTTCCGGTCCATTTGTTCTTTCCCCAACAAACACTACTGCATAATGTAATTAAATTATATAACAGTTCCTAATATTGACTCAAAAATGTCCATAGAATTAAATCAGCTCTGTCACAGTCTCATAAATTAAATATTATAAGCTTCACAAATTTTTCAATTCCTTAGAAATGATTGTATTATATTGTACAGGTGTTTATTTCATTGTAGCCACTCCATGCATATGAGATCTTTTTCTTAAACAACATATGACAAATTAATAGTTAATGTCCATATGTTAAGTAGATCGTTTGCCCACATTTTTAAATTGCTTTGGAGCAAGAGCTGCAAGGACTAATCAAATGAATCAATTGTCTGATTGACTAACTATTTTTAATTAATATCTAAAGTCATCTTTCAAGCTAAAATGCCAAATATTCTGCGGTTCCAGCTTCTCAAATGTGAGGTTTGTTCTGCTTTTCCCTGCTTTTCACCATCACCATATATCTGTAGCCCAATTTATCATTCCTGACTTTAACCATCAAGAACCCCCTTCTTTTTCTCTGTCTTACCATTGATCATAAACTCGGTGACAATAAGAATGGGCTCCTTAGTGACCACAGCATGGAGGCGCACCAGTCGTTCATGCTGCAGCTGCTTCATGAGGTTGGCCTCCGCCAGGAAGGCCTCAGGCTCCATCGTTCCCTCCTTTAAGGTCTTAATAGCAACCTTCTGGGTGCTCTTATAATAACCTGCAATGGGAATTAAACAGGGTGCTTAACAAACTGGACTCTTCTCTCTTGGTTAGTTAAATGTTTCGTCGGGAACAATTGTTAGCTTCCTCTCACCCATCCACACTTCTCCAAACTGCCCGGCCCCCAGTTTCTTCACCATTTTCAGGGTGTCTCTGGGAATCTCCCATTCATCGTGTGCCCACGGCTGCTCGATTGCCTTAGCCCTACAAGGGGCATACAGCCGCTGACACAAACCGTCCGCTGTACCTGCACCCAAACAAAAATGATACATGTGGATCTACAATAATAAACAGTTTACAACTTTCTGTACTAAATTTAGTCACGGAAACAGTCTGATGAGCTGTTGTTTCCTTGAATGCTTGTTTGTGTGTACTTCTTTCACAAGTTGCTGTGCATTGGCAGCCATTCTTTTTGGCCCCTCTTATCTTGTGGTTTAGTCACGTGAGTGGAAAGACTATCACTAGTCTCAAACAGGAAATGCACAATGTATCTCAAGGTTAACTTCCCCATTCAAAGTCAATGCAGACATCTTGTAATTGACAGCCGAATCTGAATCGAAATCGACACACGACGCGTTTTGTATTATCACGGATTAGGAAGCATTTCAAAACCTACATGCAGAGCTGTTCCTTTTTAAATGCTGCAGAATTTCATCAACATTTTATGCATTGATAGAATGCATTCTGTTTAGTACTTACGGGTGTAGTATTTAACCAGTTCCTGTAGGGATGGGAATGTGTTGGAAGGGGAGATGTAGTAGCCACCTTTGTCCAGACAACGGATCTTGTAGTGTTTTACCACATCTCCTTGCTCTGGTACATGATCTCTGACTGACAGTGAGAAGGACCCTAGGAGAAAAACACAGATTGCACAGTTACAGGTTGAGTTTAACACTTCACATGAAGCCTGTGGATGTTCTCATTTGTCCAGGTCATCGTTATCTTCACATGATAACTTCACATGAATTCCCTCTGAAAGTCTGATTTGTGGCATGATCACAAAAAGAGACCGGGGACATTCACCTTTACTTGTCTCACTCTCTCGAACCAGAAAGGCACCCGGTTTATTTCCAGGGGCTAAAAGCAGTCGCTCAGTCTCTTTCCTACTCATGTCCCTGAAAAACCATCTGCAGAGGAGAGAACAACAAAATCCACTTGATGTAATTCATTAAAGACATTTACAAATTTATCTAACAGTCCATAAAATTTTGATTTTGATGAAATGTATGAAATTGTCTCTTACTTTTCCATCTCCAGTGTATCTGCTCTGGCTACATAATTACATGGTATGAAGCCCTCCTGTCCTGTCGCCAGCGATTTAGCCACCCACCATTCTCCATTTCTACAAACAGATAAACATGGCAGTCATTTCTTTCACTGCTGCATTCGCATGCTGTATACTAGGGACACTAGGACGAGGCTACTTACTCTTGTAAAACCTGAAGCTTGTCTCCCTTTTTGAAAGGTAGATCATTGTCGTTGGCCGCTTTGAAGTCGTGTTGTGCAACAAACACGATGTCTAAAGACAAGGGAAGCAAACGGTAATTTCAAAGGAAGTGATCTGCCAATAATAACAATAATTTATTTTATTGAATTATTTAATTCTGGGAACTCTTTTTTATTTTTTATTTGGATGCCGCGCTGCACTTAAAAGTTCATATATTGCAAATACACAGCACAAGCATACAGATAAATTCAAAGTACACTCGTACTAAAGCTGTTTGTAGCCGAGAAATGAGGATTCTGCACTTTTGTCTGTGACAAGAAAATGACTTGATCTTCTCCCCAGAAGAGAACAGAGGAAACACAACCAAGATTTCAATCGCTAAATGAAGCCTCCTCTCACTGCTATTAATTTCTCTCTGCACTGCAATTCACTGCATAAACGCAGGGAAGTTCTTTTTTTGGTAGAAAGTTTCTTAAATGTGTAGTGTTCAGTCATTACCATTATCCAAATAGGTGTTTCCACTTTGTACCTAGGGAATTAGAAAAAAATGTTATACTCAAAATCTGAAGTAAGTCACTAAAAAACACAGACAAATAAATAAAAAGTAATGAAACTACATTAATTTCAAATCACAGTAAATGACTGTACTTTGCACTTGAGCTTTTTCCTTTAAGTGGTCTACTTACTATGTGATTGGACGATTTGGAGTCCCGAGAGTTGTTTTTTACTTTTTTCTGGCCACTACAACTGCAGCCCATCCTGCATGTGCAATGGCAATCAGTTATACTGCATGCTAACAATATTTACTAAATGCAATAGTAAAATACAATGTTAGTTCATTTTACATTATCAAATACCAGCAGTTCCTGCTAACAGCCTCAGATCTCAGATAATTACAGCATGTTCATTTCTGTGCTCTTACCTGATAAAGAAGATGAGCTTTACTGAAGCTGTTTTCACTCTCCTCTCCTCCCGCGGCACGGCCTGCTCTGTGAGTTCATGCCCGCCCGCTGCTGAAAAAAGTAGTTAAACTCGCTCAAAATTAGCTAAAATACCAGTGGAGGTCAATTGAGTTTGATGTCATGGTTGCAAGTGTGCTTAATACAAATGGCTTCCCATAAGAGGAAGTGGAAAATGTGTTTTCATGTTTCTTAGGTAGCATTTGCATGTACAGTCACATTGTCACGTCATAATTAAAATTAGAGGAAAGTAAATTGCTTAAAATAAGTTTACAGGGAGGTATTTAAATCAATGTGAAAGCAGGGTGCACTTATTAATGCTGTGTCTAAATCTATTTGAAGAGACTGTTTCATGAGGTGTGTATACAGTATTATACAGTATTAAACGGTTTAGATAGATGGTGAATTAAAAATAAAATGCTTGACTGAACATCAGCCGTAAGGATATTTGTAACAGCCAGTTTAAACTCCATTACTAATTGTCAGGGTGAGAACTACAGGGGAGCCTCTTAATAAGACATAAGCTGAAACAGTTGTGATTTATTTTTCGTCTGGTGTGGTTTCTAAAATATTGACAATATGCTATTGCCTTATTTTCTGCATCCTCATCATCATGGCTAATGCATAAAATTGGGCTATTATTAATCTACGATTCATGTATTCATGTTGTGATTATTATCTGTATGGTAATATGGATGGGTAACTGGAACTGTCGTTGATGAGGACCCTTGTAGGTACCCTGGAGTGCTCTGTTTTTGATTTAATGCTCATATATTTCTGTGTTTATAGGCTATTTTGCTATTTGAACTATCTGTGCCTTATTTGTGTCTAAATATATATATATAAATGTATAACATATATACTGCAGCGTGCTTTAGTTGGCCATATCACAGCCTATCACTACTAAACTTGTGATCATTTACCGAATATTATATATCAGATGTGCTCACATAAAGCAAGTGGGCCTACATGCTTGCAGTGTCTCGCTCTGAAAGAGCTGGTCCAAAAGCAAGGGTATAGTGCGCACACTTCTAATAGTTGAGTAACCTGAATGGATTGTTTAAAAATGGTACAGTAACAAGGTGCTTTACAGCCAAATTCTAGGAGGCTTGGACTGGCATGTTCGTGTCAACACTGAAACAGGAATATTGAATATATATATAGTTTCAATATGCCATGATTTAATATATAAGAATGAATTGTGTAATTTAAACTGTTGTGAGAATATCATAAGAAGTCCCAAACTTTCTATTCTTTTTATTCATATTTAAGTGTAACATTATAATCTTGACTGTACATCCCATATCTTGTTTTTTTCATGTGATAATTTAAAGGAAATTAGCTTTATGTTTTTTGACCTTTGTTACCTTTCCGTCCTTATGAATACTTAAAGCACTAGTAATTCTATTTTCCTTAGTCTAAATTTATTTTCATGTGTAATGTCACGATACTTTGTAATCTTTTGTAAGATTAATACTATGTTAACAAGTTTGTGTTGATTATCATTACATATGTGACTTTACAGACCAGTAGAACTCTATTAGTGTTCAAGTATTTAAGTTTTCTATTTGAAGCATTATCCAGGTTTATTAAACTAACGGTTTATTCATGAGCTGTAAACTCTACATTTTATACAATTTAGTACGATTGTTCATTTTACCGCCATAACATTCATTCCACTTCTCTTCATCTTAATCTGTAGTGTGAGATTAACGGATAAATACCTTGAACTCGTCCCCTGCCTTGTGTCTTCAAAAGTACTCCAAATGTGAATTGTTTCACAATTTCCTTATTGCATGTCAGTGTGTCACTCTCACTTGATCGTTTTGTAAAGTCTCTCTCTCTCTCTCTCTCTCTCTCTCTCTCTCTCTCTCTCTCTCTCTCTCTCTCTCTCTCTCTCTCTCTCTCTCTCTCTCTCTCTCTCTCTCTCACTTGGGCCTCCCCTGGGGGACTAAGCTGCGTTTACAGTAAACAGACAGCAGTTTGTCTATTTATTTTTGTCCCATAATTCCCTCCCTCGACTCATCATGTAACAAGACAGTACAAACACCACCTCACGTGATTAAACTTCAATTAGTCCATTAAATCAAACTTTCCACTGGCTAATGAATTAAGTGAATGATTACAACTAATCTGTAGTCATGAGCCACACAAATGCAGCACAACCAATACAATGTCAAATTACTAAGAGAATGAAGTTTCCTCATTAATACGGACAGTTGTATTTCAAAATGTATTATATGTAACTGTTATATTTCTTTCGATTGTCCTCGCATATCATATGAGATCTGCAGTGTACTGTGTGTGTCTACTGTGTATGTGTGATTAGTGTTGAGTATGGGTGTCGTCCATTGCTATATAAAAGAGAAAGCATGGTTTCCATGACATATCTCTCAGTTCCTCTGGTGGTTTAAGTTCCTCTATCGTTTATCTCTACAATTCTGAGCAAAGTGTAATACAGTACTTCTGTAAGGCAGTTCTCCCTCTTGCCACAAGATGGACTGGGGATCTGCTCTGAAACTACTCTAGTGGAGAAACAGTATTGGGAGTAGCTGTGCATGGGAAGAATGGAAATATTCTCCACCTCCTGTCCAAGGTCAAAAGTCCAATTGAAGTTTAAGCAAAAGTGTTTATAAAGTGATAACACTTTGGTACAATCTTTTAATGTTGCAGCTTTTTATATCAATAAGTGAAAGGTATCATTACCCAGGGTTAGTACTGTATGTCAACTCATGTCACATTTTTTTGTGTCACCACTGTAAGCTTTGTGAGGTTGGCCATGGTTGTCATGATAAAGGGTTAGGGTTAATACATGACATTAAACAATGTCATGTAGAGGACAGTCATTATTAATACATCTTTAATATTCATTTGTTATTTTATTACCATCTTATAAAGTACTGCTTTTTGTTATTCTCGGTTATTTACAGAGTCAAATGCGTGTGAAAATAGAAGAGCGTTTGTAATGGGAAATGACAAATGTTTATGGTTTGAATTCTGTAAACTAATGAACTAATGTATGTGTACGCATAGTAGCAGAGGCAAAAAGCACTAAGAATTGTGTTTGTTTATGCACACAACATGAGACAAAACCATCTTTTTTGGTATCGTTTGACACTAGTATCAGAAGTACACAGTCGATCCACCCTTCTTTTACACTTGCAAAACAAGTGCACTTTGAGGACTCATACACAAATTTCTTGATTTGTGTACTTTTTTTGTTTTTATGTGCAAACACATAATCAATTAACAATTAAGTAACTCTGCTCTGGATTAGAATTGCAAAATGTATTCAAAGTCTATGTACTGATTCTGTATTCACAAATAGAGCTGCTCATGACTGAGGTTTACTGTACTGTATGTTGTCTGCTATTGATGTTCCCCAGTTATGACACTAGAGGGAGTATTAAGTCCTGTTTTAAACCCTGACTCTCCTAAAGTAGGTCCATTCCAAGACACTTTGCCAACTTTCCCTTAAATTCATGCCATTTCTATTAATAGTTAACCCTTCAACTGGCCTCCTATATGGAAATGATTCAATAGCGTGTTGAACTTTGGGGATATGAATTGCGTAATACCCGTCTATCTGTATCTGGTGCAGAGGACAGTGTGCGGATGTGAATACAGATGCAAAGTCAGTGACATTGGGGGAGTGGGGGAGGCAGACATAAGCTGATGTGCGGTCAATCTATCAAAGTATAACAATGCTCTGGGTTTTCACACCGTACAGCACAGTTAACCAGGTCTTTCCTATTCTCACCGCACAATGCGCTGAGGAGGGAATTCACCCCTCTTCTTCAGCGGTGGAAACGATAAACACAAAACAATATGTCCTTGTGTTATCTAGCAGTAATTATGACCCTTTTGTTTCTGGTTTGCATGTTAAATGACTATTCAGTGTTATTAAGTATGAATCAAAGAACCTCGTGAGGAAGATATCATTCACAGTATGGTGTAACCTTTAAGTGTAGGAACAATAAATCTTACAGCACCGGAAGTGTTTGTTTCCTATGGGGGGCTTTATACAACACGTAACGTGGGGACATTACTCCCTGGGCAACACTTCACAGGTTTTTGTTTGGACCACCTGTGCTGTGTGTGGGGACTGCGCTGTGCTGTAGTTCTCTGAAGGAACAACCTCACTTCACTGCGCATACACATACACACAAATATACACACACACACACATACAGGCTGCAGGTGCACGGTGAGTGTTATTGAGTGCGTCCTGGTTACTAACTGCTGTTTCTCTTCGTGCTCCCTTCTTCTGGTTTTCCATCAGCCCTTGTTTTCTTCCCAAGGCTTTGGCGGATGCTTGTGTAGAGCCCTGTTGGGGTCCCCAGACATTGCATCCTGCCTGCAGAAGGGTCATAAGTGGCCCCACAGGATAACCTGAACAACGGTGGGAAAGAAAGGGAGCGTGGGTCTCCTTTACTAACGCAGTCCTGGCCAAAAGCATACATGCTGCCAATGAGCATTTCAATTCCCCTCATCATCAATGTGAGTGTGCACTGCATGTGACTGAAAATATGTGCTTATGTGTGTGCTGAAGATGTTTGTGTTTGGGTGTGTGAGATTCTTTATACAAGGTTCCCACACATTGTCAAGGACCAAATTAAAAAAACAAAAAACATTTCTATTACTTTTCAAGGACCCGTAATAACATTTCATGACCATAGAGTCCAAATGCTAATAAAATTAAACAGCAAACCTTTTCAATCTGTACTTGGTTATTATCATATTCACTCCAAATACTTCAAACTACATGCACAGTCAATATATTGGCCTTCATTTTAAAACAAAATGTTTACAAGTACTTCGGTTCAGCACTGGCTGTCAGGCATGAGGAGAACCTGAATTCGTTATACTAGTGTATTCTTAATGTATTTGATTATAGACTCATTTATGGATGCAAGTCTAAAAAACAATCTAAGTATGTGGCCTATATTTCATGGCTCTCTAAAGCAAACTTGCTCGGCATTATTCAAACATATAAGATTCAAACTCTATTCAATCATAATTTCAGCTAGCTCTCCTACATGAAAGGAGAGACGGAACACAGAAATTAAATAATAATAATAATAACTTGGACTTATATAGCGCCTTTCATGGTAGCCAAGGTCGCTTAACAAATGGGGGCGGGGGGTTAGGGGTCAAAAGACTTGGTGAAAAGAAATGTTTTGAGGTGCTTTTTGAACATAGGCAGGAACGGGGCAGAGCGGACATGGAGTGGTAGGCTGTTCCAGAGTGTGGGAGCGCTGACAGAGAAAGCCCTGTCCCCCAAAGTCCGCAACCTAAGAAATGTGATATGAAACAAGACGTTGGGCATCTATGCATATTAAAACCATGTTAAGTCAACTGGTGATGTGACTTTTGCGAACTGTCTGGTTCTTTTGAAATGCTCTTTAGTATGAAAGAAAGGCTGAGTCATACTTGAGAGCCATTCTTTGTATCGTTGTGCTCAAACTGCAGTGCCTGCCTTATAGCTGCAACACCAGCTACATGCTTGCATGCTTCTCGACATTTCCACCTCCTCCTTTGGCTGTGACAGTGACAACAGCAGCAGCACGTCAGAGGGCTGCAGGATGCACAGACAGCTGTTACACTAAAAAAAACACATCAAACAAGCTATTGACACTGTTATCCGGCATGCATGAAAGGCAGGCACACATGCACAATGCCTGATCGATATTTGAGGATGAATAGTAACCCCCGCCCCTCGTAAAAAGTATTGAAAAAGAAAGATAAGCGAATCTTTTGAACATATTGTGGAAAGGAACAGAACCAGGAGATCCAGCACCCATAAAAGAGATTGTATTCCCATTACTTAAGCCAACAGCTATAGATAATAAAGTGGGCGTTATGTTACGTTACGTGGAAGGTAATTACTGTAACACTTAATCTAATTTAACACAAAAAAAATCCATCCAACTTTAAAGGACAATTTTACATATTTCTTAACTTTCCCAGGTCTAGACAATTCAGGTATTCCACGATCAAGGAATCCTCGACGATATAAAATATGGTCCAGAAATTGAACATTTACTAGAAGTTGCACATTAAGTGCTCAGTCAGTGTTTATCAAAGCCCTTATTCTCTCTCTCTAACAAACACACACAACACACACACACACACACACACACACACACACACACACACACACACACACACACACACACACATACACATACACATACACATACACATACACATACACACACATACAAGAATCAACACACAGGAACACACTTTTCCTGATTTTTTGATCCCCCTCTACATCACCAGAGGCCCCTCTTTGACTTCCTGTCTGTGTGGGAACCATTTCTATCGTCTGTCACACATGGAGTGAGAGAAGGTCTCGCTCCCGCATTTGCCTAAAAAAGAAGAAGTGATTGTCAATAAACAAGGAACAATTGAACTCCCCCCATGCATTCATCAGGCACTCCTGCTATTCCTCTGGGATGTTCATAACTTTTGGGAGAGCTTCAGTCTTCCTATTGCTTTCCCTCCATTATTCAGCAGACATGAAGCATGCTGGTGGAACTGTATTGTTGCTTTATTCGCGGGATGTATTGTAATGGCAGCGCTTCCTGCGTATTTAAAGGCATTGTAGTTCAAGTATATACTGATTTAATTTGCAAAATGTCTTCTGTTATGCATTCTTATGTGTGTTTCTTAACTTTCACATGTGCAGCAAAACAATCCCTTACTAATGATATTTTTGGAACCAAAACTCAATTTTCCCGTGTACCTGTCACCCTCTTTGTTATAGACACATCTGCAGTTGGGTTTGCAGTAGGCCTATTACAGTTGGGAGCAGGTCTGTGCAGCTGTTCCAGAGGCAAATTGCTCTGAGGTAAACATGGTTGCGGGAAAGCCCCCTTATTATTGTGCTCCGGATAACGTTCCTCACTCTTCCAATGTTTGGAAAATAACTCTGTGCCAGCGAGCAGGTGCTTCCTCAGAAAAAAACCTCTCTGCTTTTCCAGAGGATTTGATGATTAAATTAATCTTGCCAACTCAAACATTAGTGCAGTATAATATAAAAGAGGCAAGGATTCATTAATTAGAAGAATAGTAGTGGTATATTTGCATTTCATTTAGGAGCGTATTTACTTTTAAAACAGGTCTTACTGAGTATTGTTAATCACATTTCCTCCTTGAGGAACAATGTTACATTATGCTCACAGCAGACCTACATCCACATGAATGTAGTCTCCCAGTATCTTGAGCCTACTGGCAATACATCATTCCGTTTTGTTGGGGGTTTTTTGCCTCATTTTTGGGTCCATTTTTAGGTAAAAAAAAAACAAACAATAATTTAGGAGCCTCATCACAACATAGTGAGACTATTCCATTTAAACCCATACACACCTATGCTCCTGATTAGAACTCTTGTACATGTACGTTTGATTGACATCTTCCTCACTCTCTAGTTAGTTATTTTTGCAAATATTAGGCCGGAACCATATAGCCTACACCATTTTAATTCTTATTGGTACATACAGTTTGGGGATATCCTAGAATTCCCAACATAGTTCCACCCACTTTTGAGAATCAGCTTTTACCTAACCCTAACCTAACTAAAGTGTGGATGCTTGTGAATAATGACAGGGTATAGCATTGCAACTTCCTCTATTACAGGAACACACTGTCTATAACACAACCTACCTCTGATTTAGTCATCAAATGTTATTTCAAAAAATTCTTGAAGCTGTGTTTTTTTTAGCCACAAGGGGGCATGAGTTATCCAAACAAGTTAACAGACAAACTGTTAGCTGGAAGGTATTTAAGGTAGCATGTTAGCCTAATGACAAATCCAGAAAACATGGTAGTAACATGACCATACCATTTGAGTTGTGTTTCTGGAATAGCATGAATGGAAGTCAGTCTCGTTCAGCTTTGCAGTCTCTACCCACTTAGGAAAGAAGATGTACAGCTCCTAGATAATTGGACTTCAGCTAGCTAGATGCCAAATAAAGTGCCGGCTTGTAGAACTAAACAATGAGCTTCACATGGTTTAAAAACTTTGATAAGGGGTATAACTGGACCTCTCTGACCAGGTGATTCTTAGATAGGCTACAGTATGTTTTGGTATCTTGCTAGCTAACAAATGATATAAATAAGGGGATTCTGGAGTTTCAATAACTGTTTCCCCTTGAATGTTTTTGCAAAGCTAAGCTAAAAACAATCTTATTGATTGTTTTTTTTCTCTTCAACATCGATGGCCGGGAAATAAGCATACTTAATAAAAGTTTCTACTGTTGCAAGTAAGCAGCATATCCTGTAAAAAAAAAGACATGGAGGCTGCATGACATGTTCTTGCGTTCATAAGAAAGCTTGCCTTGCAGTCAATCAGAGTGACACCAATTATGTATGTCACATGACCACAAGAGACTGCAAGCGGAAACTCTGAGAGAGGCACATCCATCAGCTCTGTGTAATGGCGCTCAGACTGAATGAAGTCTCAATAGACAGTCTCACGCAGCCTTTCACCGTACCTTTCCAAAGAAGCTGATTATACTTGTGTGTGGGATGTATATTATGTTTTTAAGTATATTACAGCCCCCCCCCAAAAGAACCTGCATCATTAACTGCAAATGTAGTTCTTTATTAATTTTCAATAAAATAGGCTGTGGAGTCTCTCTGGATAATACTGCTGATCAGCAGCTGCTCAGTGTCAGTTTGTAAGGAGATATTTTTGTTTATGGTGCATTGTTGGTCAAAGCTATTTAAAATCATGGCTCATGTGCTTTAAAGTATGCATTAAGTTTTCACTGACTATAATTTTGATGTGGTTGCGGTTCTGTTAATCACTCACTGTAATACACCTTTTAAAAACAATGTTCAATATGATCTTTCAAATTACTGTAACATCGATATTCATGTTGTACTGACTCAGTGTGTGTGTATGAATTCAATGCACCAATATGTTTTTCTAAAAATGTTACATGCCTACTGACACATTGTCACACGTTTTGGTTTTTGAATTATGTGTGTTCTACAAAAGAACAACAAAAATGACTTTTAAGTACTTTTATTTCAGAGACACAGTACAGTACATTCAGCAAAGGTTATAACCTCTTTACTTCAGAGAAAAGTGCAATTTCTTACTGATAAATGGTCTTAAATACGGACCCATAAGAGAACCTGTCATGATGCATAAATGATGCCATGACCTTTGCTACTTTCCAGAGACATTGCTGTTCATCTGCTATAGTAGTTAATTCAATTTATAATACAGTTATCTCATAGATTTGTGAAGATGACAACACTCATGTTAATCCAGTCTTGCTCTTTACAGTCAACCCAGCACTAAAATACTGCCATAAACAGTGCTTCATTTTCACAATTAG
This sequence comes from Echiichthys vipera, assembly GCF_963691815.1. Classification (NCBI taxonomy): domain Eukaryota; kingdom Metazoa; phylum Chordata; class Actinopteri; order Perciformes; family Trachinidae; genus Echiichthys; species Echiichthys vipera. The sequence goes on from NC_139844.1 coordinate 18,531,008, forward strand.
TTAAAAGTTAAACATTCAAAGTGAATAATACCAGCATTTTCTGGCTTTCCAGAAATATGAACTAAAAAAATATAATACTTTATTATTATGCTTTTATTTAATTTTTTACTTTTATGTTTATTTTTACTTTTTGGAACCAGAGAATACTTTTGATTTGAATAAATACAGATACTTGCTTAACCTGCAAATAAATGATGAGCAGCAAAAATGGTTTAAATATACGACAGTAACTTGAAGAAAAGCTACAGCATATGTGCATGTATGATATTTTTAAGTCATTGTGTAACAGTAGTAGATTGCCATTACCATAAAGCATAATTTATCATTAGTGCCGTGTGTCTGTCTGAGGCTTAGAGTTCCAGTACATGTAACGAACAATCATAATACATGATAACAAGTTTAGTTTTGCATTAAAACTATGAAAATCTCCTACATAAAAATATATACGTTCAAGTTTTTAGAATTCCTTTTTAATACAACTGCATGACCAGTAGTTTTTGTGCGTGTGTTCAGTTGTAACAAAGTGCTTGTGTTTTTATAGTGTTCGTTTAAAAAGAACTCAAGTTACAAAGTAAGAATAATCTATAATCATTCCAATTTGACTTTACAGTTCTTGTTAGGTCTCCTCTGGAGTTTGTGACTTTGAATGACAAGAATGAATTCAGGCTGCTATGCTCCTGGTCTGGCTGCATCTCACTCTCTATCAATTTCTCACAGACTTTGCAGAGTCACAGTCAACTTATGATGCAATGTTTTTCAAACTCTTCGACTCAAGGCTTGATACTTCTTCTTGGCTGTTTATTTCAGTCTCAGAATCCTCAACATCAGCATAAGTGCCATCCTCAGATTCGGCATTCACTTTAATTGAAGTATTAAGTGGGAATAATGTTGTTTTCTCAGCTGCTCTTTTAGGAGCTTCTTGATCATCTGTCTTGCTCGAAACAAAATCTTCCGCTCCATAATCGCTTTCTTCCTCTGGTTCATCTGAATCTTCCTCTGCTTCATCTTCTCCGTCAGCTGAATCTCCCTGGTTTCCTCTCCAGTCTTTGGATGTTTCCAATTCCTCCTCTTTTTCGGAGGCTTCAGGATCTCCATCTCCATCCCGATCATTATCATGGCTTCCCTTTGGGATGTTAATGCTATCGCATTGTGTCACATTTGTTCCTCCTTCATCATTATCTTCATCTACATCTTCCACTTGTTCGTCTTCTTCATTGTTTTCTGATACTTTCCCCACATCGTCGTCTGGCTTCAGCTCCACCACATCATCAGGCCCTTCTGTTTCATCATTTGCCTCAGTGATAGCATCTTCTTGGTGCTCTTCAGTCACGTCGCTCTTTTCTTCTCCTTCTGTTAGCTGCTGGCTGTTATCTGCGGATTCATCTTCTGAGTTATTGGTGGATTCTTCCCTTCCTGCTTCTCCAACCTCCTCTCCTGCAGATACACCTTCAGCGCCAGACTCTTCTCCATCATCACTTTCAGTAATCTCCTTCCCTGACATTTCAGGCTGTTCAGATTCTTCTTCCGCTGTTTCACGTTCTTCAGTCTCTTCTCCTGTTGTTGCGGCTTCTGTGCAATCGTCCCCTGTTGCTCCAGACTCATTTTCAGCAGATTCCTCCCCATCATTTTCAGACTCTTCTGATCCCTCGCCACTTTTTTCACCTTTTTGTAGTTCCTCGTTGCAAGATTTACAGTCATCCGTTTCACCTTGTGCTTCTTCGTGAAGAGCATTTTCAGCAGCACTGCTTTCTACACATTTTTCAGATGATTCCGTGTCTTGAAGTTCAGCAGATGCAACTTCAACGTGTTCTGCGTCGCTTAAAGTCTCATCTACGTCTTCACCTGCACTTTCATCTGCAGTGTCGTTATCAGGCTTGGTTTCGGAATGCTCTCCTCCTGATTCATTATCGCTTGTAACTTTTTTAGAATCCTCTTCTCCTGCCGTCTCATTTGCGTCTGTTGTTGCATTGTTTACTGAGTCATTTTCATCTGTGGCTGTTTCACCGTCCTCTTCCTCAGAATCAGTTTCAGTCGCAGCTTTGGAGCTTTCGTCTGTTGCAGATTGAGGTTCAGCTTCTACATTATCATCCTTTTCCACAATTTCTGCGGTTTCCTCCTCCTCTTCTTCATTTGAGTCATTATCAGCTTTACTGATTTCCTCCTTGACTGAATTTTCTTTTTCTGTGGCTACCTCAACAAACTCCTCTTTGGCATCATCCGCATCCGTGGTAGCAACCTCTTTTTCCATAGTGACCTCATCTTCAGTTGTTGCTGCTTCGGATGATGCTTTTGACAGTTCGTCATCATTTGAGGTGGCATCCATGCCTTCTGCAGAATCATCATCTTCAGCAGCAGTTTCTTCCACATCTTCAGTTGCACTTGCTTCGATAGCCTCCTCTCCGTCAGACTGATGTTCACTTGTGGCGCCCACATCTTCCACTGCATTCTCCTCTTCAGCTGCCGTGGCTTCACCAGCTTCTTCGTTCTTTTCATCTTCACTCGTGACAGCAATCTCTTTCTCTTCAGCAACTTCATCTTCGCTTGTTGCTTTGTCGGTTGTTTCCTTCTCATCTGACTCATCCTCACTTGTGGCTTCCACAGCTAGATCTTTGTCAGATTCTTGTTCAGTTGTAGCTTCAATGTCTGCCTGTTCTGCCGCGCTGTTATCTTCAGCTTCATCTTCACTTGTGATATCGATATCTTGTTCTGCAGCGCTTTCATCTTCAGCCGTTGCATTTTTATCATTATCTGCGGTTTCATCTTCATCTTTGGTGGCCTCCTCGTCAGATTCATGTTCACTTGTGGCTGCCACGTCTTCTGCAGTGTTTTCTTCAATGTTGGCATCTTCTGCAAGCTCTTCCTTTGACTCTTCTTCCACAGCTTCCTCGTTGGCAGATTCGTTTTCAGTTGTGGTTGCCACAGCAGTCTCTTCTGCTTCAATTTCATCTTCAGCAGTCTCTTCCTTTGATTCCTCCTCACTCGTGATCTCTTTTTCTACAGCCATGTCATCTTCAGTCGGTGCTCCTTCAGCTGATTCTTTGGATGATTCATCAGCTGTGGCCTCGTTCTCATCTTCAGACTGATCCGCACTTGTGGCGGCAATAGCCTTGTCGTCATCATCGGCTGTCTCCTCTTCCACAGCCTCGTCTTTGTTTGATTCAAGTTCACTTGAAGCTGCCATAGTGGTCTCTTCTGCATCTTCATCTTCAGCCACCTCCTCCTTAAGTTCGTCCTCACTTGTAACAGCAATCTCCTTTTCCTCTGCTGCATTTTCATCGTCAGCTGTGGTAGCTCCAGCAGCCTCTTCATTCAATTCATCTTCAATCCCCTTTTCTACGGCAATCTCATCTTCGGTTTCTGGGTTTTCAGATGTTTCCTTTGGTGATTCATCAGCTGTGTCATCGTTCTCATCTGCAGACTCGTCAGCAGTGGTGGCCAGAATGTCTTCTTCCACAGCTTCCTCATCTTCAGTAGTGGCTGCCACAGCAGTCTCTTCTGCTGCAATTTCATCTTCAGCAGTATCATCCTTTGATTCATCTTTTTCTAAGACCATGTCATCTTCAGTTGTTGCCTCTTCAGCTAGTTCCTCTGACGATTCGTCAGCTGTGGCTGTGTCAACGTTCTCATCTGCACTTGTGGAAGCAAGCTCTTCTTGATCATCAATAATCCTCTCCTCCACAGCCACCTCTTTGTCAGATTCATGTTCATTTGTGGATGTCACATCAGCCTTTTGCTTCAGCACATCTTTACTGGTGGCGGCAATATATTCCCCATCGACTGTCCCTTCTTCCACAGCGTTATCTTTGTCAGATTCATGCTCGCTTGTGGCTGACATAGTTGTCTCTCCTGCATCTTCATCTTCAGTTGTGGCGGCTTCAGCAGCTTCCTCAAGTTCACCTTGAGTTGTGACAGCAATCCTTTTGTCTGCAGCAATCTCATCTTCAGTCAGTTCATTTGATGATTCATCAGCGTTGGATGTGCCGTCATTCGCATCTATAGACTCATCTGCACTGGTGGCAGCAGTCTCTTCATCATTATCAACGATGGTGGATTCCACAGCCATCTCTTTGTCAGATTCATGTTCACTTGTGGATGTCTCACCAGCCTCTTCCGCTATATTTTCACCCTCTGCTGTGGTGGCCTCAGCAGCCTCTTCGTTTGGTTCATCTTCACTGGTGGCAGCAATCTCCTCTTCCTCGTCAGCTGTCACTGCCTCTATGACCTCATCTTTTTCTGATGTTTGCTCAGATAAGGCTGCCACAGCAGTCTCTTCTTTTTCAATTTCATCTTCGGTAATCCCATCCTTTGATTCATCTTCACCTGTGACGGCCGACTCATCTTCAGTTGTTGCTTCTTCAGTTGGTGCTTTAGATGACTCATCAGCTGTGGCGTCATTCTCATCTACAGACTCATCTGCACTCGTGGCAGCAATCTCTTCATCATTATCAGCCATCTCTGCTTCTAAAGCTGTCTCTTCTTCAGATTCATGTTCACTTGTGGATGTCACACCAGCCTCTTCTGCTGCATTTTCACCTTCTGCTGTAATGGCTTCAGCAGCCTCTTCGTTTGATTCCTCTTCACTAGTGGCTTCAATCTCTTCTTCATCATCAACTGTCTCTGCTTCCACAGCCTCGTCTTTGTCCAATTCATTCTCAGTTAAGGCTGCCACAGCAATCCCCTCTGTTTCAATTTCATCTTCAGCAATCTCATCCTTTGATTCATCTTTCACATTATCATCTTCATTTGTGGCTTCTTCAGACAGATTTTTTGCCAATTCATCAGCTGTCTCATCATTCTCATCTGCAGACTGATCTGCACTTGTGGCAGCAATCTCTTCCTCATCAACCACTGTCCCTTCCTCCACAGCCGCATCTTTATCAGAATTATGTTCACTTGTGGCTGACATGGTGGTCTCGTTGGCATTTTCATCTTCAGCTGTGGTGGCTTCAGCAGCCTCTTCCTTAAGTTCATCTTCACAGATAGCAATTTCTTTGTCGGCAGCAATCTCATCTTCAGACATAGCTTCTTCAGCTTGTTCTTTTGACGATTCATCACCATCGTTCTTATCTGCAGAATCATCTGCACTCATGGCAGGAGTCTGCTTGGCTGCCACAATATACTCTTTTACTGAAATTTCTTCTGCATCTTCAGTATCATGGTGCACTTTATCCCATTCCACTTCTCTTAAAGCTTTGACAATAACTTTATCTACAAGTGTTTCTGCTGCTTTTGTTTCAGTATTTTTTCCAGAGTGATATGTACAGGTAATTGCCTGTGTATTGCCAGAACCACCATTCTTCATCACCAGAATTCTCTTCAGGTCAAAGTCCATCACAATAGGTGCAACATTCATAACTCCTGCTGGAAGTGGCGGGTTAGATGTAATTGTTTTGTGAGTGCATGTTTCACATGGGCAGCATTCATCATCATTTTCGCTGCGCTGGTCACTGTAAGATGTGCCTGTTGCTGAATCATCACTTTTTTCTGCTCGGGGATCATTTGATTGTTTGAACATCAGCTTCCGTCTTCTCTCTTCTGTGTGTGTGGTTGAGGCACGGGACATTGGTTCTTTAGGAGGTCTTGGTAGGCCTGCTTGACCTTGAATTTTCCTCAGTTCTCTGTTTATACTTGTTTGGATTCTTTTGTGGACCTTAGTTTCAAGTTCATTTATCATCATGTCAAGCTGCTCATTATCATCCAGGTTCCATCTGATTTTGAACTCTCTCATTGCATTGATATAATGCCTCATAAACTGATTTTCTATTTTAGTTAATAAAGTTAAGACCCAAGCAGGATCAGTTTCTTGAGAAATCCTTTTGCTGTCATTTCCTGAACTCTTGTCTGAGGAAGATGGTGTTTCCGATAATTCTCTTGGACTATCGTTAGTTCTGATTGTTTCATCTGTTGCTGGATCTTCTTCCTTTTGCGTTTCATCGCACCTGTCTTCTACTTCTCTCTCATTTTTCCAGTGAACTTCTGCTTCCTCTTCATCTTCACAGACTTCTTGTACTTTCCTTAACGCATCTGCATTTGTATGTGGTTGGGACACGTTACCATTTTTACCGTCACTACTGTTCCCAGATCCTGTGGAGCCACTGTTGACATCCACACCAGAGGACGATGTTTGATTGAAGTCATCGTCCACCAAATGGTGATCACCCTTCTTTAACACATGTTCATTTTCTGGGGGATCACAAAGCCAAAGAGATTGAAGAATATTCATAAGCTCTTGGTATCTTTCATCCTTTTCATTGGCATTTTTAGGGTTATGGTCTATCAACTGCAACTTCACAAGACAATCCAGAAGACCTTTAGCTGAAGTACTTAGTTTACGTCCATACACTGGTGACATTTCTGGTAAACTGTTACATCTGTCGAGCTTTGGATTTAAAAGTACTCTCATTACCTGTATGGAAGAGGGAAATATCTTTGAGGCATCATCTCTCTGAGTACATGTATTATCTGCATTTGGTACATCTGTGCTTGTTTGGCAGTCATCATTAGGGACACTGTTCATCACAACTCCTTCATTTGTGTCTTTTGTATTCTCGTCATTGCCATTATCCTCCGTGCTGTTCGTTTCCTCCGTTGCGTTTTTTTGTCCGTCACAATTTTCAGTAAATTCCTCCATGCCATATATATCACCGTCTGCTGGTATTGAATTCAGCCATTCATTCACAACCTCAGTAGGGGATGCATTGGGAAGGCTCGATGGGACAATCTCAAAGTCATCGACATTTGTGTCCTTGTGTCTGCGTTTACTGCTTTTGTCACTTTTGCTATCCTTGACACTCCTACCAATGTCTGAACCTCCCAGAGGACCATTTGTTATCCTCTTAGACACATTGGATTTTGAATCTCCCATAGCTGGACTCTCTTTGACAATATCTGAACTGGAAAGAGTTTGTGACAAATCACTTTCATTTTCTGACACAGTAGATCTGGCAACAGACTTTGTTTTGGCAGTAACATCTAGAGTTGCGTGTTTTGTGTCTTGCCTGCTTGACTTGCTTGTCTTAGAGTTAGAACTCTTCTTATCAACTGTATCTTGTTTCTCCTCTTCATGCAAACTAGAGGTGGGCTTATTTTTTTCTTCAGGATTCACAACATCATCTGCAGTTATCGGAGAAATGCTGGTATTTTCCTTGACAGGAACATGAAGGGATTCTTCTTTGTTTTCCACACATTCATCCATCAAAATCTCAGTTGCTCTGGATTTTCGAGATTTCACAGAGAGATTCGACTTAACAGATAAAGAGCTTTTTGGCCGCCCTTCACTTTTCTTTTCTTTAACCTCAGATGCTGTTGATTTATTTGAACGCACTGAAACCTTAGACTTTGATGACATGGATGTAGGGGCTCTGTCTTCACTTTCCTCAACTGTCAAAGAAGGGATTTCAGACGTGCCGAATGTTTCGGATCCATTGTATTTTGTATTAAGTGTTCTCTCTTCCTTTTCGTGGGTATTTTCATCAGCAGGAACATCAGATACTTTTGATTTCTTCGATCTCACTGACATATCTGACTTTGCTGACATTGGACTTGAAGTTCTCAGAGATTTCTTTTGAGCACTTCCTTCATTTCGAGTGTCCGAACCTTCTATAGCAGGAAGTTCAAAAGATATTACTTTGTTTGATTTTGTTGAATTATTGGATTTCGCTGATCTAGTTGACATTGCACTCTGCGGTCTTAAATTAGTTTCTTCATCATGCGCAGTCCTTTCACTAGGGAAAATTTCAGATACATCAGATTTCATGGTTCTTGTAGAAACATTTGACTTTGCGGACAAAACACTTGGAGTCCTCTCCATTTGATCTCCCTCATAAGTGTGTCTTTCAGTTTTATGTTCCAAAACTTTTGATTTCCCTGACCTCAGAGACGGATCCGACCTCAATGATTTAATTGACATGGGACTTGAGGATCTCTCTTCAGTTTCCTCTGAATCAGCCACATTTCCACCAGCGGAAATTTCAGTTGTTATCAGCGGACTTGACATTCCAGTTGACTTTTCAGCTTTATTTCCACCATCTTCTTCAATGTTTACATTCTGAGTGCTGTTGGAAGCTTTTGATCTTACAGATATTGATGTTACATTTGACTTCGCTGATTTGGCAGACATTGAGCTCATTGCTCTTGCTTCAGTTTCTTCTTCAGTGTTTTTATCAGCAATGCAAGCACCATCTTCCACAGTTTTTGATTTCTTTGATGCTGCCGAAGTATTTGACTTTCTTGATTTTGCCGATTTGATGGAGGTACATGTACTGCTTGGCGCCCGCTCTACAGTCTCCTCATGATGCTCTTTCCCTTGAGTATTAGAGGCATTTGACTTACTAGACTTTGCTGAAATATTTGACTGTGTTGATGTGGTAGATTTGGCAGATATGGCTGATTTAGCCGACAAGGTGCTCTGTGGTCTTTGTACAGTTTCCTCATCATCTGACATGTCTTCTTCGGAAGGAACTTCACAGACTATGGACTTACTTGGCTTTACAGACATGGGTGACTGTGTGGATGTGGCTGACATTGCATTCTTTGCACTCTCTTGAGCTTCCTCATTGTCATTCCCTTCATCAGAAACATTTGACGTTGCTGTTTTTACTGATTTGATTGATGTACTGCTTGAGGCTCTTTCCCCAGGAGCACAAATATCAAGAGGAGCTTTAGAAGCATTTGATTTCATAGATACTGTAGAAGCATGTGACTTAGGTCTGGCAATTTTCTCTTCAACTGGAACATCAGCTGAACTTATCAATCTACTTGATCTTTCAGAAATATTTGACTTGACTGAATGTATAGACATTGAACTTTCTGATCTGCTTTCATCAGACTCCTCTTCATTTTCCTTCTCAGGAGAATCAGCTATGTGATTAGTAAGCATGTCAGAGGCTTTTGATTTCTTAGACACTGCTGACATATTTGACTTTGTTGATTTTGCTGATCTCACTGAAATATTACTTGGAGCTCTCTCTGCATGTTCCTTGTGATCAGATATATTTTCCTCAGTTGGACCGTCAGGTCCTTTTGACTTAGTAGACTTTGCAGAAATAGTTGACTTTGCAGAAATAGTTGACTTTGCACTCTGTGCTCTCTCTTGAGCTTCTTCTTCATCATCTCCTTCATCAGGGGTGTCAGTACCTTTGACAGAAGACACTTCAGAGGCTTTTGATTTGATAGATTTTGTAGAGGCGTGTGACTTAGCTGATTTAGCTGACAAAACACTTGCTCTCTTTTCAGACTTTAAAGATATTTCAGAAGCATGTGACTGGACTGATATGGCTGACATGCTGCTTGCTGCTCTTTCTTCGGTTTGCTTTTTATAATTTCCTTCATCAGGGCTCTCAGAGCTTTCTTCAGCTGGAACATAAGCAGAACATTTGGACTTATTTGATCTTGTAGAAGTATTTGATTTAACTGACTGGACAGACATTGAACTAACTGCTCTCTCTTCACTTTCCCCTTCAACAAGTCTTTCTTCAGGATTGTCAACAACATCTTCCAAGGCAACTTTAGATCTTCTTGATGATGTGGAAACATTTGACTTTGTTGATTTTGCTGATCTGACTGATAAATTACTTGGAGTTCTCTCTGCATGTTCCTCGTGATCAGATATATTTTCCTCAGTTGGACCATCAAGTCCTTTTGACTTAGTAGACATTGCAGAAATAGTTGACTTTGCAGTTTGAGCTGACATGGCACTCTGTGCTCTCTCTTGAGCTTCTTCTTCATCATCTCCTTCATCAGGGGTGTCAATACCTTTGACAGAACACACTTCAGAGGCTTTTGATTTGATAGATTTTGTAGAGGCATGTGACTTAGCTGATTTAGCGGACAAAGCACTTGGTGCTCTCTCTGCAGACTTTAAAGATATTTCAGAAATGTGTGACTGAACTGATTTGGCTGACATGCTGCTTGATGCTCTTTCTTCAATTTTCTCTTTATCATTTCCTTCATCAGGGCTCTCAGAGCTTTCTTCAGCTGGAACATAAGCAGAACATTTGGACTTATTTGATCTTGTAGAAGTATTTGATTTAACTGACTGGACGGACATTGAACTAACTGCTCTCCCTTCACTCTGCCCTTCAACAAGTCTTTCTTCAGGTTTGTCAACAACATCTTCCAAAGGAACTTTAGAAGCTTTTGATCTTCTCGATGATGTAGAAACATTTGACTTTGCTGATCTAACTGATAAATTACTTGGAGTTCTCTCTGCATGTTCCTCATGATCAGATATATCTTCCTCAGCTGGACCATCCAGTCCTTTTGACTCACTTGACACTGCAGAAATAGTTGACTTTGCCGTTTGAGCTGACATGGCACTCTGTGCTCTCTCTTGAGCTTCCTCTTCATTATCTCCTTCATCAGGGGTGTCAATACCTTTGACAGAACACACTTCAGAGGCTTTTGATTTGATAGATTTTGTAGAGGCATGTGACTTAGCTGATTTAGCTGACTTAGCGGACAAAGCACTTGACGCTCTCTCTGCAGACTTTAAAGATACTTCAGAAACATGTGACTGGACTGATATGGCTGACATGCTGCTTGCTGCTCTGTCTTCAGTTTTCTCTTTGTCATTTCCTTCATCAGGGCTCTCAGAGCTTTCTTCAGCTGGAACATGAACAGAACATTTGGACTTATTTGATCTTGTAGAAGTATTTGATTTAACTGACTGGACGGACATTGAACTAACTGCTCTCCCATCACTCTCACCTTCAGGAACTTTTTCTTCCGGATTGTCAATGAAGTCTTCCAAGGGAACTTCAGAAACTTTAGCTCTTCTGGATGATGTAGAAACATTTGACTTTGTTGATTTTGCTGATCTGATTGATAAATTACTTGGAGTTCTCTCTGCATGTTCCTCATGATCAGATATATCTTCCTCAGTTGGACCTTCAGGTTCTTTTGACTTAGTAGACTTTGCAGAAATCGTTGACTTTGCAGTTTTGGCTGACATGGCACTCTGTGCTCTCTCTTGAGCTTCCTCTTCATCATCTCCTTCATCAGGGGTGTCAGTACCTTTGACAGAACACACTTCAGATGCTTTTGATTTGATATATTTTGTAGAGGCATGTGACTTAGCTGATTTAGCTGATTTAGCGGACAAAGCACTGGGTGCTCTCTCTTCAGACTTTAAAGATACTTCAGAAACAAGTGACTGCACTGATTTGGCTGACATGCTGCTTGCTGGTCTTTCTTCAGTTTGCTCTTTGTCATTTCCTTCATCAGGGCTCTCAGAGCTTTCTTCAGCTGGAACATGAGCAGAACATTTGGACTTATTTGATCTTGTAGATACACTTGATTTAACTGACTGGACAGACATTGAACTAACTGCTCTCCCTTCACTCTGCCCTTCAACAAGTCTTTCTTCAGGTTTGTCAACGCCATCTTCCAAAGGAACTTTAGAAGCTTTTGATCTTCTTGATGATGTAGAGACATTTGACTTTGCTGATTTTGCTGATCTGACTGATAAATTACTTGGAGTTCTCTCTGCATGTTCCTCATGATCAGATATATCTTCCTCAGTTGGACCTTCAGGTTCTTTTGACTTAGTAGACTTTGCAGAAATAGTTGACTTTGCAGTTTTGGCTGACATGGCACTCTGTGCTCTCTCTTGAGCTTCCTCTTCATCATCTCCTTCATCAGGGGTGTCAGTACCTTTGACAGAACACACTTCAGATGCTTTTGATTTGATAGATTTTGTAGAGGCGTGTGACTTAGCTGATTTAGCTGACTTAGCGGACAAAGCACTTGGTGCTCTCTCTGCAGACTTTAAAGATACTTCAGAAACATGTGACTGGACTGATATGGCTGACATGCTGCTTGCTGCTCTGTCTTCAGTTTGCACATTGTCATTTCCTTCATCAGGGCTCTCAGAGCTTTCTTCAGCTTGAACATAAGCAGAACATTTGGACTTATTTGATCTTGTAGAAGTATTTGATTTAACTGACTGGACGGACATCGAACTAACGGCTCTCTCTTCACTCTCCCCTTCAGGAACTCTTTCTTTAGGATTGTCAACAACGTCTTCCAAGGCAACTTTAGATCTTCTTGATGATGTGGCAACATTTGACGTTGCTGACTTTGCTGATCTTACTGATAAATTACTTGGAGCTCTCTCTGCATGTTCCTCATGATCAGATATATTTTCCTCAGCCGGACCATCAAGTCCTTTTGACTTAGTAGACATTGCAGAAATAGTTGACTTTGCAGTCTTGGCTGACATGGCACTCTGTGCTCTCTCTTGAGCTTCTTCTTCATCATCTCCTTCATCAGGGGTGTCAGTACCTTTGACAGAACACACTTCAGATGCTTTTGATTTGATAGATTTTGTAGAGGCATGTGACTTAGCTGATTTAGCTGACTTAGCGGACAAAGCACTGGGTGCTCTCTCTGCAGACTTTAAAGATATTTCAGAAACATGTGACTGGACTGATTTGGCTGACATGCTGCTTGCTGCTCTTTCATCAGTTTTCTCTTTGTCATTTCCTTCATCAGGGCTCTCAGAGTTTTCTTCAGCTGGAACATGAGCAGAACATTTGGACTTATTTGATCTTGTAGAAGTATTTGATTTAACTGACTGGACCGACATTGAACTAACTGCTCTCCCTTCACTCTGCCCTTCAGGAACTTTTTCTTCAGGATTGTCAACACCGTCTTCCAAGGGAACTTCAGAAACTTTAGATCTTCTAGATGATGTAGAAACATTTGACTTTGCTGACTTCGTTGATCTGACTGATAAATTACTTGGAGTTCTCTCTGCATGTTCCTCGTGATCAGATATATTTTCCTCAGCCGGACCATCAAGTCCTTTTGACTTAGTAGACTTTGCAGAAATAGTTGACTTTGCAGTTTGGGCTGACATGGCACTCTGTGCTCTCTCTTGAGCTTCCTCTTCATCATCTCCTTCATCAGGGGTGTCAGTACCTTTGACAGAACACACTTCAGAGGCTTTTGATTTGATAGATTTTGTAGAGGCGTGTGACTTAGCTGATTTAGCTGATTTAGCGGACAAAGCACTTGGTGCTCTCTCTGCAGACTTTAAAGATATTTCAGAAACGTGTGACTGGACTGATTCGGCGGACATGCTGCTTGCTGCTCTTCCTTCAATTTGCTCGTTAACATTTCCTTCATCGGGGCTCTCAGAGCTTTCTTCAGCTGGAACATAAGCAGAACATTTGGACCTATTTGATCTTGTAGAAGTATTTGATTTAACTGACTGGACGGACATTGAACTGACTGCTCTCCCTTCACTTTCCCCTTCAATACTGTCTTCTAAGGGAATTTCAGAAACTTTCAATCTTCTAGATGATGTAGAAACATTTGACTTAGCTGATTTTGCTGACTTTGCTGATCTGACTGATACATTACTTGGAGCTCTTTCTACATGTTCCTCGTTATCAGATATGTTTTCTACAGCTGGACCATCAAGTCCTTTTGACTCAACTGATTTTACTGATATGGAATCATCATCTTCAGTTTGCTCTCCATCAATTAAATCCTTATGATTGTCATCACTTTCTTTGTTGGGAACTTCTGATGATTTGGATTTTCTAGAGTGTGCAGAAATATTAGACTTCACCGACTTTGCTGATTTGACTGACATTGTGCTTCGTGGTCTACTTTCTTCTTCAACATCCCCAACATCTGAAATGTCAACACTTTCTCTAGCACAAAGGTCAGACCTCTTCGATGATCTAGATCTCACAGATGCATTGGACTTAGCTGACATGGCACTAGTTGTTCTCTCCGCTGATCCTTCAACATTTTCAGCTTTGACTTCATTCATTTCTTCACAGCCTCTTGACTTTCTAGATGCGGCAGATACATTTGACTTGATAGACCTAGCTGACATTGCACTTGATGCTCTTTCTCCGTTTTCTGCCTGTTTTTCCTCTGGCGAAAGATCAGACACTATCGATCGTTCAGATGCTTTCAATTTTTCAGATTTTCTGGACCTTGCAGATGCATTTGACTTCATGGATTTCACTGAAATGGTACTTGGAGCTCTCTCCACAGTTTCCTCCACCCCCTCCTCACTGTCATCTTTATTTGATGACACTCCTGACAAAGCACTAGGTGTTCGTGCTTCTGTTTCCTGCACCTCCTCAGCATTCTCAATATCAGAGATTTCTGACTTTGCTGATTTTGCTGACATGGCACTAGACGCTCTCTTCTGAGTATCTTCCTCAGCATTTTCTTCATCCTGAAGCTTAGATGCTTTTGAATGTGTAGATCTTACCGAGGTATTTGATTTGGAGGACATGACACTCGGCACTCTCTCTTTATCTTCTCCAACGTTTTCAGCTCCATCGTCTTCCTCAACATTTTCTCCAGCGTTTTGTGACGTCTTCTGCTCAGGCTCCTCCCCAGCTTGGTCTTCATCTGGGAGAGGAGGCTTTGAATTTGTAGAGGCATTTGAATGAACTGACATGGCACTTTTGGATCTTTTCTCCTCTTCATCTTCATCTTCAAACTCTGCATTCTGTACTTCTTCAGTTTTATTTGTTCTGCCAGAGGTATTTGATTTGACAGACATGGCACTTGATTGATCTCTTTGTATCCCACCTTCTTCATCAGATTGGGCCTTGATTTGTCCTTTTGCTTCATCTTCAGGGTCTTTAGACACTCTGCACTTACAAGTATATGATTTGTCGGATTTTCTTGACTTACTTGAGTGCCCTGAAGAGTTGGATGCTCTATCTATAGGGCTCAGGGATACATGTTTCGTAAGTGATGCTGTATCTGTTATTGCACTTTCAGTGGTCTCTTCCCTTTCAGGCTTACTATTCTGAGAAGATGCTCTTGAAGCACTTGTTGGGACGTCATCCTCATCATTTTGATCTGTTAATACCTCAGAGGAAATACTAGAAGCAGATCCTGTTTGTTGTTCTTGCTCTGGTATTTGAGCAGATTTGACTTTGACTTGATCATCTGGAGAACTGTCCACACAAACCTCACAGTTGTCTGGTATGGAGGATTGGGCCTTGCACTTTGGTGAGCAAGTCTCTCTCCTGATGGTGCAGTACTCAACAATTTCAGATGACTCAACAGTATGCCTCATACAACTTTCTTTGTCCATCACTTTTTCGATATGCTCTTCACTAGTTTGCCTCTCTACCACTGTCTTTCTAGATACCATTGTATGTGAGGATGCACTTGAGCTGGAAGTTCGAATGCAGCGTGTTGCACCGTGTGTCCCTGGGATGTTTTTCCAGATGTCGTAATCCTGGTAGTGACTGCAGCAATGAGGACAATGCGGCTCCTCTGTATGTCTTGGATAGCGCCTTGTAATGTCATCTTCATCTTGTTCACCAGCAGATATGTTTTCAGATTCGGAATGACTTCTATCACTAACCTGTGCAACATAGGGGTTACTGTGTCCTTGTAGGAACTCACGGGTCCCACCTGTTGTCCTCCTTACTTCTGTCAACCAAAGTATTTTTTCATCATTTTGTAGCCGGAAGCGCACTTTCATTTCCATAGACAAACTGCCATCTTTGTTAACACGAACCCGTTTCTCTATATCATCGTCTCTCATTCCATCTCCAGTTTGTGGGCAGGAGTCCACATTATCAGGAGAGTCGGTTCCATGTGGTAATGACTTGTCAGAGGAGACCGACTGCCTGGTAGATTTGTTGTCAGATTCCAGTTGTGGATTGATGTCACATAGTTTTGTTGAAAATCCTAGGTTAGGAAAAAAAAGAGACATAAAAATTAAAATAATAAAAAAAGGGCTTACATAGCTTATTGTGTGCAACCCTGCTTAGCAGTAATTCATAATTCAGTTTAAAAACATAATTCTGAAATAAAATGTGTGACAATTAACTGTTTCTCCTACCCTCTTGTCCTTCATTACAGCCACCGGAGCGAGACCTCACACACAGCTTCGGAAGTTTGTCATCAGATGTTTTCCGAAAATTCTCCACGATAGACGAGTGACAAGGTTCACGTCCCACACAGACGAGCACAGAGGGGCACTGCATAAGACTCTGAACATTGTCAATCTGTAACAAAATAACATAAATTATTAGTTTTCATTTCAATTAAATTAAATTAATTGAACTTAATTCAATTCAGTTCAATTTAATTCAGTTGCAATTAAATTCCACTTAATTCAGTTCAATTCAATTCGATTCAGTTTGATTCAATTTCAATTCAGTTGTATTAATAGAGCGAAATCATAACAAAAGTTATCTCACCATATTTATTGTATGAGATGCATTGTCTTTCTTACCGAGACAACGCTTGACTACTTTTTAACAAGAAAAGAAAAAAAAAACATTTTGGCTATCAGTCCTTGTCAGCTTTTTTAGGCACTGCAGGTAAGAGCAAAATGCAGAACACTTAAGGAGAAGAAGAATGAGGCATATCTAGTGCAGAGTTTTACAGTACAACCTTACCAACCTTACTGTAAAGAGGCCCTGTGCATTAACAGGGACATCTGTACTGTTGCTTAATAAAACATATGCCATTGGGTGGACATTTGTTGCCATAAAGCTGAGGGCATGTTTATGAGACAGTGGTCATAATAGGGGTTAAACACTGCAGTGTTGGTGCTATAATCTACCCAGTGAGCTGCAGAACTGTCCATTAATGTAGCTCTCTTTTGACCAAGAATTTAAACTTCTGTGGCCACTTTCCATATTAGCCCTTTATTACTAAAATAACTAAGTATTGGTCTTTTGTTTTTAATAAGATTCAATACCACCAAATGTCCAGTAATCAAGTTGTAAAACTGAGTCTGATATTGTCATAATTTGAATAAATTATCATTTACTAACATACAGGAATATAGAAAACAAAAATAATATTTTGTTAACAATTGTTATGATGATAATATTATAACTGGGTCTATGCTTTGTCGCCTATTTTGTGCAGCTGCCCTAGATCCTTGCAAAAGAAAGCTTTGAGTCAAGCAGTGAGTCAAAGACGAGATATTCCAGGATGATCTCAGGGAAACGTCACAAGATGACAGTGCATTATTGCAGCAGCGGGCTGCCATTGTCACCATGGGTAATGCACAATTACAAGCTTGAGATAGCAAGTTTGAGAAAGTAGTAAAGACTAAGTTATACAGTCATGCAAACAAAGTGGTTTGAGCACTGAATCCATGAACACAGCATCATTAATTTGATTTAGTTTGCTTTAGGACACGTCCTACTCCTAAAATGTCGAATGCAACAAAAAACTATAGTTTGTTAGTGTTGCAAAGAGATTAACAAAATCGGATGGCTAACATCATGCATGCTAAACATCTTCATCATCACAGTGGAGTGAATTAAAAATAAGTCTTCTTTCTCACAGGTGATTAGCCTGGATGCTAATCTAAGGGGTGAGTGTGTACTGACCTGTTTTCACTAGCATCTCCATGCAAAGGCCTCAGCTAATGTACTGTATTTTGCTTCCATACTTCCATACTGATAAACACACATTGCCATTTCTATTTTTAATGCAATCTACTTACACCTTACAATAACACAGATCATAATATAATAAATCAATATGTATATATATATATATTTTTTTTATGCCGCATTTCTATTTATAATGTGTTCAAGTAGCAAATAGATTGTATAAAATACGGCTATTTTTTTATTTTATGCGTGCTTTTGCATTTTCATGACTCAATATTTAATACTGCTTCGTACTGACAGCTATGCAACTCAGAGAAACATGCAGACTAAAGTATTGAGAGTTTTGTTGATTTTATTTTGCTTGTAGGCAGTCAGTTTTGATGAAAGTGCATTTTTGAATTTGAAATCCAGTGTTGATGAAGGCAGATGAATGGCTTCATCCTTGATCACACAAAGCACAGGTGAAGATAATTAATTGCCCCCGTGGAAGACACGTTTGTGAGTCACCTCCGGTATCAAAGTAGGGGAGTGGAGTTTCAACGTTGACCTGTTTTTCCTCTCTCAAAAATAGCTCTGATTTGAGCAAGATTAATGGGGTTTGGAGAGATATCCACAATCTGAATGTGTCTGTGAAGGAATATCCCCGTTCCATTCCCTCATGAACACACTCAGAAATATTTATCCCACTAGACTTAGATAACATCAAACTACTAAGTGCAAACCAAATTGAAATCGACATTGTATGAGTGTATTTGTTTGTGTAAATGCACATATCTAGTAACAATGGGGTTTCCTCAGAGATGATACTATCTAACTATACTGAAAAAAGAAACAGAATATCATGGCTTTGGATAATAATAACATTACTCATTAGATGTTTTAGAGCACAAGGTAGACGTTCCCATTTCAGAAAACTTTTTGTTACAGTATAATAGTAACTCTTAGACAGCAAAGTATTTACGAAGTGAGCATAAATGATTCTCTTCTAAAAAATAAAAGGTTGCTCCTTTTAGAAGGTCTGAACTGGGGCTGTGCTGGTTGATATTTCAATACATATTGTAAAAATGTATATTTTTCTATATCATATCGTATCGTATCCATGGCTTAACCATGTGATTTCATATACATTAATTACCAGAAACCGTTCTATATTGTGATATATGTCTTCATTTAGGTATGAAATGGCCAACTGGAATATAACAATTTGGGGAAATCGCACATTCCTGTCCAATGTTGTTATTTATTTCCACGACAAAAGATGCCGTAATCTGATTAAAGTCTATTTTTGTATTTTTTTTTTCAATAGTAAATACTACAATACTTATTATGCTTTATGTATGGTATGTTTTTTTTTATAAAACCCCACCCAGAACATTAAAAGGCAGTTAAGAGAAATCTTTCAAAATTGAATGTACAGTATGTTGTGTGTTTGCAGTGGGGCTGATGGTTGACAAATCTCTCAACTGGGATGGAGTAGGGAATCCATCCTGTCACTAGAGGCCTCTCTTTCACTCTGCTTTGCCATCTCAGGCATGAATAACAGCAATGTGTAGCAACACTTTAAACCAACATACTTCTTTGAGTAGTTGTTTAAAGCCAAACACAACTCATAGTACTACGGTTCATTTTAGATTCAGCCATTGTTTTCAATTCACCAAGGGACAGTATTCATTTAGGGGTCACTTGGAAAAAATACGTTTCCTCACCACATCTCATATAACCTCTGAAGTGAAGTTTGTGGATAGAATATCAAGTTAAAAAGAATATGACAACCAAACATATCTTTACATAATCTTCTAATTCCAACTGTTTATGATCTTACCTTGCGGCCCTCTAGAGTGTACAACTTCCTGATGTGGTACTGCATGAGCTCAGAAACTTCCTCTAAGAAAAGCCCAAAACTGCGTAGACTCCTGCGGTGCAAGACGATGGTCTTCTTAAATGAGGGGTCACTGTTCTTCATCAGCACCACCCTCTTATTGTGCCTGTGATGATGAATGTGGCCCGATTGTGCCACAGGGTGCTCCACAGGCCTGGCCGGTCCACTGAGGACATACTGGTGTGGATGATGGTGGTGGTGATACGGTGTATGAGTGTGACACAAAGGTGGGACCTGAGTCTCTAACGCTTTCAGGGCCTGGGCATGTCTGTATTCAGAGCAAAGGTAGCATTCCTCCAGAGGTTCATGACGGGCCACCATGCCATGGTGGTGGATCCTGGGGAGCCGGGTGGTGTGATGCTTGAAAGGCAGAGAAGACTTGTGGGAGCCTTCACCACCTACAGCATTGAAGCACTGGAAGTTACGTTTGTGAGAGGACATTTTGGGTGGTAGTCTCTTTGCTCTGGCTGAAGGGTGGACTCAGGTGAGCAGAAGAAGAAAGCAGGTCAGGGGGTTGTCATGTTTCTCCTGTTGCTGCCTCGGGGAAGGTGTTGCACCACATATCTGCATGGCTCCCACTCATCCTAGGAATTAGAGAATTTTAAACAAGAGGTGAAAAAAATGAGGTCGGAGAACACGATATAATGTAGCTTTAAGTGGTGAGTTAAATGTTCAAGGTGAAGCTAAATCAGAGATCTGCAACTTGCGGCTCTTGGGCCTCATGCGGCTCTTCACTCCCTTTTCAGTGGCTCCCTGTGGCTTCGCCAAATAATAACATGGAAATAAATGATGTCTTTTTTGCACAGTGGACAATCTTTCAAAGGGAGCACCAGTTCTCTTGGAGTTGAAGGTGATTTAAAAAAAAATATTATGTGAAACTAAAATATGCGTCACATGCTACGGCTATCGCTCAGCACCTTTCCCTGCTAATCTTGGACCGTGGATACCCCCCCCCCCCCCTTATGGAGGAGAATAGAGTGTTGGGACTGCGTGGAGAGATCAATTTGCTTTCACTGCCAACATTGATATGTGGTGAGAAATTAACGAACAACAATTTATTTATTTTTGTTCTATAATTTAATAAATGCAACAAACTGTAGTTTTTTTGGATATATAACTATATATAGAACTTTAACGGGTGTGAGATCAAATATGTTTTGCGGCTCCAGACAAATTTAACTTGGTGAAGAGGGGGCAAAATGGCTCTTTTGATAGTAAAGGTTGCAGACCCCTGAGCTAAATAAACAAAAAAAGATGATGATACAGAATTGACAGAAATTCCTGTGTCCTGTACATGCAACTTTATCCTAGGCTAACGTGTGTGCAGACAGTGAACTTGGGCTCCTCGGTACTTAAGTCTAAATGAGTAGCTAAACATGTTTGATGAGGGCTGACATGAGGCTCTTAAACAAGAAAATCCTTACAAAGAAACACCTTTAAGGCTGAAGGCCTAGTCATTACATTACTGTCCTACAATTATCTTGTGCCTAAGTACTCAGCCAAAGGCAGCGGGATGTTCTTCTGTGTAACCTGGATGGCTGAGAGTCATGTAGCTATACCTCCACCTTCTGCTCCCTGTCTGCTCCCAATGCCCTCTCTGTGTGCTGCTGATGGTATCTGCTAGATTCTGTTACTGTATTGCATATTTCTCCCATAAAGTGTTTTTGGAAACATATTTTAGTGTACTGTTTGGCTGTAAAATGAGAAATATCTATGGACAGGGAGCAGAGGGTGGAGGTAGAGCGAGATTACTTTTTCACAGATCGTCTGTTTCATTGTGCAGCCAGGATATAGTGACAGTTTCAGCAAATGTAAAAACATATATATTTACAGAAAGTTGCCAACATTAATTTAAAAATATCAGTCATGCATAATCCTTTAAAGAAATACACTATAATAAGTTCATTTCAAAAATAGTAAGTTAAACACATTTTATGTTTAACATTCCTATTTTCAGTGCAATATGAACAGCAACAAAACGCAGTCACGTTCACAATTACGTTTGTTATCTGCGAGTGGGAGGACAATTTTTAACATTGAATGGGAGATGAAAATCAAGAAAAATGGATTTGCGGTTGAAACGTAGCAGCAGTACGGCGAGGTGAATGACAAAGATCCTCAGTGAAGCACAAGCCCGTGTTTCTCACTAAATTTAAAGTGTGACAAGCTTAATATTTAAGTTTAAGTTTAATGCAACTACAATGCATTCTTAGTGCATGATGACAAAAAAAATGGTTCGACATGAATTTAATGATGGACTCTAAATATTTGAAATGTAGTGTTTGGCTGAAAAATATTTCAGAGGGGGGTACGTTACTGGAAATAGTTTGAGAACACTGCACTATGCTTTTATATTGGTCGACACAAAACAGAGAAATATATCTAAGAATAGATTCAATTTATGTTTTAACAGCTGTTGAAATCACTCAGGATTTCAAATATCTACTGAATTTTTAAAACGGCATACACATGACAGGGTTGATACTGTATGTACAGACTGCTGAGGAGATCAAAGATGAAGACAGGGATAATGAGGATACAGCCTCAAATAAATCCCCCAAGTGACTTTAAATAATGAGCTTAAGTCTTTGCTAGCAGTGAAAGTGGACATTACCTCTGTGATTGTCACTCGCTGAAGAAAACGCATCCTTAGCCAGCTTTTCCTGCAATCAATAACACGAGGATTACCTATAAAAAGCAGCAATATCTGCAATAAGCACAATGCATTCTTATTCTGACAATACTAGGAGGTAAAGATAAGTCATTGTGACGGAAAGAAGGGATGCAAGCCCACTACGAAATGCAAATAAAATGAGTCAAATTTTGTGGCTATAAAATAGGCTAAGCTTGACTGACACGTATAAAGAACAGGTTTGGCTGTTGTATTAGCGATGTTGTGGACGAGTAAAGCTGCAAGTGTTTCATCTAGCTGAACATTTTGGCAGAGAAAGGAAAAGTAATCGATTGCTGTAAATACTCTTAAACATGTCACGTTGCCAGCCCTCGGCCTTTAAGTCTTGAGACTGAATCTACATTATATCCGTTTATAGCCTAGAAGGACATTTTGATGGATTTGGAATATCATTTGAGTAGAATATTTTGTCCTCTGTAATCCAGGATTATAAAAGTGAATCATATTACAATGATTTCAAAGATTCAAGTACATTCTTCTATCTGATGTTACAATATCGACCATATCATCCGTGTCCTATATTACAGCAGCCCTGCACAGCTAGATACTTTCATGTCTGACACAGGATGCTGACATTGTCCATCATATTTTTCATGACCTCAGAAACGAACCAAAGCATAATTCCGAATATGAAATTACAAAAGGAAAGAAATGCATGGCTCCTGAAAATATAATTTTAGAGATGCTTTTTTTGCAGGATGCCAGCATCACAGGTGCCACAGGAGGGTTTGTTATGATCATAATGAAACATAATATCATAATACCTGTATGTAAGGATAGCTCATCATACTGTTAAGCAGAACCGACTACTTCAGTTATATAAAGTTACAGAATGTAGTTATTTCAAAAAACATGGCAGAGACACTTATTCTGCAAACCGGCTGCTACTCAGTGGATTACAAGTGCAAAAAGTATTTTCCTTCTTCATTCACTATGACCAGGAAACATATGTGGCCTTGGAATAGTGCTATTTATCCCCAAGGTGTCATGTTTGCCAACTGAGGCTCCTAAAAGAGTTCAAACAAGGAAAATAAAATCCACATCCTGCAAACAGGCCATCTTGAGGTCATCTAGTTTAACATGGATTACTGCATCCTTTCTTTGTGCGAATCATACACGCAAACTGCTACCCACATGACTTCAATCCAAACCTGATTTGATATTTTGCAAGTAGAGCTTCCAGTGTCATTCTTGCAGTTATAAGTGCATATTTCTGTTGCTATGCAAATCACATTTAAACTACACAAGATGAAGCAATCCAGTCTAATGTACAGTATATAGACAATGTATACTTACATGATCCATAACCATAAGGTAACCAAACTGAAAATGAACAGTCCCAAAGCCACAGGATGTAAGATGTAAACTCCCAAAGAAACACCAGAGCTGTTGCACGCAGAGAGGGGAGAAACCAGTTCAAAAGCCTCCCTCCAGAAGCGGGCCTACCTGCTAATCACATACATGGGAAGCTAAGGATAGAATGAAAAGCCCTGCTAATCACTCTGAGATTGGACTGAAATCTGCTGAGGCTTTGGACACATGACTTGGACTTCACCATTGCATAAAGGGAGTTAAACACGCTTTTAGAAAGCAGTCGAATGCTCAGTGACAGTCTCTGACAATGCATAATGTTCCTTCTTTTATCTGACCACTTTTGTCCCTTCAGTCATCATTATATGACTGTAATTCTGATGGGTTTTGTCTCCAACATTACATATTGGTTAGGCCACAAATGAAACTGACTTTTCTTCTTATCCAGAGGGAGATGAGGATAGCAGTTTAAAGCACAGATTTCTACTTTCTTTTCTTTTAAATGTTTTATTTGACTTAATTTCCCAGAATGACTGCCAACAACATCCACATACCTCACCTGTGGTTGTTAAATTTGAGGTTTTCTGCTCCTGAGGAGAGATTGAAAACCATAATGTTTGTAGTAACAACAAGATAAAAACAGTTTCAGGTAAAAAAAAAAAAAAGCAAATTAAACCCATCAATGAACGCATGATCTGAGGAAGGGGTTTGTCGCTTATTGTCAAAAATGGCACTAAACTGAAAAGCATACTTCTCTCTGTATGGCTCAAGTTCAAAGCTCAAGTTTGTAAGCTTTTCATTTTTAAAACTCATTTTCAAGTGTGTGAACAACCTTGCTCCAGAAATACTCTGGTAAACAAACAAACCAGTAGCATCAGAACCAGTTGTGCAACAAGTGGAAATTGTATAACAGCGAAAAACGTAGAACAACATTCGGACCACATCCTTTACAGTGTTAGGCACCAAACTGTGGAATACATTGACAGAGCTCAAGGTTTTTAACACACAAGTAAAACAAAGGTTGAAATTGAAAAACACCTCTTAACATTGACCCTCAAACACAGAGCAAGTGCACACGCATGCACACACACACATACACATTACTTGTTGTCCTTGTTTTTGTCAAAATTGTATTTGATGTTGTGAATTGTAACGGTGTGTATTGTTTTTAACTTTGCTTGTGTAACTTGTAGTGACGGCTTAACCAGGGTTCAAGTCTCCGTACGGACCAAGCATGGAGCATGGACCGGTAGCTTGGGTGGTGCCAGTTCACCTCCTCAAGACTGGCGAGGTGCCCTTGAGCAAGGCACCAAACCCATGGGCGCATTGGGCTCCTGTTAATGGGCTCTGACATCTCTCCTTTAATGCATATGTACAAGTCCTTTTTGCACCTGTGTGTATCCTGGATCCGGTGTATGTAATGTGTATAATAATAGAGTAAAAAAAAACGGATTTTCCCCTCTGAGATTAATTAATCATGTCTTTTTTCAAAAGGTATGTCATGAGGGTTCATATGGCATTTCAGTTTTGTTTAATAAAACCTGCTATCTTGTTCCGTGGTACATTTAGCAGCCTGAACAACCGCATAATCGTCAGATCAACAAGTTTTTCCTGTGATATTCAGCCAAAATGTCACTTGTGCATTGCACAGTGGCTCTCCTAATTTGCTGCGCCATGCCTTGTAATCCTCACCGCGGAAACAGAGCGGATGCAAATTTACGGAAAACAAACAGAAAACAAAGAGTAGTCTCAAGGGTCATATCCAGATAAATGGGGAAAGATGACCTATTTATTTTCAGTGGCACTGTGAGAGGCACTGCCCTCCGGCTAATTGGCCCACATCAACCCAGCTGCTGTCTAGTTGGCAAAGTCTCCTCGGACACTTTGTTGTGACATAAATAACTTGTAATTATACATGTTACACTTGCATTTGTTGCATGCGATTGGTACAGCATGTAAAGCTGTTCTAGAGACTGTACAGTACTTTCCTTGTCTAAATTGCACTCTGGGTCAGCTCGCTCTTTTCAAGGACAAAGGAACTGCCACAGAATACGTGAGGGGTTACCCTTATCAGAGGCTCACAGACGGCATGCCGATCCCTCCCTACGATGCCTGGAGTTTCAAGAAGTGCTTCATCACAGGAGCACCCACTCCCCCAAAGCTTGTACAAACCAACTTACTGTGGGGCAAGCCCCCCCATGCTGCCATCTGTATGGAGCATGATGTGTCATGGTGGGGTGGAGTTGACTCAAGGAGGCTAGATTTGTTTGTGTCCTGACTCATGGGAAGAACATAGCAGAAAGACCCCCCTGCTGAGTCATGACGGTAAGTGCTGAGAACGTGGTTTTAGTCCTCTGCTGGCTTTCCTGCGTGAGGAAGGCACCTCCCCTCACTCCTTCAAGTGAAAGAGGTTACGATCAGCTTGAGTCAGATGGATGGAGTCATCAGGAAGAGATGATTTATATTTTCATTGAATGTCTGAATCCTGAAATATTTTTTTCCCCATATAAGGGCTTTCACTCCTCTGTGATCAATCAATCTAACTAACCACCACCAGCCTCTCAGAGTCACAAATAAATGATTTCCCAGAACCTGAAGTCTGAATTAAATTTAATTAAAAATGATCGGCGGGCATTTCAGTCTCCAGTCAGCGTTCTAGCCTCCACCATGCCAATGCAGTTTGGATCAAAGTCTCAGCGGGAAGCCCTGAAGCTCGTCATCTGTCAAGCTCACG
Source organism: Echiichthys vipera (assembly GCF_963691815.1). Lineage (NCBI taxonomy): Eukaryota > Metazoa > Chordata > Actinopteri > Perciformes > Trachinidae > Echiichthys > Echiichthys vipera. The sequence continues at coordinate 18,556,975 of NC_139844.1, forward strand.
TGTGAGCACTGATGCTAAGGCTTAGCACTCCCCCCTCCTGGCTGCAGTTAAAATATCAGGACTAATTAGTGTGCAACCTGCTGTGCAGCAGGACTCCTGCTGTGCGAGAGTCACGGTCCTGCTAAAGCCCGACACCCAGGAACGTGAAGCCTTTACAAATGGTTAAAGGGTAAGACCTGGAGGTTTAAAAAAAAAAAAAGAAAGAAAGTTAGAGGATGAATGTGAGATGTCAAACTCTCACTTTTTAAAATTGGCTAAAAAACGAGAAGAAATTGCACTTCAAAAGTAATTGAGAAATGACAGACAACATTCCACAATGATATGTAAATAATCCTAAAAATGATGACGAAACAAATATAACACTTAGTAACTTTGATTGTTGCAGAAAAAAAAAAGGGGGAAACAAACCGTACAGTTATATGATTTGAAGAAGAAGAATTCCTTTATTCCTCCTGCAATGGGGAAATTCAATTTTCACTCTATTTTTTCATTTTACACACACACACAGGACCTATATACATGCAACTAATGGAGAGATGTTAGAGCGAGGGGGCTGCCAGTGACCGGCGCCCTGAGCAGTTGGGGGTTCGATGCCTTGCTCAACAGCCCCTCAGCAGTGCCCAGGAGATGAACTGGCACCTCTCCAGCCACCAGGCCATGCTCCATTCATGGTCCACACAGAGACTCAAACCAGCGACCCTCCGGTTCCCAGCCAAGTCACCTGTGGACTGAGCTACTGCCGCCCCAAATAAGTGTGTTTATCTGATACCAATGTTCTGTGTGCTTCCAAATTCGAAGCTGGAGCCTATTTTAAGTATGATTTTAAAAATACTATCTTGGAAAAAAAAACATGTTAAGATTCAAATAAGACACATTCATTCATATAGTCAGAGTTGAATCCAAACGATTAAGAAGCTGTGCCAATGGCATGGGGAAGAGTGCCAGGACAGGCTTTACCTCTGTTCTCTGTTTAACCTTTACCTGTGTCAGTGAGTTCACAGAGAGGCTCACCAGGAGGGAATGTAAATATAACCAAGAGAAGGAGCCTTGACCACATTTACACACAAGACACATTTGCACAATCCTACAGCAGCAGGCCCATCCTCTGGACTAATCCTATTACACTTACAGTAAACCCCTGGGGAATGCTAATTTAAATGTCCTCTTATATTTATTATGCTTTTGCTGTTTTGTTTGATTTATGTATACAATGTACAAATCTGTACGTTTGGGGTTTAGCCGAGCAGAGTTAACATTTTTGCATTTGTTGAACTATTTTGCTTTTATGTGATGTGATTGACCAGAGGTTAACTGACAATATTGCTCCATTTAACATCAATGTCTACTTTATACTGTAACACTTATGGAATGGATGTGTGAATGTGCACCTGCTGATACGTGCAGGGTTCAAATTACATCCCAGCTTTCGTGGAAGCTCTGCTTTGCTACTATCAATATACATTTCAACAACAAACAGAGAATATTTAGCCTGGGACATCAAAGAACCTAATTGCTCTTCAGGGTTGGGAGTGGGATGCACAGGGCAGACTTTGTTATGCCTCCAAGGTGGAGGTTCCTGCTGACATCTGGACAAACCACCTTCAGTTCACACAGCCGTTGGTAAGCAAGACACAGGACCTTCACTTAGATCTTCAGGAGCTGACTTTTTATGATAACATACTATACTATGACTTTTATGACGTACTATACTATGACTTTTGTGACGTACTATACTATGACTTTTATGATATACTATACTATGACTATAATGACATACTATACTATGACTATTATGTCATACTATACTATGACTTTTGTGACGTACTATACTATGACTTTTGTGACGTACTATACTATGATTTTTATGACATACTATACTATGACTTTTATGACGTACTATACTATGACTGATTTGAGCATTTTTTGGACACTATAACATGAACGTTTCTGACTTTTTCAACTTATTATGCTATGACTGCTTTAGACACGCTATCCTATGACTGATTTAAGCATTTTCTGGAAATAATATTTTTTGACATATACTTTGACTTTTTCTGACTTTTTTTCAACAAATTATGCCATGACTGCTTTAGACACGCTGTCCTATGACTGATTTAATAATATTTTGTATTTGTGACATTTTTAAAACATATATTTACTATACATACTGTGTGTCAGAAAAAGTCATAGAATTATATAAAAATTTCAAAGAACATCATAGCGTAGTGTGACACAATTTAAAAAAAATAAAAAGTCATAGTATAGTATGTTGTAAAAGTGTCATAAAAGATTGCATAGTACGAATAATACTATGGCATTTTCATGACTTCCTATGCTCTGACTTATTATGTCTCTTTCTTATGTATCATACCATGTCATTTTTGTGACATTTCTATTTTATACAAATGCATTTAAGAAGATTGATCATCAAACTTAAACTAACTTCAAATTGTAAACTAGCCTATTCAGTCCACTACTAGGCATAATGGGAAATGTGGGCATTGAATTTTCAAAATAAGAGCAGTACTCAATATGCAAATAAACAATACACATACGTTTGTATTTAAATGTATGTATATTGCACAATGTTGAGTTCATTCAGAGGGGGAAATAGTTTTTAGGCCAGTATGTGTGTTTGTTAGTGTATGTGTGCGGTAGCTGGTGTGATTTCAGGCTATGTTCAGCTATTTGACAGCTTTGGCGTTGCAGTGTGTGCATGTATTGTCCTGTATCGCCTGCCAGAGGGGAGACTGAGGAGGTGGTGGGTGCGATGAGTTGCGTCCCTGCGATGCTATTGGAGGCCCTGCCTGGACATGGGTCTTGTTAGATGTATCATGCTAATGTTTAATTAATATGTCTGAGAGGCACTCTTACCTGTAGAATAATTACCCCACTAAGCAGAAATTGGTCAGTTTATAGACAGCAAAAGTTAGCCTATAAGGTCATGGGCTATTGTAATTAATGGGTTTTTATGGATTCTTGGTCCCAAATACCTTGGGAAAACAGCAGTAAAAGTGCAAACTGTGGAATATTTTGCTGAAGCACAATTTCTGCTACTAGTTTTTTTTAGCATTTGAATTGTCCAGGGAAGCTAAACATGAAATGATATGGTGGCTCGGTACATGAATAGTGCTCACAATGTAAGTTGAGACCAATGGTTAGTTAGTTCAGTCTTGTGCTGTAGGTAACACTGATTACGTGACTGTAGCTGCTTTTTCTTGCTTATCAGAACTTTGCGCTATCACTTCTCTTAAGTATTCCGCCATCTGTAATAAACATAGACCTATCCAGCTCATATCCTGTTTTGAACCTGTCAACATGGTAGTTAAGTTGAAGTGTCTGAACTCAGGGGACAACTGTCTGAGTCATTTCCATGCGTCTCATTTTTGATGTTGAGTCTTTAAGGAAATGGGGCTGAGCATCCAGCAGGAAGGGATTCCTCCAAGCTCAAACATCAACAACATCCCGAATATTACACCCATAATGTAAAGGTTGGAGGAATGGGAGTGAGCATGGAAATGATGCCAGACTGACCCACTGCCAAGGTCAGTCGGGAGCGACCTACCCAGAAATTCTGAGTGTAAACAGCACACATCAAGGCAGCGGAAATGCTGTGTGTCACCACTGACGTACTTTATTCTGAATAAGCATCTGTAATGGGGTTTGTTGTTCCTGTATGTAGGAACTTACATCACTGATCAATCATCTTACAAGACTCTTACATTTACTTACACAGTTTTCAGACCCCTGTGTGACAGAGACTTCAATTATAATTCCTTTATTTGATCCTGCTGATTTATTTTTCTTGTTTAATCAAAATCATTTACATAAAAGGATATAAAAAAATTAAAATATCAATCATAATTTGCACAGCCCAAAGCGGCATCATCAAATTGCTTTTTTTTTTGTCTGGCTAATTGCCTGATCCCCAAAGATATCTAGTTTAAAAAAGCGACGCATTCTCAAATTTAAAGAAGCTGGAATCAGGAATGTTTTACATTTTTGCCTAAAAATGATTAATCAATTATTAAAAGTTGCTGTTAATTTTCTGGCAATTTCCAACATGTATGTCACCTTTGAGATCTCTACGCCATCCACATAGCATCCCATAACACCCAATAATCAGGTTCAATCCATAGTGTTCTTTATCTGTTCTTGCAAGTTCAAAGCATAGGAGGGGCGAGCACGGACCCAGGGAATGACTACAAGCTCCACCACCATCTCACCGGCCCACTGTTGGCACCCACCAGCTGATCATCCCACAGGGGGACCCCTCTTTAAATGGGCCCTCCCAAGTGTATACAATTATTGTACCACTATAACAAATAACAATTATCCATTAAGAAATTTGTCAGTAAGCAAATTGACAGAATTTAACACTCATTATTAGACATTGGTAAATAAACATAGAAAAGAAGAAAATAATTATAATATATCAGGAGCATCATAAAATAAAGACAAAACACCATATTTGATCTTTTATTGAAATGGCAGACATAAAATAAAAAGTATTTTCTTTTCAAGAGGACAATACTGTAGATATTAAAAACATACTTATGTTTATTTATTTAGAAATTCAGTACTTAAATCAAATGTGATTTTTATTTCCAATGATTTTAGAATTATAGTAATTTCTAACAAAGGCACTATTGTGTGAGGATGTGTATAAAAAATAGCACAAAGAATGCTACAAAAACATGTAATAGGTCAGGATCATTGTTAAAACACAGTATGTTTATTAAGCCATTTTTAGTGCTACTGAATTTCAGTAGCTGCAATGCAAATCTATGAAAGTTGTTTTTTTTTATCTTTGACAGTAGGATAATAAAGTTATTCAACTCAATTCAACTCTTATTGGCACTGATTCTCTCTACTTCACAAAGCTGCTGAACGGTATCCACACCAATTTTATGAATATTTGATGAAATATTTCCAACTTAATGGCCATCAGAGTTTCTCACAAGCTGTCACGGGGCAGCCTGGTGGTTTGCTTTGTCTATCTTCCACAGTAGCTGTTAAAAAGGGCTCTCTCACACCGCTGAACTTATAACATCACTCATCTAAATCATTAGTGCGTCTGCTTTTCAGGATGCACGCTGAGTAAACTCTGTTGGTGCAGGACGACGGGACCAGAGCAGTATGGCATGTATGTGGGCATACTAAAATGGAAAAGATGGGGAGTGACTTAAGATCAAAGAGATGGAGCCCTTTTAAAGAGCAATGACCACTTTCACTTAATGTCCGGGCATAGTTTTAGCTCAGGTTTTCCACAACTGTGAATTTATAAAGAGAAAACACCAATATCTCAAAACACGAACAATTCTAAGCTTTCCAAATTAACAGGAATAAGCTATATCCTTTAAAGTGCATGTCTCGTCCCAGTCATGATTAAACAAAGTTGTCAGAAAATGAAAAAACACTGCACTAAACATTATAATTACCTCAATTAACACACAGATCAAAAATACGCAATGTGTCTTCCAGCTATTCCCACAATGCGGGATCACACGCGGAACAGACAAGGATGTTCTATCTCTTAAATGGAACAACCACATTGCAATTAGGAAGCACAATAGGAACATCCTCCTCCACATTGAGGTGAAGAGTTACACCACCCCTGGGAGAATCTGCAGCAGTCAAAAACAAGCCAGATAGCACTGCAGCGTACATAGACCAGTGCAAGCCATGTTATAAGAGAGAGAGGGAGTGAAAAGGGGACTAGTGCGGGCCAGGTGGTAAAAATAGGACATGCACTGCAACTTTGCGTCACTATTTTTAAAAAAGAATACATCTGTGCTACTATTTAAGATCTTTTATACCCTTCTGAACGCTGTTTTCCACTTTGAGTGAAATATTTTCCAACAGCAAGCCCTTATTAAAGTTGAGAGTTTAGTGAAATGTGCATAGTTTTTGGAAGACATTTCTCACTCCTTTTTTTGTATATTCTGCAGTAGAGCACAAGCTTTACCGCCTGTGCCGATTTGGTAATCAGGCCGTGCTTATGGGTAAATGGAAATCTAGCCTTCTCCTTCCCTGGGTTGGCAGCCATGTGCTGGCCTCCCTCTGTGCTTTTGCTGCTTGTCTGTATCTGCTTAGAACAGGTGCCGGATCCTGTTCAGCTGCAGCATTCACAGCGCAGGTACGGGTGGGAGGCCCTTGGCCGCTCGTACAGTCCCCCAAGTTTTCCAGGGGTCCCCATCTGTGTCCCCCGCACATCCTCTGCCACATGGCACCTGTCCCTCGACGAGTCTGGTCCATTCTTCGTCCGGCGACGTACACGCCTGCCTGCCACCCCACACTCCGCCTGTTGTTGAGCCACAATGAGATGAAGAATAGCTGCACCCATAATCCCTTGCTGTGAGATGTGAGTGTGTGTGTGTGTGTGTGTGTGTGTGTGTGTGTGTGTGTGTGTGTGTGTGTGTGTGTGTGTGTGTGTGTGTGTGTGTGTGTGTGTGTGTGTGTGTGTGTGTGTGTGTGTGTGTGTGTGTGTGTGTGTGTGTGTGTATGTGTGTGTGCATGTGTGTGCGTGTGTGTTTTCTTCCTTCTTTTCCTCCTTTGCCCAGATTTAGGGCCAAGTACAAATTGTAAACAGGTTATTATGCTGCTGTAACACACTCCAGCTGGAAATGCACTCCGACAACATTTAGTGTTTACTGATGTAAGTGTGTCTTTATCCGTCGCACAGAGTAGTTTAATTTGGTGTAAAGTTCATTGAATTTACTGTGATGAGGACGTTGTAATGGGTTTGCTGTTTTCTATTTGCAAGGCTTGACAGGAAAGGCTTTTGCGTTATCTAACTGCAAATTACTACTTGTGATACATGCAGCTGCATATATTAGATTGTATAATAGTAAAGTAAGTCAACTGTCTTCATGAAGTGACAATAGCTAACTCACACACAGCGTGACATAGTATCTACATGTTGGTTTAAAGGGCATCTCAGTCTCAAGCATTGATATGTCTTAGTCACGTAGTTCAGGCCAGCCACTTCCTCTTGACCTACAGTTATTACACAAATAACGTCATATAGAACAAATGGTCGACGTCCAAAGCGCAATGTGCTTGGACGCTCCCTCGCCGGCTACACAATGGAAGCTGGACCAACCAGACAGTCAGCCTCCACCGTGCCTCTGGAGGACACGATATTTAAAGTGATCACTGCTCACCTCGGTCCCAGCAGATGGATAATACTTTACACAGCTGTGTGAGCCCCACGCCCCCCTTCAACTCACCCCGAGCCTCGCGCCCGTTACCCTGACAGTTGGTGCTGAGTTAGACCGCATAGCTGTTTGTTTGCCCAGGGAAGTGACATGACGGCAGAGGAGGAAATAGGAAACATAACAGACTACCTGACAGACTCATTCCACGGCTTGACCTGAGACTGGAACTGAGCCATTCAGCAATCAGAGAGAAATAACAAGAGGAGGAGCTTTTGTTTGTTCAGCCTATATCCTTATATACGCAAATATTGTAAATCTTGTGATCCTGCAAATGTGTGAAAGATTCAATTAGTCAGATTAAAGAGATCATGCCCTCCCTTTTCACTGAAAAGAGATTTTTGCAGATCATTTTCGCAAGTGCCTCTGTGCATATGTGAAGTGTAAAATGTATGCTGTCGACAACAATGTCATGCCAGTGTTTGTTGACACGTTGTTTTCTCTTTCCTTTCTCGTTGATTTATTGCAGCTAAAACAGCAGCGATGGCTGTCTCGGGTTCTCAGCAGAAGCCTTTGACTAAAGGTTACAATGACAAGTCAACTTCTAGGTAGGAAAGGATTGAGGCTGACAAGTTGAGTGTTTTGCCCTCACTTCCCGAAAAACTTAAAGTCAAAGGATTCACAAATCTCAGTACAAAAAACAACTCCTGTAGAGCTCTTCTGGGCATTTTCACAGAAGGGATTTTAGTGCAAAAATAAATGCTATTATCCACAGGAGACGTGAAGTGGTCAGCGCTTAATAGTCTGTCATTAGAAGCTAGCGTATGACACCAAATGTTGTTTATTTATCACTGCAGATGCACCTTGAAAAGAAAGTGGATCATATTTTAAAAAAACAACACAGCATTAACATGTTATAGGTAACACATGCATAAATATACAATTTTATTATAGTAGTCTCTGGGTAAATATGTTACATGTACGTATTTTAATTTGATGCATCCGGCGAAAACCATCCATCTTGTGTTTCTTTATGGTTTCAGAAAATTGTCCTACTCCATCAGCAAAATAAACCGTGAAAAGAAAACATTAGATTATCTGGAAAATGAGGTCACCAAACTGAAAACAGGACTGTCTTTCTGAGTTTAACATGCTCCCATTTTAGCCTAAATCTGTATGGTGGCCATAATGATTTTCTGAGCCACTCAGACATACCGACACTATTACAATATTAGAGCATATGGGTAGAATTGCAAACAAACTGCTTTGTTATGCAATTTAGGCTCAAGCACGTCTTCTTGTGTGCACTAGTCTGAGCCTGATGTGATGATGCTGTTGACGCTTGAGTCTTTGTCCTTGTCCGTGTTACGGTGTCCTACCCTGAGGTGGTGAATGTGATTGTTGAGACATTGCAGGGCATCTTTACCAAGGGAGTCAACGGCAGCAGCGGCACCCTGAGCTGACCCTGCAACTCTTGGGCTGATGGCGCACCAATGACTATACTTTCTCACCCCGTATGCCTGGGGCACCACCAGTCCGGCACCAACATCCAAAATATGGTCGCACTGGAATTGGACCCTCCACAGAGTTTAGAAACCCTGCAGGCACAAAGGGTAATGATCTAACCCTGAAGAAATGAGCACAACGCCGGCCAGCTGCAAACACTGGCGCTTGATAAATGTTGTCATTCTGGTCAGTTTAATCACAAGGTTTGTCAAAAGCACACGGTCATGTTTGACTATGACTACAGAGAAAGGTCATTTGCTCACCACAAGAAGAGAGAGAGAGAGTAAGAAAGGCGCTTATTGCCGTGTGGATGTTTGGGGTGCTGTCTGTGGTCAAGTTACGGCAGGCCAGGTTGAAAAAACCTCTCCTGGAAAAATGGTGGGTAAGTAAAGACGGGTAAGTAAGATGCTAATCAGCACAGCAGCGTTTCCTCCCGCTCACTGAACAGCGGGTTCCCTTTCCCTCTCTCTGGCTCTTTAATGCAGGGCCCAGTCAGGCCCAAACATCCTGACGGAGAGAGGCTTTTCCCTTATCAGTCAGGAAACACCGCTCCTCCGCCACATCCTCTTTACAAGAAGCACGACTCAACCGTTCCCAAAAAAATGCAGGAAGACCAGCCAGACTCCAGGATTTGTCAAAAGCCCCCTGAATTCCTTTTATCGAAAAACGAAAAAATTCAAGAGAAGAGAGAGGGTGAGAAGAGAGGAGTGGAGAGGAGGGGGGATAAGAAAAGAAAAAAAAAGAGAAAAATGAGGGTGTAAAACAGTCAACGAAGCCCTGGGATTTATTTTTTTATTTATTCTGCACAGATTACGAAAGGTCTGCATCAGCAAGATAGAACGTGGGGTGAGGGGGGTGGGGGTGGAAGTGGGGTCCGGAGTGCCTAAGAATGGCACCCAGAATAAGACTCCAGGAAAAACAAAGGGACGGTTGAGATGGAGGCGGGTGGCGACGGCTGTGCCTGTTTTACACTAATCCTCTGAACCGGGATGAAATGAAAGCTAGAAGAGAGACGGGTGGAGAAAGGATGAAGCGATGGAGGGTGGAAAAAGCAAGCAACGGCCCAAAAATAGAAGAATACGTGGTGAGACACGCAATTCAAAGATGGACAAAGAGCACACGCACCAATTCCCCCCATTTGTGTATAAAAACCTGTAGTGTGAAAAAATGACTTTCCTTTATTGTATGTTTTGATGTGATTATATTAATCTATATTAACTGCATTGTATATGAGCAGAAAGGTGTTTCATCTGCTACCACATGAAACCTTTCAAGTCTATCAGTTATTACCGAAACTCTTAGACACATTCTTTTGATGTGGTGTGTTGTCTGTGGGCGCATTATCCAAGTAGCAACTGCTTTAATATAAAAATTGAACTTTATTTTAAATTATTGTCTTTCACAAACCTAAATCAGCATACAGTTATAGTTTAGCATTATTATTTTTCATCGTAGAGGTTATGATTATATATTATTAAGTACTTGAGAAGAAGTATAAACGCCTTTTTTCTTCATTATACACCATTTTGTTAAATTGCATAAGAAATGTCCAACTAAAAACCTCATTCAAATACAACTACTGAGGTAAGACTCCCAAACTAATGAGAGCGAGAACGTATAATACAAACATTCGAATGGAAAGCGTTGATAATAGCATTACATTTAGCATTTACGCGAAACATCAAAGGACTTAAATTAGCTTCTAAAGAGCATCTGTACAGGCCGCAGTGGCAACAGTAACTGGTGACATTTACAAGTGGACAACAAGTCTTTTACGATTGTTCTTCTGGTTTTAGAAATGTCATGACAACTGGAGGTGGCATACTATAGTATTTTGTGTCTGCATCCCTGAGGTGTCCATCTCCCTTTCTTCATATTCCTCCAACTGCTCTTTGTTCTCTCCACGGCTCCAGACAATCATATTGCTCAGTAGTCAGTTCTGGTTTTAATCCTGATGGGATGATGTTGCTCATGGTTGCCAGAACAGGATTTGAAATTACACATGATAGCAAGGAAATCTTGTCCCTTACTGGCACCCAAGGGCAACATCACCCCAAATTTCTTCACCCATTTTAAACCCCATAGTGTCTCTGATCAGCCACGAGTGTAACGGGTGCTGTAACCAAGCTTACGAGATGCCGTAGTTGTTGTAGTAGGCTGCCGTTGCGTCCGCAAGCACGGAAATGAGGCTGGTTTCTGTGGTGCTGCTGGGACACGCGGTGACAGAAGCTGTGGCGGCGGACGCCACCTGGATGTGTCCCGTAACGGTCATGCTGCCGCCCTGCTCAGGATGGAACCCGGTCCCAGTGGAGTTCAGGTACTGGTCAAACTCATTGCGGTCCACCTCACCCAGAAGCTCTACCTGGCTCAGCTGGTCTAGAGTCTCCAGGTGAGCCTGTGTCTCCGGTGGGGGGGACAGCTGACCCAGGTGGCCTTGGTGGAGCCCGTGGTGAATCTGAGGGAAGGATGAGGTACTGTAGTAAGACAGTGGATGGCCCGGGATCAGCCCACCACCACTTTGGGACATGTGAGAGATGTGACCTAAGTGTGTGCCCCCACAGTGAATTTGTGTCTGAGTGTAGTCAGTGTGGTAAGGGGGCGGGCTGCCCATGTGTGTCTGATTCTGGTGGTGCTCATCTGGGCAGGAGGAAGAGCAGGAGGAGCTTCCAGATGTTGAATAATAAGAGGGGGGTACATGCTCGTGGTCCATGGCATCTAGGGGGGACATCTCAGGGGGAGTGGGCAGGCCGTAGGGGTAGGTGTCAAAGCTGCTGTTGGAACCGGCCGGGTCTCTGAAGCTTCTGACGCTAGGCAGAGCGGGGCTGGGGCTGGAGAACCCGCTTCTCATTCCATTAGGGCTGCCCTCGTCTTTGTCGAGGGGGTGACAGAGGGCTCGCTGGTCGGGCAGGACGTTCTGATCAGGGGCCAGCCCGCTCAGGAGGAAGCCAGGGTCCACTCGCTTGCAGATGCGTTTCAGCTGTTTCTTCCGGCGAGGCCGATACTTATAGTTGGGGTAGTCCTGCATGTGCTGCACCCGGAGCCTCTCTGCTTCCTCCACATAGGGCCTCTTATCAGGGGGAGTCAGGGCCTTCCATGACTTGCCTGCGAGAAGAAAAAGAGATTTATTTTTTAAATTTAAATTCTGAATTCTGTTTCAAAAGATTAGTTTGCAATTCATTTCTAGTCTTTTTTTAATTGATGTTTAAAGTTTGTTATAACTACATGATATTAAAATGACAGAATGCATTTTCTCACACACTTACACTTACAATTTCTACAACTTTTAAAATATCCATAAATGAATCATTTCATAAGTTTTAGCCTTATACTCTTTTATTGGGTAATTATGGTATTCAATTCCTATGAATAATGGTGGGATTGTGTTTTTCAAGATTTAACAGCACTATAAAACAGATATAACAAGGAAAATAAGACAAGTCCTGCTTTACATTAAAAGAACTCGTAATTATCATTTACTTTTCAGGTGCGTTTTTTTAATAAAGAAAAAACACCGATATTAACTTTCACCAGCTTCCCTTTAAGTTCTTTTTTAAAAGAATTTAAAAAATATATATCTTTTTATTTTTCACCAACAAAAAACCAATACCAATTTGGCCGTTATTTATGAAAGCATATTTTGTGTATGTATCGCTGCTCTGGAATTGGCTTTAATGTGATTTCCAATTTGCGAGAGTGCCAGATTTTGACCTTAACATTAAACACTAATCCAGAAACCTAAATCCAACTCAAAATAATACATTTATATCCGTTTTATGTCCATACTCTTAACGAATTTAAGGCTTTTACAGAGACACCAACTTTTAAATGTAGGCTGTTTGCCCACGCGCTTCTCCCTGTAATGGCTGTGAAGTTGAGCGATTATTTTAGTTGCTTAAACTGCTGAACACACGATTACACACATGATTTGCTGTATTTTAGATTCGGATTAAAAGTGGGTTTTTTTAGATTTGGATGAACTTATCCTTTTGGTGTTGGAAACAACTTAAAAACTTTTTGGAAACAGCCGAGGCCTGAGGGGAATTATACTGTGTGAACGATTTAAAAAAAAAGTAGCCGTAATGATGATTACAATGTTCATGAAATGTATGATTCGTAGATGAATGAAAATAAATGAAATGAAATACAACTTTAAATAACTTTATCTCACCCAACATTTTGCTGAGCTCGGCATTGTGCAGGTCTGGATTCTGGACCGCCAGCCGTTTGCGCTCATCTTTGGCCCACACCATGAACGCGTTCATGGGCCGTCTGATCCGCGGCTCCGGCGCCTTGTCCACGGGAGTTCTGTGCGGGCCGTGTCCGTCGGGCACGTCCCCGTCTCCTGGAGGACATTCAAAGGACTCCGGCCACGACGAGTACGCGCTGATGAGGGCTGCCATCTGCGCGCTCTCTCCTCTCCAAACTTAGGACGCGCTTCACGCTCTGTCTCTCTGACAAGTTGGGTTCTCTGCGGAGGTAACCTTACACTGGGAGGCTGATTTAGACAACTGAAAAACTACAGAAACAGCTGTTTCACACACTGACTGGATCACTAGCTACAGGCTGCAGTCAGATGTCAGAACAGGTTTCAGGGAAAAACCACAGAGATGCGCAGGCGGCGGCTCCTCCTTGTGAGTTATGATTCAGTCTTCCTGGTGGATGGGGGGAGCGCTTTATATTTGAGGAGCAGGTTCCAGGAGAAGCCCCGGAGGACTCTCGGCTCCTCCTTGATTGCAAGTTGAGCCCCGTGAAAGAGAAGAGAGAGAGAGAGCAGCATTTCAACACCACTAACTACTTAAACTGGCCTCACAACAAAACAACTCTTTCCAATGACAGATAACGAACAAATTCACAATCGCAATGACAAACCACTGTGCTTGATTATTTTTTATGATCAGTTACTTGTATAGAAGTGAGTAGGGTTAAATCATAGATGGGTTAATTTGACATGGGACAAAAGTTGGTCAACATGCAAAAAAAACAACAACAACAACAACAACAACAACAGAAAAGCAATAATTCGCATCATTAGATAAATCCATTTCTAATGTTACATGTAGGTAAAGTTTATGTTGCTATGATGACTCAGATAGCTTTGGCAACATGAGTTTTTTTTCCAAGCCAACAAGAAAACCCTCACCTGAGGAACTTATCTAACCTGTTGGGGAACAATACTCAACAACATCACACAGCGCACTACACTGGTAATGAAGCTGTAGTGTCATCGTTCATGCAAAGGGAAACACAACACAAAAGTTTTAATAATAGCTGCATTTGACAGAAGGACGGAGGAAAAGCTTCTCTTTTTAAAGAGAAACTCATTTTCAAAGTCCATACATATCATTCCTATGGTTTAAGACAGTCCAAAATGATTAGTAAACATGAACAACTCTCTCCCATATATATATATGTACATTTTCAGCTCATTTGGGCAGAAAAAGAAAATCTCCCATTCATTGTCTATGGAACAGCTCAGGACTTTATAACTGATGACATCCCAAGTTTGAGACTGACTTCTCTGGTTTCTGGCTTTGAGAAAGAGTTATCTTACGTTCATAAATACTGATTGCACTTAAGAAGCCCCTGAAATAACCTATTGGAATTCCTAATTGTGTGGTTTGCGGTGTCCCCCTTTAACAATCCGGGTGCAGATCGATGTGGAACCTCTGGACACATCTGTGGGTGACAGAAGAGATAAATCCACTGAACACGCACTACAAACAAATCAGTTTCCTTCTGTGGCCAGAGACGGGTGCATATCAAATCCAGGAGTTCCTGTTGACAGGATACTCTTGGCCTGCAGCCATGGAGAGTAGCTCACACACACACACACACACACACACACACACACACACACACACACACACACACACACACACACACACACACACACACACACACACACACACACACACACACACACACACACACACACACACACACACACACACACACACACACACACACACACACACACACACACACACACACACACACACACACACACACACACACACACACTCTTCTTTAACTCTCTCCAGAGTTAATCCACAGGCCTCGTGGATTTTAAGTTGTAATACACATCTTTGGGTCCGTTGTGACTCCCCAACGATCCAACTGAAGTGTCAGCTCCAGCTTTGTGTGAAACTTGCCCCCCCAACAGGAACAGGATACGGCACCTGAAGCCACAGATAGCACATAGAGCAGGCACATCAGTGATATATTGGGCTGTGCTGTTGGCCACACTGATGTGAAGTCAGTGCAGTAAAAGTCATAACAGAGCAAGTGTGAGTGAGGAGAGGAGCGTGAACAGCAAAGAGGGACAGCAGACCAGCAATGTGAGAGACAAAAGTTGCATATCATATTTGCAATTGCGACTTAAGCACATGAAAGCTCTGAGCTGGGGGTTTCCGAAATGACTAATAGCTCTATGTGTTAAGTGCTGTGTGGGTGGCTGCTGTATCAGCCTGCTGTTGTTCAACCTTTCAGTGTAAAAGACATGTGGCTACTGGAGACTTGATGGCCGAGTATGTCACTAATTCTAGCACGTAGGGATATGGATTTCTTAGGTCCTATGCCGACACAGATTTTTTTTTTGATCAGCCTTAGCCGATATTTGGAGCCGATTCGACTTTTGCTCCCTCAATTAACATCATAAACCATTTATTGAACTTAAAAAAGGCGTCTCCAGCAACACAGAGCTGCCTGTGGACACCTGTCTGTGAATAATGCTGGGAAAGCCCGCAGCAGCCTGCATCAGTCGATACCGATACACCTAAAGAACACAAATATCGGCTGGCCGATGTATCGGTCTATTAGTATTAGCAAGTACACGTTCAGATCAGTTTATGGATTCATTCCAGTGTTGAGCATGGCTATGTTAAACCTTTATCACTTGTTTCTCTCCATCATACATATTCTGCTGTTCTACATTACATTATATCATTTGAAGGTGATTTTCAAAATAAAAGTTTGCAAAGTAAATAGTGATGGTTGAACAAATATACGGCATATTCATAGTCATACTGTGATTTTTTTGTTAAAGACATATACTCATTCTCAGGATCACACTTGTATTTTGGGCTTCCTCTAGAGCATACTTTAATGTAAAAGAAAACATAAAAAAATACTTTGCTCATTAAAAATAAAAGGACTTATATGTATAGAGCCTCTCTCTTCTGACAATTCAAGCCACTTTTACACTTATCACATTCACCCATTCACACACATTCATACACTGATGCCCATCATCTAATGTAATAATTCAAACCACATTCATTCACAGCACAGGGAGCAATTTGGGGTTCGGTGTCTTGCCAAAGACAAAAGAGTCAACTACACTTTGACACATGGAACGCAGGAGAACCGCCGATCTTGGGAAGGGAGGTCGACCTCCTCTACCTCTGATATATACCTGTCCCTTCAAGTCCCCTCATGAAAAAGCCCCGGCTGCTCCAATTGGTCAGTATTTCCGGGTCTTCCGCATCTGTGCTCTCAACATCTCTGCACCATCATTATAGCTGCATGACTGTAACTGCACTGAAGCAACACTTTCTACCCATATATCAATCTCAGGACCCATCGACTTCCTGTCTGACTGCAGATAAGCCTCGGGGGGCAACAGCTAATATTTCAGGCATTCCGGTGTAGCCGGTGGATATCCAGGCCAAGACTTCCTCTTCCTAACGTAGTTCATTGTTAATGTTGTTCAATTAGCAACTTGAGATGTAATCATTTAATTGGAATTGAGATATGGCTTCTCTATGAACAGATATCTGAAGATATCTAAAGACACTTAACGGTCATTCGTTATATTAACGACATCTGGAACTCATACGCTATATTAACGTACCCAAATCACAGGTGTTAACACCCCCCCCCCTTTTCACTGGACACTTTAATTTGCACATTACCACCTGCACTGGTCATACAAATACAGTCACTTATATTTCATGTATATAATTCAATGCCATATGTTTAGTCTTGCTTGTGTTCATGTTTATATTTATGTAGGCACTGTCAAATCAAGTCAAATTCCTTGCAATGAAAATTGTCTGGCAATAAACCTGATTCTGATCTGCGTATGAATGTAGATAAATAACAAAAGGCCAAAGCGTCGCCAGACAATAGCCAATGGGTTCTGTGATTGCATGACGGCCAACACGTTCCGTGTCGTTTGCTCTTTCCTTGCTTTTGCCTACAGATTCTGCTTTCACGTGCAATCATAGAGATTACTTACATAGTATAGGTGTGACATCACAACCGTACAGAAGTCCTGACAGCTCGTTTAAAGGCAGTTTCTTAATAGTCTGTGTTCATTTCTTTCTCTGAGCATTTTGATTCTTTCACAGTATTTATATAGCAACTTAACCTGTTTTAATAATAAAAAATACTTTTTGTAATATAGGACCGTTGTCATAAAACATGATAGTCACCAGATGGAGAGCCGGATTTAAATTTTTGTATTCTTTGGTTTAAAAAACTAAAACTTTATGGATTAATGGATCTGGTAATAAACTGAACTGAATCTCATAATAAACTGTTGTGCTTACAGTAATAGTGAGGTTGTGTTGACATCATATCATGACACATGAACCAATCAAATGGCTAGTGAGTAAAACTATTGACCCGGAATGCTTACGAGCAATACTGAACAGCTGTAGTTTCCTTTTTCCTCTTTTGACTCACACCACCCCTCCTGCTGAACAAGACTGGCCTGTTGACAGTCCGTCTGTCTATTCGAAGAAATGATTTCGTAACCTCATAAATTATATTTGGAAGTGGAAAAGGTAAGTGTAGTGAAAGCCATTCATGTCTGGAGGCATACGTCTGTGTAGGTTTCCAGATTACCTTTACAGCTGATCAGCTCACATACATGACTCACCTCTCGACTGAAGTAAACCTATTTCTCCTCTCTACTGTCTCACCTGACTCACCCACATTTCACTCCACCTGAAGGAAAAAAACAAACAAACACGCATACATTGCTAGTTGGATTTATTTAAAAAGTGATCTGATCCCGTTAAAGCGCCCGTTTGTCTGTTTTCTGACAGCTCATGAATGTGTCAGACAAACGTTTCATAGATTTCAAGCAAAAACTTCTCAAGTCATATCGTCAAGCAGACATCAGTTTTTACAACACTGACAAAAACTGTCTCTGGGTCACTTGGATGCTTAATAAATAGTAATGCTGATGCATACAAGATGGTAAGATAACAAATGAATCAATGTTTCCCAAATGGTTTGGTAGTATTTTGGAATTAAGCATTTAGGGTTGGATCTTTTTGTATTCAAGAAGACATAAGGCAGTCACATGGCAGCACTCGTCTAAATATTTCAAAATTTGATGGAAAAAACAGGTTCATTTTAAAAAAGTATGTTAATTCATGATCCATCCATCCATCCATCCATTATCTGGGACCGTGTATGAATACATTTTAGACATGGTGGTGACACATGTAGAGAAACTGATTTAATGAATGAAAGGAATGTTGCTTACTTTACGGGTTAGATGAGTAGATCCATACAACTCATGTCTGTGTCTCATGTTAAATATGAAGCTAAGCTTAGCATGTAGCCTAGAGAAGAGAAGACCAAAAATGTGTTTTCTTACATGTCTAACCCTTTCTATAAGTAAAGCTGCAACAAGGAGGGGACTAATCGATTAGTTGATGGTCAGAAATAAAACCATCAACTATTTTGATGATCAATTTATCGTAAAGAAATTTTTCATGCAAAAAAAAAATAATGGTAGGAAATGCTATCTTCAGCCTTTCATATATGGATCTTTTCTCTGTTTCATCGTATAAAAACAGACTCTCTTTGAGTTTTGGACCGATAAAACAAGACGTTTAAAGACATCACTTTGGACTTTGTTTCACTATTTGCTCTGACATTTATAAACCAATCAATTCATCTAAAAAAATATTGTAAGATTAATTGATAATGAAGATAATCATTAGTTGCGACCCTAAATCGAGGAATTTTCCCATCTGCTGTGTTTCCCTGTGGGCAACTGTACAAGTTCAAGGTTTTTTGTGATCAAACGTCTAACCTCCTTTACTCCTCAATGTAGCGGAGCGTTCTTTATGAACAGATTATCAGACTGGATCTATACAAGACATCTGACCTGCTCATAAAGGCAGTTATTTTGTCCATGTGACCCTATGGGCACAACACGAGCACCAAGTTCTTATTTAGCCTAATTCCATCCTATTCTTGATGTTTCTTTTTCTTCTTCTTGTCCTTTTTAGATTTCTTCTCTACCAGCTCTTCCTTGTCTTCTTTTGCATCCTCCACCTCCTCTCTGTGTTTCTTCTTCTTTTTGTGAACAACCTCAGACTCTTCAGTTTGATTCTCACTTGGCTCATGTCCATTTAGAAGCTCAGATTCTTTTTTGTGTTTTTTAAGCTTCTTCTTCTTCTTCTTCTTAGATGGAGGCTCCTCACAGTTCTGCTCCACAACAGAGGTGGCGCTACAGTTCTCATTTGTAGCTCCTTCACTTTCTACAGTTTTCCTCTTTTTCTTCTTTTTACCCGAACGTTCCTGCTGTTGGTCCTCATCGTCCGCTATTATGATAGGAGCGACGGTGCTGCTCTCTTCTACCACTTCCAGTTCGTCATCTGACTTTTTGCTCTTCTTGTTCTTCTTGTTCTTCTTCTTTTTTGGGGGCGCTTGGGAGTCGTCGTTGCTGATGAGGATGGGACTGGGATCCTCAGATGGTTCTGATGTCTCGGTCTCCACTGAGGTTGCTGTACTCTGGGCCTGTCCCCGAGCCTTCTTCAACTCAGCCATTCGCTGTGCAAAGTACTCCTGCATGGTTAGAGTACTTTTCACGGTATTGGTGATGGACTCTGTATCCAGTTCAAAGGCAGCAGGAGTAAAACTCTCTTTCTCATCCCGAGAATCACTGCTGTTGCTCTCCTAGACCAAAAACACACAAGAGAAGACGCAGTTAGGATGTAACGCAGCATTTAAGAATATCTACACAGAAAATAGACAGGCACACAATGGTGGGCCGAGGAGCTTAAGTGATCGTCAGTCATCGTGCAGAGATTACCAGAAAGATTTTAGTGAGTGAAAACAGCCCAAAATAGGATGTTGGGGTAACAATAGGTGTTAAAGGATCATCTTAAAATAAGCATCACTGGACCCGATTGTCACACACGTGACATGTATCATAATCTTCTCACAACACAATGTAGCTCCACTCATCCAGCTGTGTGTCCTTGCACAGTCAGCTCCTCAACTGCCATCTGTCTGACCAAAAACATACTTTTTTAAATTTAATAAATAAACCATATTGTTGAACGTGTACAGGAGATTTTTTTCAGTTTACATTGTGAATATAATGCTTTCCACTTTTCAGAGATAATTTCACATGGTTTAGAAATATTTACAAGTATATTCTATTATACTGTCATGCAAAGTAATACATTTCAAGGTAAATGTGTGAATCAAAGCTGCACACAACTCAGCATCACATCTAGTCAGACATGCCCGTACTGAGAAAACTACTCTTCTGTAAGAAATGGTCCATTTAATTAGAAGATCAACACTTCGTGATTTCATTATTCAATGCTTTAGGGAAATTCTTGAATTGTTAACAATAAAAACACTTTTTATACAATGCAATAATTGCGCAGTTAATAGCTTTGGTGTTTTCAGTAGGAACTGCCAGATGTGCTGATTTAATTCAATGTTCATTTTCTCCTTTTGGAACATAACGTTTTGTCATTCTACCTGTATTAAACAGTGACACCGCAGATAAATACAAGGAACTTAGGAAGCACAAGAGGGCTCATGTTGCAAAACTATTTCTTAGCATTGTTAAGCCAATAACTCAAATATCTTTTAAGCAACTATGGTGAAAATCTACAGTGTGTGTGTTTTCTCTTGGCGAATGCAGGTTTCTGGTGATTGGTATATGTCATCTTGATCTTGAAACTGTCACCAGTCTGAGGAGAGGAGTCACTCTGGTCACCAACTCATCTCTCCAGCCTTTAGGCTACATTATTAAACACACTTTACACCTGTGAGGTACAACGCGGTCTAGATTTTAAACTCGAAAGCATGAACAATTTGTCACCTCACCCCAGCGACCCATTTGTCTTCATTTTCCTAATGGCCTACTCAATGCATAATGATTTGTCCAGAAGAATACAGGAGCTCCTCCTGAGAATCGCACTAAACAATGCTGCCGATGCTCTGTGTATTGCCTCAGAGATGGTGGAGTGGATGGCATTTTTCAAACACTACAGATTAGAGATGAACTGAAAACGCTGTGTTGTGTCGAGTCACGGCAGGGTTTGGCCTTTAAGTTTTTACGTTCAGATTACCCCACTTTGACCCTCAACACTGATTCAGACAGACCAGCTAAATGATGGGCTGGTAAAACAATGTGGATGTAAATCCAAACAGGTCTTGTGGGACCTCAATAGACTAAAATGCACTGGGCTTCCGCATATACTGCATCTATATTTGATTTACAAAAAGTGCCACAACTAGCCACTGGGGACTTCAGTGAAACCCTACAAGCTATTAGTCTTAACCCACTTAAAGGATCTTCATAGTCAATATATTTCCATAAAAGAATCAACCATTGTTTTTGTGGCATAATATATTGATCAATAGCAAGAAATGATCGCTCTGCAAATTCACCCCTGGTTCAATACTTTAAAGATGTTAAATGTGCATGATTTCACCGAGCGTAACATATTTACTATATATTTAGTTTACTGTACTCCATGTAAAAAAGGATTGATTCAGGAGCCTCACCCATGATCGAGGCTAAATGACGAGGCCAGTGTTCAAATGGACTGCAAAGTTTTCCGCCACCTCAGACCTCGACTAGAAAGAACCCTCAACTTCTAACAAGAGGGATAAGGCCCTTCAGGTGAGGTGCCATTAAACAAAACTTTCCAACTTCCCAGAGAAAATCTATACTCCCTGTTACTGCACAATGGCATCCTCTCTGCTTGGGAGAGGAGAGATGGGGCTTAGAGCTGACAGCGCCAAACAACATGTAACTGGGATTTGGGAAGATGGCTGGGGGCCACTTTAGAACTGCCTGTGAAATTACTCTCAAGAGAGGGAGAAGGTGAATGAGCAAGGGGGGAAAAAAAGAGAGGAGAGTTGACTTAGAGAGAAACATCTCCTTCATCAGGGGAAGTGGCTGAAACTTGGTCCATGGTCCATCCTCACTGCCTGGGGAACTCTATTAGACCCTGATCTGACAGGACACACATATGTACAGTATATAAAGCTGCAGAGCCGGTCAGCATCACTGGCAGCCCTGGAGATTTGGGTTGGTGAGTGTTGACAGCAACATGTTACCAAGAAACAACTCAGCAGTAATGTTTGAGATCTTCTTTCCCTATTGCCAGGTGTGTGTTGTTGTTTTTTTGTTCTTGCTGGTTACCGTTTCTGTATGACTGCCATGTCATAAAGTGTATAGCAGGCATGAGAGAAAACTTCCAGACCGAATGTTTCCAATGCAAGCTCCATAATAAAACACAATTTTCAATTTCCTGAATTGTTAACGGGCAGTCAAAGTCTTAAGATGTAGTCAGTGATGGTTCCATATAGTGTATGAGGTCTGCAGTCTATTTCTACATTGTCACAGAGACACTCACTAGTTTTACTCATTGAACTGGTTGAGTGAAGCCCTGGCAATAAAAAAAACTACATCTTCAATATAGTGTATAGCAGTGTATAGTGAAGTAAAACTTTAACATGCCATAAGATAATAATGCCATTGGAATGTAGTTTATTTTCCTGTCAAGCTGATCCTTAAAGAAAAAACAAAACAAAATGTAACATTACTCATTTTACTTTTGAAATGCTAAACCAAATTTTCAAGAGCAAAGTTTATCTCCTATTAGCAAATTCACTTTTTAAAAAGAGGATTTGCATGAAACTAACACCTCCGGATCAACCGATTTATAAAATCAGTTTACATAATTGCTGGAATTAGAGAATGATTGAAAAAGGCAGTCCCTGGCTACAAGCACAGTGGGGTTGGAGAACACACCTATATCCAGCCGTGTGCACTCCTCCTCCACCTCCTCCTCCTCCCGGACCCAGAACCCCAGGAAAAGGATGCGCTCAGTGCACTGTGTGCAGTTCTGAGATAAGGCTCCTTCAGCAGAGGAACGGTCTGGCTGGCTATCGGGCCCTTCCTGCTCCACTCTCTCCCCTGGCGGGGGCTGGGGCTGGGCAGGGAACACAGGGAGG
The DNA here is from genome assembly GCF_963691815.1 of Echiichthys vipera. Classification (NCBI taxonomy): domain Eukaryota; kingdom Metazoa; phylum Chordata; class Actinopteri; order Perciformes; family Trachinidae; genus Echiichthys; species Echiichthys vipera. The sequence goes on from NC_139844.1 coordinate 18,579,873, forward strand.
GTCCGCAGAGGGTCCCAGAGAAAGGGAGAGGGTGGGAAGACATTCAACAGGCCGCCTCCTTCAAGACACTCCAGTTCCATCTCTCCCTGCTAATGTAGCCGATTGAAAGCCAATGGTAAGACACGAGCCAAGGTGCGAAGATATTGAGGCCAACATTTCCAGGAAGAGAGTCAATCAAGCCAGCAGAGGGATGGTAGAAAAGGTTTACTTTGTGCATGTGACTGCAACTTTTTTTGACCCAAAAAGCTCAGCAGAGAAATTTAAACAGCTACTGATGAGATCCTAAACCTTTACAGAGGAAGTTAGGCTACTATATGCCTACTTATTTCTAAAAAGAGAACAAGATTCCATTATCGGTACTTTTAGGGATGTGTTAATTAAGGTGCTTTTAAGGCTTTTGAACGGGGTCTTGGAGGCTTGAGTCCAACAGTCTTTTTCGACAAGAATATACATCAAATAAGCCATCAAGACAGTTTCCAGGCATCCATCCAACTCATGAGCATTTGAATGGTAACTTGCAGCCCTAATTCCAGACATTGCCAATTTAGCAATTATTAATGCCATTAATATTCAAATTCAAATTATTATATAGATCATGTTCAACACATGATTGTTGTGAATTTCCAGACTGAACTGAGTGCAGTTTACTACAGGTTATATCTTACTATAACAATAATTTGACTACAGTCCAAGAGTTAGTTTAAATTAGTAGATTTTATTTGACAGAAAATGTATCTTCTCATTTCACGTAGCCTATTAAAAAGAGGTAGACAGTAAAAGTCTCTATTGCATATAGAATTAGCATTGCTGTGGATGTATTAATCAACCACAACAACAATAAATATAAGTTTGTTCTTTATGAATGAAATATTTGTTAGTTTCCAGTTTGATTTACTTCCATTTTATGTTTAAGTATATTTTGATGATTAACGGGATAATATCGTGACTTGCGATCATTTTGGCAAGGATAATCGTGACATGAAATGTTCATATTGTCCCATACCTAAGCAAGCATTGGTGTTTTGACAGCTTAGTTTCCTTGCTGTAACCAGTGATTTTTTACAAAGCTGTCTGTGGCCTTTATGGATAACACAATTGACAATTTTAATATTTGGTTGACCATTTAAGGGTTAAAAAATAAGGTCAAATAATGATTAATTTGTTAACATTTGATACTCCAACCTGGCTTGTACAGGTGAGAGAGGTCAATTCTTGTTGGCTGCATTTTTAAATTGGGCTTTGCACGGTAGCTCCAAAACCAACAGTAACGAGGTCAGCCTTCCCATGCTCTATCAGCCCTTCAAGTGCCTTAAGGTCTGAGTATGAGGTTTAAAAACAATAGTGAAATCATAAAAAATAGTGACTGGTTATATATGTGCTGATAACGTGCATCAGAGGTGAAGCAACTGAAGATTCGAATGCACGGTTGAAAAGTTCACTTGTATTAGATTTATTAGAAAGTGAAAAGTGTCTGAAAACAAATATTTCTTACTAATCAGCTTTTCAAAAGGTACAGTCACATTCTGGCTCACATGTTAATTAGCATTTGACAAAGCTGTAGTCGCCCATTTATTTTCTTAAAAAACTGCCTGTTTGCATTACTTGCTGTTTTTTCTTCAATAATTTCCAGCCAATATTGGTTGGGTCTGTAATTGCGTGAGTGTGTCCTCATTGTCCTGCCACAATAATAAATTTGGCGATACTCAAGGTCTATGGATCAGGCCCTGATTAGCCAGCTGTCTCTCCCTGATGAGCACACAAGTCCAGCAGCCCATCCTTCATGAGGCTGATGTGGGCGGACAGAAAAAAACAGGTGGATACCTTATTCCCTGGTAAATAAGCAAACCCTATGGTTGACCATTAATATTTTTATAAGTATTGTCACTGCCTTGGCCTCCAATGTGGTACTAATATATTTACACCGCAGAAATTATATTTGCACAAAGTAACAAAGTTAAAAACTAAAAAAAAATGTACCATAAATACATTAAATGCCACACATGAAAGCTTCTGCAAAGCAATACTTTTGCTAAAGGCATACTTTCTGTGTGTAGTTAAGACAAAACAAAAAAATGGGGTTTGAAAAATTGCACTTTGTGCCGGGTGCGAGAACGTTTATCATAAGTAACAAATGAAGACAACATTATGCATGCAGCATGACTGCTCTGTGCTTGTTCAACATTGCAAACGCTTGCCGGCAATGCCCCCCCTCAAGAGCATAGGGTGCCCCCAACCGAACCCCAGAGAGGGAAGATACAATGGTTATTTTCCCCAGCTGTGATTTATTAGATTAAAGAGTCAGTGATTAAACGGTAGTCGGTGGCTGTAAACAGCCGAGAGGGCTGGAAATCTTTGGGCGGTTAGCTTCACCAGTCGGTAATTACCCTGGCCCATGTATTCTAGCTTAGGTCCGTAACTAAGAGACAGACGCCCTCTTTTTCTTTTTTTGTCCGGCGCTAATCTGTAAGTGTCAGCGAGCTGGCATGGCCAGGAGGAAGCAGCCCACAGGACTGCCAGGGAGGTAGGTGGTAAACACGTGTTTGTGTGTGCGTTTCTGTGTGTGTGTGTGTGTGTGTGTGTGTGTGTGTGTGTGTACGAGTGTGTGTGTGCGTGTGCGTGTGTGGGTGGGGGGCGTCGCTTGGCGGTTCTTTATATTTTCAGCGGTAGAAGCAAGGGCCTGTCAACAAACATGCTCAAGAAAGGGAGCGCTTTAGCTTGAGGTAATGAGATGTTATCTGAGACTGAATCACAACAAGCCTAACACCATGCATGAGTGCACTGGCCCACTCGAGCTGCGACAACGCACGTTCACGGCATACTCTTTCAACAGACCAATGCTGAGGTTGATGGACAACTGAGCCAAAAAGAAAATATCTATTGTGGTCCCATATTTCTATTTATACTGTCAATTATACAATGCAGTGGAACTCAGAAGTAAGTAAAGAATAATCCTAATAGTGTAGACCTTTAGGGCAGACACCTCACCCTGTGAAGAATAGACATAAATATAACTGCTTGATGCAAACAAATGCTTAAATATATACAGTTCTGGCCACGTTGAAGCCATCTAGGACAGTTTACGCTCTAATGATGAAAGTCAACATGAAGAAGATGAGATTTAAAATAATGATGGACGATAAAAATGCTTGCCTACTTGCATACAATTCCACACAACCTCATTTCACCGTTCACAGGCCTCAGCAACAACCTGTGAAACCCGTTCTGGAGTTGAAGACAATTTCTGTAGTGGAAAGACGCGCTGTCAGCAAAGTTTCACTGCGCGACTCCGCCCATCGGCTCCCTGGCGCCTTGCCGACACATCTGCCAAACGCCGGAGCCCTGAACCCGCGCCTTCCCTGCCCCATATTCCTTAGGATGGTGGTATCGGGGGAGCCCCTGCTGACGTGCGATCCTTCATGTGGACGACGCGTGGGCAGGGAAAACTTGCAACAGGTGCCACCCGATGAGGCCTGATCCTCAGGCCTTTGTGCCTGAGCAGGAGTGGGAGTGGGAGAGGGCGCAGGGGTCATGCTGACCCGAGAGCAGGGTGAGCCATACCGACTGTCTGACTGGAAGGTTCAGACGTCAAAACAAGCCTTGTACCAAATTAAAATTAACCATATTTTTTTCCCTGACATTTTTAAGGAGTATAGAACTAATTAACAATGTTGATGTTGTAACAGTTTTGAGGTTTCTGATATTTATCGACTGCAGATTGTTTGTTTTTTTACAGAACTGATTAAGAGGCTGAATCATTAAGCTGAACATTAAATTCTGCTGAATGCATTAAGCTACAGCTAAATATTATTATATATAAATATATATATATATATATTCTTCACAGAATCATTGTCTGTAAGATTAAATAAAAAAATAAAATATTGAAAGTTCATTTTATTTCCTTTAATGTGAATTTGAATAGCAGTATCTAAGTCATGATCATTTTACAGTTCCAGTATAAAAATAGCTTCGAAAGTAGGAAATATAATTTTTTCTCTCCCCGCCCCCGAAAAGGAAACGTGGAAGGTGGAAAAATAAAACCATGGCTTATTCCCACCTTTCATCTGAGCTGGCGGCTTTAAAAAATGACTAACTTTTGTTGATGTATGAATCGGCGGGGAGTCTATTTATCAGCAGGCCCTCTGCGGTCGCCCACTTGGGTCCCTCCAGTCACAAGCCGCGTCGCTCCCCTTTGACTGATTAATTAGCCAATCAGAGGACATTTTTCACTGGGCGGCAGAATGGTTTATTTCAGCTAATGCCGGGCTTTCGAGCTGAGGCCCGTTGGAGCCTCGTCGGCTCTTTCAGCCTGCCTGAGTGGCCAGGCAGAGGGGCAAGGGAGATAAATCAAGCCGGGCTGGCCCTCCATGTGGCTCCCCTAACTAAACCCCCTGAGGAGGGCACGGTAGTGGAGAAGGTGGAGAAAGGAGAGGGGGACGCAGGACGGCCAGGGGCACTGCTCGCCCGCCGATAAGCATGGGGAGCACAGGGCTGCCAAAGTGCCTTCATTTAGAAGTGGCCGGGGCTTTTTGATATCTCGGCAGAGAGAGCCTGTCGTTTGTCATACTGTGAGTAATTGTGTTGAGGGGCACAAGAGGAAGCAGGAGATGGAGGGGGCTTGCAAGCATAGGAGGGGTGATGAATAACAGAGAGCCATGTAGATGGACAGGTGCTCCACCACAATTTGATAACCCTGACTGGTCAGGGAGTGTAAATAATGGTTTTAAGAATACATTTTCAGGTGGCTACAAGGTATGGTGGAATGAGGTTGGGGATGAAATGGTGGTCATCCATTTATCCTGTAGATCATGGTTTGTTTTTAATATAAAAAAAAACATGCTGGATATGTGTACATTTTAGTGGTGTTGGATTATATTGACAAGTGTTTCTAATTTTTTGTCCTCCTTATTAACACATGAGGGCAGAATATTAGGGACCCCTCTAAATATAATGCAGTCCAGCACACCACCACTACCCCAATTATGACCTTGATGCTAAAATGTATAAATTATTTAGCATGTTTGACAAGTGTTGAAAAAAAACCCCATCAAAAATGGTGGACTTTATGGCAGACTTGATTGCATTAGAATGTACAGGTGTACCTAATAAAGTGGACACAGTATGTTTAGTACACTTTTAATACTTTAGTACTCAGGACTTAGGATTGATCAATTATCAGACCGATATTCAACATTTTTACAATTAGTGGAATCGTTATTTTTGTATCCGATTGCCGATAAAATATGTTAAATTCAATAAAATAAATGTTTTGAATATTATATAAAGATGCAACGCAATGAGGACATAGACATTTCATACACCAGACGTATATGACAGCGACATGAGTCAGACATCACTGTTTGTTACCAGTCCAGTCTGCAGTGTAGTTTATATACAAATGTGCCTTTAGCATTATGATTTAAAAGTGTCAATTATCCAAAGTTAATATTGACAAGCTCTTAGGCTTGTTCAGCAACTCTTTGATCAGATATGTGATGATGGAATCATAGAAAATTTCTCGGGAAATGCTTTTTAATCTTAAATCTATTGAGGGGTAGGACGTGGACTTTATATGAGTCTATGTCACGCAGCTAGTTGACTGTGGTCTAAAACCTTGGGCATCCAAGCGCATCTGTGGTTCTTTGAAGAATATCAAAACTCTCCCCAATTTTTTACAACTGCAATTGACATTTTTATACAAAATGCATCATACCTTTAAATGGAAAACGTTACAAACTTGAAAGTTAACTCTTAAATAAAAAGGGAGACACAGCTGTACTGTGTTTGAACTAAAACAATTTAGAAAGACTGTAGTTTAGGAGGGAGCTCAATGATGACTGAAACTACTTGTATACAGCCATTTGAATCCAAGGGGTCAATAATCTGTCCCATGTGCTCATTTGGTCTTTCAACACATCGAGTAGGGTATGTGTACCAGCTGAGAGTCTGTGTGAATGTGAGTGTGAGTGAGTGAGTGAGTGAGTGAGTGAGTGAGTGAGTGAGTGAGTGAGTGAGTGAGTGAGTGAGTGAGTGAGTGAGTGAGTGAGTGAGTGAGTGAGTGAGTGAGTGAGTGAGTGAGTGAGTGAGTGAGTGAGTGAGTGAGTGAGTGAGTGAGTGAGTGAGTGAGTGAGTGAGTGAGTGAGTGAGTGAGTGAGTGAGTGAGTGAGTGAGTGAGTGAGTGAGTGAGTGAGTGAGTGAGTGAGTGAGTGAGTGAGTGAGTGAGTGAGTGAGTGAGTGAGTGAGTGAGTGAGTGAGTGAGTGAGTGAGTGAGTGAGTGAGTGAGTGAGTGAGTGAGTGAGTGAGTGAGTGAGTGAGTGAGTGAGTGAGTGAGTGAGTGAGTGAGTGAGTGAGTGAGTGAGTGAGTGAGTGAGTGAGTGAGTGAGTGAGTGAGTGTGTGTGTGTGTGTGTGTGTGTGTGTGTGTGTGTGTGTGTGTGTGTGTGTGTGTGTGTGTGTGTGTGTGTGTGTGTGTGTGTGTGTGTGTGTGTGTGTGTGTGTGTGTGTGTGTGTGTGCGCGCGCGTCTGCATTTCAGGGAGCGTTGTGAGCAGCGATAAGAGGCGAGCAGGAAGCACATCACTGTGGAGGAAGGAAAACCCCAGCACTGGGGGACTGGTGGATGAGTGGCTGGAGAGACAGCAATGGGTTGTGGGTGAAGTGCTGGAAGATTCATGAGTGGGAAGGAGGGCAGCCCTGGAGAAGCCGATCCAGATTTGGACGGGTCTCCTGGCCTCACCTTGTCAGGATGCAGATACGTGATAATGCGCCTGGTACAAACCCCTGCCAATCCACTTCGCAGATAAACCAAAGCCCCTGATGTTGATGTAGTCACTACTTAGGAATACAATTCTTTGGGGTACTGAGATTATTGCATGTGTATATATTGTAGAGTATTTTGCAGTAATGGTGGACTACTGTAAGCACAGATCGGGGTGTGCTAAGGGTCACTGGCAGTGTCAGAGACACACTCACAGGAGATCCTGCACAATGCCTAAAGCTTGATTGGTCCATCACCCTCTTTACCTCTTCCCAGCAACCTCAGATGTTACTGGGCTTCAACACAAGGCCTCATGGGATGCCATTGTAATTGTGTTCAGTGTTTTCGATATGGTCAATGGTGTCCCTCCTGGCTGAAAAATACCAACCCATAACCAAACGATTAGGGAGAAAATGATGGTGTGTATTGCTCGCATTTCCAATGTTAATCAGCTAGGGAGCCGTAGCCATTGTGATGTTATGGCTGGGCACCTGCGAGGGAATAGAAAAGGTTTTTCACATGCAATTTATGGATTTTAAGATGCCAATTTCTTCAAGCCAAATGCTTGAGATAAACAGAGGAAGCCAACAAGAGGCTTTGCTGTGTCTCTGAGTCCAAAAGCTACATTTGTGATTGTCCTTCTGGCTCTGTATGGAGTCAGCAGAACTTGTGACACCAAAAATACAAGTTCACTACATGAAGATTTATTCATTCATAACTAAATAAAGTGTCATGTCTTTGTGATAATCCCATAGTTTAAATTTATGCAAAGTCAGAAGGTCAAACGGTCCCATCTGTTAGCATCCAAAACATCTAATGTCTAATCTCTATTTACAAATCTCACTGCTGGGATTATTGTGATCTTTAAATTTAAAATACTTCTTGAACATGATGCTTTTATCCATTAGTATGTTCAATTTAGTGAGGCGGGTCATGGGTGGTGTGACTCAAATCTAATCCATGTAGATTAATAAATAACTTCAACTGTGGCTTTGGTACACAGCAAGTTTTATTATCAGATACTTCTGTTTAATTTCTAATAATTACTTCTTTATTCCAATGCGGCTCATTTGTATATAAAAGACCATGCAAATGGAAGAGACTAAACACAGACTAATTTAATAATAAGGTTTTGTTTTGACATGTAAGCCAAAGGAACTTAGTTGGGCCTCAAATGCATCTTCCACCTGTCTGAGCCTGTAAGCTACATTTCAAAAAGCACGAGCAAGCATAAACGCCAAATGGCAAAGTGGCGCTTGAAGTGACCAACTGCCACTGCCAACAGCAAAAAGAGAACTTTTTTTGCACGCGTCATCATTTCAGATTTCTGCACACCTCACTCCAATTTTGATTTGCCTTTAATAATGCCCGCCAGCATTATAACTACCCAATGTGAGCACTCCAAGACAGAAGTAGAGAAGAGGCGGGGTGCGGAGAGAGGAGTAGGGGGTAAGAGTGCAAATCCCTTAACTGGATTTAGGTGCTCCTGCCGCCATCAGTGGCCTGTTGGCGGTGTTAAAGCTGCACGATGTGACATGGCTAATCTAGGGCCACGGGCTGCTCAGGAGCCAGGCCCTGTAGAAGCACAAGGATCACATGATACCGCGGCGACTCGTGGAAGCATCAGCACCAGTGGTCACCCTTAATTACCAAGACAGAGGCGGATAAGCTCGAGCCACCTGGCCAGAGGTATGTCATCTCCTCCCCCAGCGCACACTTGACATTGACTGGGTTAAGAAAGATCACAGGCCTGCCCTCTTAGCTCGGAAAACTACTGTTTCTCTGCAAAAATAGTAATTTACACCTTAGATTAGGAATATTCTCTACAGATCTTTATTAGATACAGTGCACTTTCACACAAGACTGATAGGATGTAATGAATATAATTGTATATTACAGGCATTAGTCATGACCATATTTCCTATTGTGGACATCATTTCTACACAAAAATAATCCTAGAGACAAGTGCATGATCGTAAGCTCTGACCGTAAAAGACAATGAAACCAATGACTGGAACACACTTTGGAAATATTTCCTTTTTAATTTCAGTTTCTTCCCTGTGTCATGCTTTCATTATGTTTTTTTGTTTGTTTTGTGTTTCTGCATGTCCATATTTCATGTTGGATTGATTGTGTATTATGTGAAGGTTGTTTTACAACATAATGAAACAAAGTCAATCAACAGTGTGCAGAATTTTCTGTTTGGATTTTAAGAAATGAATTTTCCTTTGTTTGCAGCTTAATCTTTTATTAAAATGAAGCATTGATAAAAACAAAACATACTTTAGATGAAAATGTGGACATTTTCAAATGCAGTCTCAATATAACTTTACAGGAAGATGAACACTTTCTAATTGTGGATCATGTTAATGATCTTGTTGCCTCTTACCTGTTCTGGTTCATTGGCAGATCTTCCTCTCTTCCCAAAGATACAGTTAAGGTCTGTTTTACTGCGGGAGGACAGGTCCTTTCCTAAGAAGGGAAGGAAATCACTTTTAGACATTTACTTTTTAGACACAGAATAAAGCAATTTAAAACTTCTTCTTTTTTGGGCTTTATTATTCTGGCATATAGAATCAAGGCACATTTCAAAATAAATTTTTAAAAAACAAGATAAAATTTTAGCGCAATGGCCAATAAGCAAAAATAAAAATCATTAGTTATACACTAGTGGGTTTCATATTTGCAAATCTACCAAAAAGTGACCCGAAACGATTCATTCACGTGTGTGTGTGTGTGTGTGTGTGTGTGTGTGTGTGTGTGTGTGTGTGTGTGTGTGTGTGTGTGTGTGTGTGTGTGTGTGTGTGTGTGTGTGTGTGTGTCGGTGTTTTGGAGGTAGAAGGTAGTAGGAGGTGGTCTCTTAAGCAAAGAAGGGGGAGGTTTGCGTAGTTTTCTTCATGCTCCAGGGATAAAACGGTAAAAGAAAAATAAACCGACGACAAGGTCTGCCACGACCACACCTCCGGATTCCCATTTTAAAGCTGGGCCTCAAAGACTCCTGGAGCACACAGTCATCTGTCTCAGGCCCAGGTCCTGTTCGTACAGCTGCATCCTCTTCCTTCGGCGGGGCTCTGATAACATTTGGTTATTTATTGCTTTTAAACCTTTATCTCCCCTCTACTCTTGGCTTTGAAAGTCGCTGCACATGCAGGTCTAAGAAGTAAAACCAAGAAAGTGTGCTGAAAACTAAAATAAATGAGGGGGGTGCCTGTGGTGTTTGTCATCTAGTGAACTCAGGTCAAATGTAAAATTATGCCCAATGTGACCTTTCTGCTGTTTGGATGAGGAAGTACCTGTCAAAATTTTCAGGCTTTCAGGTGAAAGTGCAGATAACAATGTTCTGATAAAAATAAGGAGCTCAAACGTTTAAAAGGTAGTTGAATGCCATTGCACAGGAAGAAGCCTGTGCAGTGCTTTCGTGCACTGGAAAGTGTTAGTGAATACATGCTGGTTTCCAAGGAAACCATTGAAATCGCAACACCTGTCAGTACTGATAACTAGTATAACCAGACCTAGAAATCACAGAGGCTGTACAGAGAAATACACACATTTGATAAGAAATTGACTGAAAAAGCTAAATAAGATTGATGATGTCCAGTCATATCAATGTTTCCAGTTTTACCTTGGAACTGGAAGTACATGTGATGTTTCTAGGGGGACAAATAACACAACTTGCTGCCGGATAGACCTCAGCTCTTTAGCTTGATTATATGCTGTGGTTTATATGGGTGGTCATGTTTTCTCAAAACCTTTCAGTTTGCAGATACCTACTAGCAAAAAAGCAAAAAGTTATCTTAATAAAAAGCCCTGTGACTGCGATAGAGCTAACCACACAGACCAACAGACGGAGAGCTGTAGTTAATTCTGCATCAACCGCCCTTGCTGCCGTGACAGGTGATAGATGGAGTTAGCAATTAAAACTGGGTTACTGGTTTATGCTGTGGGCCACGGACCTAGGCAGCAGAGATTTTGGTGCCTTTCCCCACAAACAAAGGCCATCAATCCTCAGAGCTGGCAGTGAGGGAACCAGCCTGAACAGGATATCAATACAAAAGCAGGAGAGAGTAAGGAGGAGGCCTGCGCTGAGACAGAGAGAGGGAGATGTTTGGAACATTCTCAGATGCTTCTGTGGCCACATTTTGTTTTAGCACCAATGTTTTACAGATTTCATATCAAATTAACTAATCAATTAATAATACATGACTATACTTTGCTAGCATTAAGAAATGAAATCCGTAACCAGTTATAGACAAATTATACAAATTATATCTTTTATAATGCTTTTATGACTGGATATGAACTCAGGTTTTTAAATAGTAGTAGATTCATTGGTTGACATTTGCCTGATCTCTGCACATGCAGAACTATTAGTAGTACCAGACTTTTTCAACCTCTCGTATAACAGGCTTAGCAACACTAAATCTATTACCAAGCCTTAACTTGGCAACAGCTTCACAGAAGGGGCGCCAGCATCGGAGCATGCAAACAGGTGTGGCTGGTTATGTGTTTCCAGGTAATCCTTAGGTTGCTGATCCAGACCACAACAGTAGGAGATGAAATTATATATATATATAAATTCATTAATAAAAAAAACCCATAGATATCTGATGTTGCTGTGATAGGACCATAAATATCTGTCTGTACATGTAGACACTGATTTAAAAACTGACCCTTTAACAGTCAAAGTGCACTGACAGTTGATGCATGTCAGACCACTTAAGGCAGGTGGAGCACTCAACTCTCAAGTTTCCGATGAAGTTATGAAGTAGTGACAGCGTCCGTTATGTTGCATGGCAATGGTTGCCACCTCTTCTGAATAGAAACAACTCAAAGTGGTGTTATGTTGCCAAAAACACATCTACTGATACAGAGCTACAAAGTGGCTCAGGATTGAGTTCCAGTGAAAACATTCCCACCTGAGTTTCACCTAAACTGTCTCCTGCTCTGCTTTCTGACAGTGTGAAAAAATAAAGATAAGACGAAAACAGAATGGATGTCAAATGTCTTGATGTAACAAACAGTAGTGGTGACAAGGTGCTACCTGCTCTTTATCTTCCTCTGACATTTATAAACAGCTGGTGGTGGTGATAATGGAAAGGATCTCCTTAAATGGATTAGAACTTAAAAGTCCTGCGGGGTCAGACTGTATTAGTTGACGACAGGTTTGGGGTACGAGTATATCCTAAAAGAGGCCCAAGTTCACAGTTAACACAAATGTGCAGTGATGAACGACAGACAAATGCGCCTGTCAAAATGACAAAAACACTCAAACAAGGTATTGTTTTCAGTGCTTTCATGGGGTCAGTGAGGCTGTTTTGGGGGGTGGGGGGGATGTGGATAGCTGTGGGGATACAGAGGTCAACACAGAAGTGTAGCAATTTAATTCCAGATTATGATTTCAGTGTAAAATGAAAAAGAGTATCTTTTCATTACCATCATGAATAAAATGTCCTCACAGAAAAACAAAACAAAAACATTACAAAGTTACAATCTCTAAACACCTCAGTATATTCAGGTTTTCAATTCAATTATGGCAAATGGTGCCTTGCTGTACCGTTAAACAGGTGAAGTGATATGTGCGTTATGGATGCATTCGTGATTAAAGCAAACAGATGCAGATTCACAATATGGGAAAGTCAGAAAAGCCTTAACTTGCGCACAAATTTGCTGTTGCGCACGAAAAAAATATTAATACTTGATTTAATCTGTAATATTGGTTTTTTTTATTGTTCAGAATTTGATAGAATATCTGTGTGGCTATACCACTGCTGTACTAGCATATTTTCCTTTAAATAACCAAGGCACTTCAACAAAAATCTTTATTTTGTTGAAAAGTGAGTGAGTGAGTGAGTGAGTGAGTGAGTGAGTGAGTGAGTGAGTGAGTGGATATCTAAAGGAAAATCATCACATCCCCAGTGCACCTTGTCCTTGTTTGGTGCATCTGATCCACTAGGGACATAGTCTTTTTCTGGCTCCTGCCAAATTAGGATCACAAAAACAGGGTGAGAGGGAATTGGGAAGAGACTGAAGCTGCATTTTATCTGACAGGGTCATCTAATGGGTCACACAGCCTCTGGGAGGTGTTGTTTTTGGGGGGCCAGTAAATGGACATACCAGATGCCCCAAACAGGAAACAGGAAGTTGCTACTGAATGACGTAAAATATAAAAGCCTCTTCCAGGTGAGGTAAAAGTTGAGATGTGGGGTTTCCCATGTATGCTGACCTGGTTATGTATATTTGAACCCAATAACAAAAATGATTATGGATTGATTACTTTAACACATGTTAATATATGATAAGCCTGCACTTCTTTCTCACAAAAGGACTTATAGAATTACTTTAATAAAAAGAACATCAGTTATTATAATGTAAACTATGCATTAAAACTATGTATTGCAAGTCCAAACAGAAAACATCATTGCTAATAAATGCCCTGACACTCATGAAGAAATTGTTCTGACAATCACTCAACTATGCTCCATGCTTAAGTAAAGCAACCCAGCAGTAAAATATGGCCTAGTGGTTATTAATTTTGGCCTCCAGTGGTGCTGAACACCAAATTCCTCCTTGTGCCTATCAGTATACTGGCCTTGACCAGCAAATCTAGACTTCCTGACATGTGAAGGAGTAATGAAAGTAGAAGAAGGAAGAGTTATTAATAACCTCACCGAGCACTGACCGGGCCAAGTGACCCAGCACAGGCTGTCAGAGCTCTGATCAGCATCTGTTGTCAGAGCCAATTGCACAAGGCTCAACAACAGGTCAAGGAGGCTTTCTGTCTGTCTGTCTGTCTGTCTGTCTGTCTATCTGTCTGCCTGTCTGTCTGTCTGTCTGCGTGGATTGTATGAAAGGTGGAAAATAAAAAAGTGACACACTTGCGTTGTCACTCTACTCGAGTTGTTGAATCAGTGCACAGTTGCAGAGACCGTATATAACACTCAGCTCGAAATTGAAGCCGAAACTTCTTGATCGCCCCCTGGTGACTGGCTGCAGTGCAGGTCATAAATCCCACTTCCTTTATGTTAGAGGGTGGGACACGGAACAAAAAAAATGGAACGAAAAAAATTCAAAGTTCTTGTCAAATTAATTTTTCCCAAACCTGGTTCATGTCATTTTAGGTAGTTTTTTATTATGCTGATGTTTGTATAAGTTTGTTTATCTGATAAGTTTGGTTTTAATTACTTCTTTGGTGCTATAAAAATAGGGTGAAACGTTGATGATTGACTTGCGATTGGTCGGGCGGGGGTATGTGCAGGACTTCGATTACTGCCCCATCTCTACTGCACAGACTCTGGCTCCAAAAATGCAACATGGTGGCACCCATATCCAGGAATATTTTGGCTTCGTATACAGTTTTTTGGGAGGAAGTGGATACCTGTCGTCTATCTTTATATACGGCTGATCCAGTCTGAGTTTTTTATATGACGGACTGTTGAAACAGAATGCCCTGTTTGCTCGTGTGCATCCTCCTGAGCAATGTTTATCCCTAAGATCTCTGTCTGCTGCTTTAAAGAACTGTGGACTGCCAAAAGACGAACCCACCTTTGGTGAACTTCATGTAATGGACCCTCTTTTTGGAGGTCTTAGATTTCTCTTCCAAGCTGAATCCTTTTGGCTCCTCTGGTGGTGGAGATTCTACCGATAATAAAGAAAATATCATTTAAAACAATGGCCACATTAAGTTACAAATTTAAGATGTCCCTGCTTATTGCACCAACACAGTATTCTATTTGTGCTTTGTTTTCAATCACAGTGATAATGAAGATGTTCATTGTATGACAGTGATTGTATTCAAACTTTTCTCTCCTAAATGTTGCAGTGCAGCACCCTCTATTGTCCAACAGATGAACCAACAAACCAGAAATAGCTGCACTGTGCTTTGGTGTAGTTGTGTAGTTTGATGCAGAGCCACAGTGAGAAGGTTACCAGCAAAGTAAGTATACATCATGCATCAGCTCTATATAACGCAGTGCCAGTGTTGGTCATACGTGACACATTTATTGCATGGTCTATTTCTGTATTACTACCTACCAATTAAAGATAAATAGAAATGTGATAATTAAAACACATGAAAATGCAATATCCTGTGGCCAGATCTAGTGAACTATTTATAGTAACTTTGATTGAACACACTGTGTGGTGTTTGGTGTTGAAAGGGGCGTAAACCTTTACTTTTTAGGGTTCTCATGCCATCTTAAACATCAAATTTAAGGACTATTCAAGACTTTCCAGGCCCAATTCCATCAAATTCAAGGATCGAACATGGTATGGTTTGAGACATGGATCAACGTTGGATTACATGGATATTGTGCAATGTGAACGTAGAGACAGAGAAAACATAGACTATTTACTAACGTTAAGTTAAAAAAATCCAAGAACTTTACTATTCCCTCACAAAATATACAACGTCAAACACTTTCACTGACCCATGTCTATGTATGTCTATTTTCAAAAACTTTCCAGGCTTTTGTTTTTCCCCCCATAAAATGCTCAAATTCACAGACTTTCAAGGACCAAAGAACCATGCCAGGGATAATCGGCTTATAAAGAACGAGTGACACCGTTTTGAACGGTACACAATACCACCCCAGGAAGTCAACCACCACAAACACACTTTCAGTCTATTTGTAAACGGAGCATTGTATGCAGATTATACATCATAATGTTTGTACATACATACCGGTACTGCCATGACAGTTGTTGAGTTGAGTAAGAAGCTCATTGAAATCATCTTGGTGGGCGATCCAGTTATCCTGTGAACATACCACACGTCAATACAGCCAACAATAACTTCAGAAGTAACAGAGAAGAAAATTATGGGTTATTGTTGACGTGTTATTGTCACTGTGGTCATTTTCGAGGAGGTACTTGGTTGTATGAACTGTATTGTCAAATAACAACAGCTGTTTCTATTATTTTGTCCAGCCCATTAACATTAATGAGAATAGCCTACAGAGCAGAAATGTCCCTCTATAGAATGCAACACTATTACTATTGTAATTTTAAATCAGGTATTAAGGGAGCAGTCTTCGTATTTGGTTAATTCAAATACGTACTGAAATAAATGTAATTTAGAGACTGCAATGTTCCTCAAGAAAAGTTGTAAATGTAGCTCAAGTACTTTAAATACATCCCCATTACATAAACTACTCCGTTCATGCATTCAAACTAACGTCTGCAAATAAACGTGTATGTAATGTGATAAATCGCTACTGTTAAGACTTATTTGTATTTATACTTAACCAAAAAAAACAACATAAACACACAAAAAAACATTATTTCATTTAAGTGTTTAATGAGCTCACCTCGTAGCTGGCACTGGTTCCAAGACCATAGTTGTTGTTTTTAACTTTTACTTTGATATGGTCAGTGGAGCCTTGCTCGCTTCTGCCCAGGCCCTTAACATGAGAAGACAGGACAATACATGTGACACAGATGTTCACCAACTCATTCATTCACTCACTGCCAACATCATAAAAAGTCACCGCTGTGACCCAAACCATCTCACCTTGCCTTTGGACCAGCCCATTCGCTCAAGCATCTTCTGGCCAAACTTGGAGTCATCGTTACTCCAGGTGCTGTTCCTGGGGTCAACAGACCACTTCTGTTTCCTCCGGGCTAGATAGAGAGCAGCAGCAGCAGCATTACATAACAGTCAGCCAGCCAACAACACATTATATCATAGAGCAGGAGAAGCAACTCACATCGATTAGACCTTACGGACACACAAAACGTGTCACTGTGTAGAATCAAGGTAAGACAGATAATGCATTAATAAGAATTCTGCCTTTAATAATTTTTTATTTCAAATGTGTAAAAATACAAGTTATACAGAAAATATTACACGAATAAAAAAGCCCAGAGATACATGAATGACAAATACTGGATTTTTTTTGACATATCCGAAAAGAGTGGGAAGTATACAATTATTTAATCCCGCCCCTTCTCCATAATACATTGTTAGTTAGTTAACAGCTTTTCTTTATTATTATAATCTATTTTCTAAAATTCAACCAAATTTTTTACAATACAATTTATTTGTCATATATTCTTATCAAATGTATGTTATAATGTCTTGCATATTTAATTTAATCCAAAAGTATACATTTCAATTGCATTTAAATACACACATTACAAAATCAGAGTCTACTGGTTATACTTGGTCCTTAAATCAGGTTTGGGCTCAGATAATCTGGACAGTGAGGTGCCGTGTGCATATGAACACGGTTGTTGACAACTGTCAACATTAAGGGAATAATAGCAGAAGCCAAGATTACACTCCACCGTCCAGCCACGTTTGAGAGAACAATGTGGCATAGCTTACGACAAGTTTATTTAAAATACAGCAGACTATTAAATACTAATATTCGGCCGTTACGGACAATGTAGTTAGCTAAACTGCGCTAATGACAAGTTAGTGAAGGCAGAAGAGAGGACACGTGTTTACACAGACCGCTGTAGCAATGCTAATGCTAGCTACCCAAATAGTAACAAGGACGAAATACTGAATACTTTCGGAGGACAGCGTCTCCGCGGCTGTTGGTGGAGGGTTTAAGTGAACACAAATATAGAACTACACATTGTCACATTAAAAGAAAGAGGGATATATTCGTCAAAAACGCTAGAAGAAATTTACATACGCTCGGCAAGCATGGACATCCTGGGGTCCTTAAACAGCTTGACGACACACACGTAGGGTGCCCACAAAATGCCTGAAGACAATCAGTACTCTGGTTGTTTGTAGTAGTAAACATACAGATTACTGATTACATGTCATAAAACATTCATAAAATGTAATCTGTAATGTAGTCCATTGGATTACCCAAGTAAAGTTAAGTATTCTAAAAAAATGTGGGTTACTTTGAGCTTACTTCAAAGTCGTCTAGTTTAACGTGTTTTTCTGTCTTATTATCTCATTCTTCAGAGAAACAGTTATGCAAAAACACAAATGTGGTACGTTTTGTCCTGCAACTGATAATAAAAATGATATCAAACATTCTTCAATTTATTTTACCTTTATTAATTTCCACAGTTTAGAAATTAGGGAACAGGGACAGTTGTAACGCATGCCACGGACGGCTGTAACATGTCTAAAATAAACATAATTGATCACTTAAATACTCCAAATGAAAAGAAAATTCAGCCCTCACATTACGATGATCATTCATTTATTTTCTTAGTTTCTTATAATTATCTTTTATTCACACTAGTTGATACAAGATAGGTTAGTTACATAGTTATAATGCCGTTTTTTTAATAGGTGGAACACATAATAAAATGTTAAAAAAACGATTCATCATGGGTGCGAGGGGGACATCCTCAACAATAAACATAAAAGAGAAAAACCTTATCCCCAACAAGGAGACGAAACACAGCAATCTGACTGTTTCGGATATTTGGCACCCTGCAACTAAACACATTACTCATTACACATATTACATAGCATATTGTAATATAGTGTTTACACATAGCATATTGTAATATAGTGTTTATCTGCGATACTGTACTTTTATTTTATTGTTGTTCATATTTTGTATTTTATATTTTATCTTGTTTTTAGTACTTCTGATTGCTCTGTACCGCTGCTACGATGACCTAATTTCCCCCCGGGGATAAATAAAGTTATCTATCTATCTATCTATCTATCTATCTATCTATCTATCTATTACAGGTGATTAACCAGCATCTACTACTCATTATATTTAGCAATACCATTTAATATCTTCAAATCTATCTATCTATACATATTTTCTATTTGTCCTTTTTTATAACTATATACAGTATATGTTAATTAATTTTGTATTCTAGCAATCAGTATCATCGTTATTTTGTTTGTATCACTGCAAGTGATCATAGGGGCGTTTCAGAGAGATAGACCCGCCTCATCCAAGTATTTAATGGAAACGCACCCAATGTTGGCCAACAGAGGGCGCCACAGCCACATCATAAGAATATGCTACGTTTACTGGGGGCATAGACTGTATAAATCACACCTGTTTTTGTACCTTTTATACCAGGGCTGGACAATTACGGTCCTGGAGAGCCACTGTCCTGCATGTTTTAGGTTTCTCCCTACCCTAACACACCTGAGTCTAACAATAATCAAACTGTGACAAGCATCAGCTGCTTGATAACAGCAAATCATTGGAATCAGGTGTGTTGAAACCTAAAACATGCAGGACAGTGGCCCTCCAGGACCGGAATTGCCCACCCCTGTTTTATACAGTCTATGGTACTGGGCAGGGTGCTGGGTCCCAGGTTCCATAAAAACAAAACTACAGCCTAATAATATTTTATGTAGCCTACTATACAATATGTCATATTTAAAATAGTATTCAAGTGTAACAATTACATGAATATGTAAAAAATACAGAATACATATAACTAATATTTGTTTTTTATAATGAATAAAACATATAGGCCTAAATTCTGCATATCTTCCAAACTATGAAGCCTATTTGTGATCAGCCAATATCAGCTGATATCAACCCACTAATTTATTAGCCAAGCTCCACCTAAAACTAAACCTCTCCAACTCAAACAGAGCTTTGCTTAATCTGTTCTTGCTACAGAGCCTACAGCCAGTGTCATGATAATACATGTACTAATCAGATGTAGAATATCCCATTTCCACACCTGAGCTGCTTTTTACTGATGAAGTGAGTGTGAGAATCTCAATACAGAGAGCTGGGAAGCTGCTTTTAATTATGGGAACAAAGAAATAGACGAAAGCATAATTGTGTCCTTCCTGAACTGAGCGCAGTTCCAAATACTCATTACACTAAATTATTTTTTTGTTTTTTTTACTTCAAGCTCTTTTGCTGCCAACAAAAAAACACTTTCACTTGAAAATGGAGCATTTACTTCTGGACTGACTTGAATATTGAGCTCCTTTTACATTATTGCAATTAACATATAAGACAAAATACTAACCAACTAGTAACCAAGGTATTAGGCTAGCTATACCAGATAAAGGTCTTAGTAGCATCAGTAACAGTGGGCAGTGGTAGTACTGGTGGCTACTTTGATCTATTCTACTTGTTGTTCGTTATTGTGTTCATAGCTTCAGTTTATTAGCTGATTGAAATTAACAGTTTAAAAGTGAGTGTCCTTAAGGAGTTATAAAAGCTTTCTGGGCACATTTATCAGCGATATCAAAAGGAAAAACCTTAATCTTGATATGAGGCCAGTGTTTTCCTTTGATGTGTACTGAAGGATACAAAAAATGGTCATAATATTTATTCATGCTAAAAAGCCCCAGAAACATGTTTGTATTGTGGTTCATTGAAAAATGCGGACTTGGGTCACCTTCAGGAATAGTTTGCTTTAACAATAAAAATGGTGTGTCACTGAGGAAACTCTTTTTTCATTGTAATTCTTGAAGAGAAAATTTGATATCAAATGAGTGATTAAAGAATGATACACTTGACTGTGAAAGTTTAATGTACAGTACCATAGCAAGGGAAATTGTGATCAGACAAATGCAAAAACATTAATGTATCTTAGTGTTATTAGTTCATATTTTCTCTCTGACTCTGAAACTGACACCAATCTAGTCTTGGTAACACATGTGATATGCATTTATTTATATCACAGCATTGCTAGTCTGTACAACATATGTACATATTGCACCACACTAAATGAGCACGTCCAAACAAACACATTTAGATCTATATTGCATGTGTTAAAATCATCCTTGCCCAGACTTTCTTTACCCTTATTTGCAGAAATGGTCAACCTAATCCCTTTGTTGCTGTTTTTTTGCTCTTACATGTGACAGAATATTGTTCTAATCGCACCTCTTTACCCGTGGTGTTAAAATAAAATAAACGATCATCACATCTGCTGTTCAAGAGTGAGACATCTGTTTGTTTCTATAATGGTCAAGGCTGAGTAGTGTGAAGCTCTAATCTGATCCCAAATCTGTGGTTAAAGCTACCACCTCAAGCATGGGATTAAGGTGAGGTTGTGTAACCGTGTCAGAAGACTGACAGGGAACAGCGACAGGGAGTATACCGACCTGACTGTGCTACAAAGAAGCTGTGCAGTATCACTTCACCTGTTGACCTTGACAGTCCCGTTATTTTATCCTTCTTCTTTCAACTAACCCTGAGAGAGCTCTGTGCATGTGCAGCCATTGTCCAGACTTAAAGGTCCCATATCATGCTTATTTTTAGGTCCATACGTGACTTTCGGGTTTGTACTAGAACATGTTTACATGCTTTAATGTACATCAAGTACATTTTTTGCATACTATCTGTCTGAATATACCTGTATTCATCCTCTGTCTAAAATGCTCTGTTTTATTCTCTTTAAGCCCCCCACTGAAAAGGACACACTGCTGTGATTGGCCAGTATTTCCAGGTCTTCTGCATCTGTGCTTTCGGCGTATCTGATTGTCTATACTAAAGATAGTGCAATTAACGCTGCGGCCATGGAATTAAATGGCATACACTTCCTGTCTCCTAAGTGAGCACACCATCATTTGAATATTTACTTCAGTGACTATGGGGCGAAGGGATATGTCATAATTCTTTCTTTGGAGTCAATGAACTCAGGACCTGCTGCTGGTCTCCTAAAGAGGTGGAGCAGTGGCAAAAAACATGTGACACAGATACGGGAAATGACTGAGTTGTGCCAATTGATTTCTAAAATGTCTATGGTACGTCATCGCAGTCGGGGAATGACTATAATGGCATTCCAGTGGCACTTTCTACCTATATATATTATAAGTTTTGCAAACCGTACGAAGTCCTGGCAGCTCGTTTAGAGGCACAGTTTCTGAGTACAGGCTGTGTACATTTCTCTGTGGGTTAAGCATTTTGGGACTTTCACAGTATTTATACAGAACCTTGACCTGCTTCAGTATAAAACATCTCACTTTTTACCATATGAGACCTTGTAATTTATTAAAAAATAAACTGGTGTAGGCAATTGCAATGTAAAGTTCAGTTCAGGTCAAAAACAGCTAAATTTATAGCTCGGGGAACATTGACTCGTAGAGCTCATAAAGTCAAAATTGATTTTCTGACCATCATAATATCAATTCTGCTCCGGACTACTGGAGCAGAGAAAATGGTTAGCAGCAAGGCAGCATAAAAACACAAAAACATAAATAGAGTAAAACCCTGTGATACTGTAATAAGTCACTTCTGTCTTTCTGCAATTGTGAAAGCCACAAATGAGAAACAGAGAAGCGGCAAGACTGTACAGTCTTGACTCAGCTGACTGAAAGGCTGTAGCTGTAAGTGATATACAGTAGACATTTCTCTTGAGGCTGGAGGGTGAGAGGAAGGTGGTGGGGTCCAGGGCTCTATTACCATGGCAACAGGTCTCCATATGGAATAACAGCTGTGGCACAGTGTTATGGCGTTTCTGGCCCTCTGCCCAGCACCTCCCTCCCCCGGCCTTCTTTATGTCTCATCCTTCACTTTTCTGCCCCGGTCCCAACGTAAGCCGCTGCACACTGTGCGAATCTTATTACACGATGACGAACAAAACACTGGAGGCCCAGGCGATGGAGGAAGACTGCTGATTGGTCAATGGGAGGCGGGGCCTGAACGTGTGTGCACACCCAGGGAGATGTCTTACATAAGAGGCAAGATTTCCCTAGAACCAGAACAAGAAGTCAAAGTAAAGGCCCTGCCATGTGCCTCTGTTTCAAAACACCTTCCTCCCTCCACCCTCCACCCTCCACCCTCCAATGGAAAGCTTCATCTGAGAGACACACATGTTCGGTCACATTCACGGGCATGCAAAACAAACTTTGTATGTAGGAATGTGTTGCCTGTGAAACAGTTGATGCGTATGCTTAAGATTTGCGTGCATATGTGGCTGTATGTGCTGCAAAGCTGCTGAAAGATATATGTTGATTTTTCTGAATAAGTCCACCCCCATCTTTCGGAGCATCTTACATTGGCAGCTAAATGTCAGGAAAAAGACACTCTGTTCCCGGTGGCAGGAAAGTTACAGCTCTAGGCCTATAACTAAATAAACCTGTGCAAATATTGATTTTCATTTGGAATTCCACATTGCAACCAAATGCCCTGAGTTAGACAAACTAAATTTGTTCATATTAGGAGGAGGACAGGAATTACATAAAGTCTTGTTTAAAAAGGACTTTACAAGTCAAAACTGTTTGGTTCCTTGTTTGTTTCCTAGGCTATCTTTGCGAGTTTGAACCCCTTTCATAGTTAAAGGTCCCACATAAAAAAAGTGAGATTATAAAACAAGTTGAGGTGCTTTATTAATACTGTGGAAGTATCAAAACGCTCGACCCACAGAGAAAAGTGTACAGCCCGTATTCAGGAAATGTGCCTTAAAATGAGCCGCCAGGACGTCTGTAAAGTCGTGATGTCACTAAACATGTTCCAGTAGAAACTCAAAATACAAGTACGAATTGAAAAAGAGCATAATGTGGGACCTTAAACAAAAATCTAAAAAAGCCGTAGTGCTGTTTCCTTTGCATTCAAGGGAAAAGGAAACGTCTGTAGCCATTCCAGTAAGCATGATTAAGCCACTAACATGAGGGGTTAACACTGTTTTGTCTTCCCCCGTTACACAAGCTTCAACATCTTAGGAAAACAAAGATATAATTTGAAGAACTGCTGCTGGATGCTCGAACAGCTTGACATCGTTCCTACTTACGAGGATGTGTGAAAAGCCTGCATCTACTTTCTGAAGGTTTGTTGAAACTTGTGAAGAGAAAATTATGATCATATTTCATTCCAGACAGAGCACACCTGCCGTTTTTATTGGCACACATTCACAGAGGAGAGGTGCCAATTAGTGATGAGAGCTTGTGTAGTGTTTGGAGGAAATAAAAGCCTGCAGGCTCTTGGGGCTGAGTGGTTCATGATTGAGACCAAACAGAAAATGCACTTCACTTTGTTAAACTTTTCATTCAGCTGAATGAAGTGAATCTCTCACTACGCTCCGGCGGGTTAGCCTCCCCTCGGTGCTCTTTTTTCCCCTCTGCAGCACAACTGCGAAGCTAAACAAATGAAGGTCACAGGGAAAAGCTACAATTCCTGGCACAGAGAAATTGAAGAAAGGCTATCAAGCATGCAGTGAAGGGCATTGCTGTCCTCAGGGTTACAGTTTATTATCCCATTAAGGGAAAAAAAATGCAGCTGCCTGGGTTTAGTGCATTTATTGACTTGCTGAGGACGACACTTTTCTCATCTGGGTTAGTTGTTTGTGCCTTCTGATTTGACTATGGCTTAAATATCAGTGTATGGTTGAAATATTAATCCGGCCGCCGTCTACTAAATACTTTTGGGGAAATGGATTTGTATAATTGTATCAGTTAGACATGCACTAAAGAAAATATTAACCAAAACCAAGTTAGGTAAAAACCAAAGTATACTCTGTTTTTGAAATGTGTGCGTTTAAATGCAAATGAAATTTACAATATTTGATTAAATTAAATAAATATGCAAGACATTAAACGAAATATTTGATATGAATATATGAGAAATAAATCTTATTTTTTAAGATACTTAGATAAAAATTGATTGAGTTTGGAAAAATACATAATAATAATAATAATAATAAGAAGAAGAATTATTATAGTAAGACAGACTGCAATTTGAGTCATTCTGTCTAATGTTCAACTCTTTTTGCAATAAAAATGAAATATGATTGCAGCACAGGGTCAGATTTACTGTTAATCATACTCAATGTTCACCCAGATCTAGAATTTAAACATGTCATTAACATTTCTTTTATACAAACGAGAAGCTGAAACGTATCAAAAACAAACTTCATTGTTGTGGTCAGTCGACGATATATCATAAAATCTGCAGTGTAATCCAATCTGTACTCAACAACACAGTCAGTTACAGCTGCAGCTTCACAATGATTTGATTCACAAAACAGGAATATCAGTTCGGGGTCAACCGTAAAATTGCGAGACTAAAAGTTGAGAACTATAATCCTCAACGGCAGTAAGTGTACATTTACAGCTGCAGCTCCAGTTGAGGAGAAAGCTAAAGTGCGTTCGAGCTGTGTCAAACAGCGTCTTGAGAGCAGATTACTCAAATTTCCACGTGTACGCATGCCAACTCCAAGTCATACAAGGCTTTGAGTCACTTTTGATTTGAACATAGAGTTATTTTTGGGTGGTTGCAGGTCTTGTAGCATAAGATCAAACCTTCACACCTGGCACTAAAAGCAGAATAGCTTTATGCAATCATACAACACAGGTTTCAACCTGTTCATAAATACTGTAGATCAATCACTCCATTTCGTTTTTTGGTGACAATTCTAAAAGTCAATAAAGGTCAAAATTTGAAAGCGGTCCTGCATATTCAGCTTTAATCGACCGTAAAGATCACTCAATGCATGCTCAGGGGCATTTGTTCTGCTGTGGGTTGCACTCTGCCAGTAAGGCTGTAAGTGATATCCTCCGAACGCTCGACAGCTTGCATAAATCACAACACCAGACACAAGAGTGATTCGCTTCTGTATACCGCTTTAAAACAAGAGGAAACTCTTCTTGAATTCAACAAATATACATTTCGTTTAGTGGAGACAGACCCTTGGAGCTTCACTGAGGACATTTTGTACTCAAATGTGTGTCGTGGCATGTTCTGCACCGCCCAGAGGGTAAGAACTGAGGTTACACCGCCTGCGGTAAGTTTATATAAGAGAGTCTAGATGAACTTGTTAGACAATACCCTTCATGTTATGAAAGTGAAAACACAGCCTGCGACAATAGAAACAGGCGGAGGTATGTGGAAAAAAGGATTTATTGTCAAAGCTTGTTAAGTGATTGGAACATCAGACTTTCATACAGAAATCAATAGCAACATCTCTTATACAAAATGTTGAACTACAGAAACCACCAAATGTGGCCAAATGTAAATGTGGCGCAGTGCCATATTTCCTTTTTTGTGTCAAAATAATCCCACAGAATTGATGAAAAAAATATATATAACATTAAAGTGGACAGGAACGCTTAGAAACAAGTGTTAAGAAATGTTTTCACTCCATGAAGCTCCCACATGTTCAACACCAACAGACAGAATAAATAACGTAACGTGGAATAAACAGAAGAGCAGTTTTTTAGGATTTTATCTCTCCGCACTGCTCAAAATACCAGAAATAGCCCCAGCAGGTGATTAGACTCATTTACTTCATGCATCTGTCTAAAGTGCATCAAAAGGACTGTGCATTTGTACACACCTCAATACAAAGTTACTTGACTTTAGCCCCAGAAAACAGGATCTCCAAAGAAAAACTGGCGGTTACAAATACACGATGCAACATTCTCAGTTGCTTAAATTGATTTTTTTGCAACAGTTTTTTGCGCAATTTCATCAACATGCAAGTCATCTTTTAATTTTATCCAGACAAGTTTCCACAGTTCACGTTGTTATCCATGATACTGCTGACAACCTCCCACTTACAGACTGTTTACTCCCAGATCTCCAAGCAAGAAAAATGAGGAAAAAGAGCAAAGCATGGGGTAGATAAGACAAAAGTGGGGCGGATTGTCTAGCCCGCACTGACCTTTTTACATTCTGGAGACATGGTAGCCTTGTGCCAGGCAAGCAGAGCCCTTCTGATTTTACAGAGAAGTGAGAGAACGACTATGTACAGGCCAAGTTTCTCTATTCTCTTTGGTCAGTCTTTACATTATGTACAATGAATACTCAGAACGATGGTGCACGCCCCTCAGTTAGCACGAGCCATGCGTGTCTCTGCTCCGAAGTAGTTCAGCATCGTCTGGACGAGCTCTGGGAGATCGTAGTCATGCTTCCACCCCCAGTCCTTCCGTGCGTTGGAGTCATCGAAGTTCATTGGCCAACTGTCAGCTGGAAAGAAAGAGATATAGACAACTTTAAATAGATGTGCTGTGTAATTGCTGTGCAACAGACATTGCTGAGTCAGTCTCTTGACTCCATGCTCTAAATTCTCAGCAGGTCAACGATATCTTAGGAATTGAAGGTAAAAACGTGCAATTGTCTTGCATTTTGCACTTGCGGTCAGTGACTTACCAATGGCCTGCCGTACGTGGTCAACGTCATACGTGACCTCCAGCTCAGGCATCTGTTTCTGGAGCTCCTGGGACAGTTCCTCTGGGGTGAAGCTCATGGCGTTGATGTTGTAGGTCCTCATGCTCAGCGTGTCCACCGGCGCCTCCATGACTTCCAACGTGGCCCGCAGGCAGTCGTCAATGTACATCATGGGCAGCCGCGTGTCATGTCTCAAGTTGCACTCAAACTTACCACTTTTGATTGCATCATGGAAAATCTGGACGGCATAGTCTGTTAAGAGACAAAAATTAAAAAAATTAAAATTAGGACAACTCAAATCCTGAAATAAGACTCTTCCGATAAAGTATGGTATATAAAAAGGGTAAAGTGCAACACTGCAGAAGTGTTTCAACTTTAAAATATGCAACGATACTGCAGGTCTGAGACTTTTGCGTGTAGAAGCTGTTCAGACAAGTTAAAATATGGCAATCGTGCATCAAGTTATCTGCTGGCCTAAAAATACAAGTCACCACAGCGCCCATGGAATCAGTCAGTTGCGTAACAAACTTGTGACATGACAGAAGGCGTACAGGAATAGACATCCATTAAAATTGAAACCATGTATTTAATTTAATCTCTCTCACCTGTTGTGCCGCCTCCGGGCATGGAGTCCGCAGAGATGATACCTGGGTAGCGCAGACAGCGGAAGTCCAGGCCGTAACGGTGGTGGTAGTACTAAAACAGTAGTAAAAACAGAAAGGAATCAATGATTGATACCATATTGAGCATATTCAATGGGTTCTTACAGCAGATACCAATATGCTACATTATATGTAACAATTTAGAAACACTTGAAAACTAGATGAACTAGAAGAATAATGCTGTGTTTAATTGGCAGTTGAGTTTATGGTTTTGGAAGGACAAAAAGAAAGAAAGAAGTCTGAGATCTTACCTCTCCCATCAGCTCAGCGTGAACTTTGGAGACGCCGTAGATGGTGCGGGGTCTCTGCACACAGAGATCTGGCGTAGGGTTGCGGGGAGACGTGGGACCAAAGGCACCGATGGTGCTCGGGACAAACAGGCGCAAGCCGTGCTCCGCTGCAATGTCCAAGATGTTGTGGAGCCCTAAGAAAGACAAGCAACCACGCCATTAGGACACCGCACACCACCTACTTTTAAGGAGACCATTATTGTTTCTAAGAGTCCATTTTTTAGACCTCGTAAGATTCAATTAACAAGCGCTTACCGGTGATGTTTACAGAGCGCGCCAGGGCCACGTTAGCCTCTCCAACAGCACTGAGGAGGGCGCTGTAGTGAACCAACCAAGTGATACGGTTGTTCACCACGATTTCCCGCAGGTTCTTGTAGTCCAGGATGTCTGAGTAGATGAAAGGACCTGACGGTGATAGAGAGGATAGAAGATGTTAAGAATCAACTTTACCATTTCATCTTTATTGTATCATTAAGCAGATAAAAGTACATATATGCTGCGAGTAATTCATCTTTAATAGAAGGAATTAACCCTAGCTCTTAATGTGTTGATGTATCCTCAATTTGGTTTACAGCTCGAAGCTGGAACATTCATTACGTCTTTGGACAGCTCATTACTGGACATGTGTCACCGAGCGTCACATATTGATAAGGGGGAATTAATCAACAATCTTTTTTAGGGAAATGTGACTCTTGCGCATGAATGACAGAAAATCAATAAGGACTAGACAGGTGTTATTTGCGGACACTGCCGTTCTGTTTTTTGGCAATAAAGCTATGGTACATTAGTAACACATTAACAACGTGCATTGCCAAATGATTGAATGTGCTGGTAGCTTGTCTTATCTGTCGTAGCTACGCTCCCCAGAGAAACGCAACTTTGTGCTCTTTGAGGTGATGAAAGGCTGTGTAGATGTTCAAGAAGTAGATATTGATGACATCTAGGTCTCGTTCGTGCTCGAATGGACGTAATGTAATCAGATACACCCGAATGAAATCTGGCCCCTCTTGAAAGTAAAAACTTTAACGCTGTAAAAAGCTGATTCTGATTAATTCCAGACTTCTATTACAGTACAGTACATGAGTGGACTCACCACTGTGGAAAACGTTGCTTGGAGGTTTCCTGATGTCAGAAAGAATGACGTTGTTCTTTCCAAACCTCTTTCTGTGAAGCAGAAAGTCAGCGTTATACAACTTGAAAGCGCACCAGAAACTGTTCTTCTCACACTGTTGCAAGGTATGTGACGGGTTGCCAGCTGGAAGCAGAAAATCTAATCTTACCTCAACAATTTGGCGAGCCCAACCCCGAGCTGTCCCAGGCCACCTGCAACAGACAGAAAGAGACAAAGGGAAGAGTCATCAGAGAACACATCAGCAGCTGCTAATAACCATCAGTACTGGTTTCCATGGATACTGAAGTAACTAGGGAAAGTGGGCCATAAGAAAAAAAGAAAAAAGGTCACAGCACTTGACGCCTACACTTTTGTTTTTTAACCGTAATCCCTTTTTGCTTTCTTTGCCAAACTTGTTAAAAAATGCTGCTGGTCTTGAATCATTTTGTAGCAGCTCACAACTTATCTTCATCTTAACCGTCATGCATGATAAAGAAAAATGCGTTGGAGCTCTTTTCGAGAAAGGATTGTACTCCATTTTGTTTAACAGTTGTTGTAATATACAAAAAAAGAAGAAGAAAAAAATCACACACTGCATACCTGTAATGAGCACCTTGGGGTGGTCTGTTTCTGAGAAGGACACGGAGTGGAAGCTGGCATCAGAAGTCACCTGCCGAGGGGAGAAGCTGATGTTGCGTACAGCCACGGTTAGCGGCTGGCAGCCGCACCCAGGGGTGCTGAGCAGGGCCTGCTTGGCCACCTTGCTGAGGGTTCTGATGATAGGCATGTTGGTACCTGCAGAGGAAAATAATGTGTTCACGCTTTAGGGTGAAATCTGTCAAATTCCACAAGTATGAGTGAAATTCAGTGTGGTTTTTCCCCACTTTAAGGGCAGAAAAAATTCCCTTTTCCCTTTTTTGAAAGCCACTTTCGGTCTAGACAATTTATATTTTTGACTTCCAAAAATGTGGTGGCCTCTTTCAGTTACATTTTTTTTGCCAAGGCATTTAGTTCTGTGTCAAAAGATTTTGGGCTAGAGGAGAAAACTGGCATAGAGGAAGAATCAGTAACTACTTTAAATGCATCTGCAGCAAAACAGAAATAAGGTGAATATCGCCCCAGTGGCACATTTACTTAAAAACAACAACAATGAAAAACGGTCTGAGCGGCTTGCAAATGCCAGCGGGGAAGACACGTAGGCACCAGTTTAATGCAAATCACAGGCTATTGTTCCAAAGAGGCGCAATACCGAGCTCATAGCAACCCCGAGCTGCAAACATTTTAAGCGCCTCTCACTCACCGCCTGTCAACTTTTACTAAACTCTTATGGGACATAACTCTAAATGTGCGTTTCATCATGCATTTATTTGTTATATTTTTCCGCACACGCACACTAAAACGATGGAAAACTGAGTCAGCACATTGAAAGCAGCTCCGAAAAGTAGTCGCGTTTAAAGACGGGAACAGCGCGGAAGGTTTCATCTACTGAAAAGCAGCTTCTTCTTTAATTTCTTCATCACTGAGAAGCCGCGACTTTTGCCTGAGTCATCATTTCAGAAGTGTACTTACCGAGCGAGCTGAGGGCTTCCAAAAAAGGAAGAAGAGGGTAACTTGAACGTATTTATACAGCCCTGCCTTCAGCGACAGCCAATCAGGGAGAGAGGGCGTACGGCGGCATATGCGTAAACAGTGCCAAGAGCAGGTCAACCATCACTGTAACAGGATTTAGACATATTTTTGGAACATTTAAAGGAACTTATAGGGTCTTTTTTCCGGGACACCTTATATAGGAAGAGACTCTTCCGTTTATAAGGGCGCTCTAAACTTAATATTTTAGATCATTTTGCGCGTAAAATTGTGCGCTCATATTCCATTTTACATGGGACCGACCCTTTCGCCCCCGCCTTCCTCCCATGTGCAGTCTAGTGTTGTGCCAACATGGCTGTACATGTGAGTTGCGTAATAAGGGGGAGCAGTTCCCACTTGGCACCTGATGCTGCGCGCCCGCGGAGAATCTTTTTAAGAAATGTCTATCATTTAGTTCCTTAATGAAAGGGTTGCTGATCTACATTTAGCGCGGCTGCTGCTGCTGCTGCTGCTTTTCCACGTAGATTATGGGGATGGCGAGGAGTCCGAGGAGATTGGATGTTGAGAGAGAACAACCAACTTACTCTTTTTAGACAAAACATTTAAAAAACCAAACGGGGATCTGTGAGACGCAGTCAACTATCCAGACAAATGAAACCAGGCCAGTGCACCTGATTGAAGCCGTCCCTTGGCACTCAGCCAGAGCTCAATACGTAACTGTTACACTAGCAGCCTGATACATAATATAATTAAGAAGGGGACTTTGCTTTGGCCCAAAAAGCACATCATGAAAAAAGGAAGCATGTGTGTAGAGGCACAGCACATGGTCGCGGTAGATAAATTACAGATTGTAGGCATATATTAATAAAACATGTTTAAATCATATAAAACATTTCAGTGCGACTACTGAGCAGACTAATACGGGAAAGGTGGACTCACCGGTTAATCTTCAGGACTATAAGAAGCACAAACTCCCGTCGGACTTGGTTTAAGAGAATGAGACGCGGTTTCCTCCTCTGAGCTACGGCGCTCTGACGTGATGTGTGTGTTATCTTCGACCAGTGTTGCATCAGCTTCTTCTTCAGGCTATATATCAGCGGCCATCTGGTTTCTGGGGGGAAGCCGGCTTCCTCTCCATTGGTGGAGCCTCGGAGGTGCGGTCCTCCCTCTTAGACCCCGCCCCGCCGCTCCGTGCGCAGCGGGCCTGCCGATCCTATTTGTGCGCCTGTGGTCCACTCACCGTCGGTCAAATCTGAGGCCACGAGTACGGTTTTTCTGCGTTGTCTCCTAAAATTGATTCTCCACACGGGGGCTTTTGAGCGCGGACGGTGGATTGTAGGAGATAGTCTGGTGGAGGGTTATATTGTACAGGCTGTGGTTGATTGTTTCATTAAGGATTTAGCTGCCAATTACTTTTTCGATTATTGTTATATGCTAAAAAGTATTTAAAGTGCACATTAAAATTTCACAGAGCCCAAGTAAATCGATTTAAAAGGCTTGTTTTACCAGCAACCAGTGTGAAACCCAAATACTTTCTGTTTACTAAGACCAAGAAAGCCAGCAAATACAAACACACACACACACACACACACACACACACACACACACACACACACACACACACACACACACACACACACACACACACACATTGTAAAACATGGACTGTAAAACGACTGGCAGCAAAGTTTCCAGATGGATACTGTGAAATTACAATAAAGAACCATATCAAATTACAGTATGTATTTATTAACAAAAATATACTGGAAAAAAATGAACTGTAAAAAAAAACCCTGGTAAAACGACTGGCAGCAAAGTTTCCAGAAGGATACTGTGAAATTACAGAAAAGAACCATATCAAATTACAGTATATTTAATGTAATTTAAACTGATTTTGACTTTAAAGTTTTACAGTTTATCACATGTAATCCTGTGATACAGTTCTGTGAAACTTGCAGTGGTTTTACCTTTTTTTTTTTTTACTGATTTTTATCACAATGCAGTTGACAAGCTGAATGTAAATCATTTATTGCGTTTTTGCTTCAAAAATGACTTATTACCTATCATTTCGAAATTCACTTGGTCTAAGACAATCCAAAAATATGAGCAAACATGAACAACTGAACAATCCAAAAACTCACATTTGTGACGTCATCAGGTATAAAGGTGTGGAGCTGCTCTATAGACAAGGACAACAGGGGAATGTTCTGAGTATGGAGACATTTTTTTGTTTCACAATTGACAGCAAAGAATAAAGCTCTTTTGGGTACAAAAAAATAATAATAAAAATCAGTCTCCTGTTCAGTGTCTGTGGAGCAGTTCCACACTTAATACTTGATGACATCGCAAGTTTGAGACTGAAGTCGCTGCATCCGGGTGCCGATGCAGCGCGTTGCTGGGCAATCTGCTGGCTTTGAGAGAGAGCAGCTCATGTTCACAAATACTGATTGAGCTTTCCTCGGCCAAGGAAATGACATATTGGAATAGTTAGTTTAGGTGATGTTCCCGTTTAAACGATTCATTGATTATTAAAACTGCTGCAGATTTATTTACAATTGACCACTGACTAATAATTTCATCTCCAATAGGTTAAAGCATTTACACACATATTTAGGTATTGTTATTTTTGTCTGTATAAAATGTGAGTAAATCTATGTTAAGTTGAATTCTTCACTTTGAGGTGTTACAAACACCCAGATCCTAATACAAGCATGTTTTTCTTGCCATTAGAACGTAGAACTTTAAGTTACAACCAAATGTCCACAACATTTCAAGTCTCTTTTATATTTATATATATTTATATTATATATCTGAAACTAGTGACTACATCAATGGGCCAATGGGGTTTAAACAGACTTTTAAGAAAGTGTTTCCCTTTTTATGTATAATACAACAGAAGTGCTGCATGACCTCAAGGGCAGCAGTACAATAACAACAAGTAGATCCAAATGACGTCACAGGACTCTACTGCAGATGTAAAAGGCTTATGCAAACACAAACACAAGTCAATGGGC
The DNA here is from genome assembly GCF_963691815.1 of Echiichthys vipera. Taxonomy (NCBI): domain Eukaryota; kingdom Metazoa; phylum Chordata; class Actinopteri; order Perciformes; family Trachinidae; genus Echiichthys; species Echiichthys vipera. The sequence goes on from NC_139844.1 coordinate 18,613,311, forward strand.
AATTTAAATGTAGCTGGACCACAACATAAAACACTTATTAGCAAACCAGTGTTTTTTGTGACCTTACTGGAAAAAGGGAGTGGTGGAAAACAACAGTATATGTGATTTGAATGTAACAGAATCCATTCATGTTTATCAAGGGAAAGGTATGATGTGTACACATAGTCAGTTTGACTTTGAGGTTTGTTTGCAGTAGATAGAGGAGGACCAAAGTCGTCTAAGTTGTCTCTGATTGGAGCGAGCAATGGGTGGGCTTAAGACCTGTGCTGGCATGTGAGTGGTGGACGGGCACACACCCCCACGCCTGTCATCGCGTAGAAGGAAAACAAGTTCATATGTAATGTAAGACACCTTTGCTCAAAACAAAACCAAAAAAAATTATCTTAGAGAGAAATTTCCTCGATTTCCAAAAGCACATTTTGCCATTGTCCGCCACTCTTCGTGTCTAGGGAACATGAGAGGAAAGCGATACCTGATGGCACTAATTTTTTTGTGTGTAACGGTGAAGTAAGGTCTAACCTCATTCCTAATCTGAACAGCTAAGACAAAACACACGTCATTGCACTTGACACCTAAGTGAGGGTACATACAGTTCGCCATTGCTCCAAGAGGCTATTAAGGCTTTCGGCCATAAAATCAGAGTAGTAGCTGACCCAAGGCTACATTAGTATAGAGTGAAGAGTTATGGCTGGATGGTAGCACTGTAAACACTGAATGCCATCACATACCGCTATGAAGCATCTGATCCCTGTCTATTTATTCCCCAGCCACCCCATCAGATGATCGTTTCATCACAGCGATGTCAACAAATTTCGTGAGGTGATTGGGGTGCTGTTTACTAATGGGGATAGTATGGGGAAATGATCTCAACTGCTATTACAGTGGAAATATGTTCCTTTTATATAAAAAAAATATATATATACATCACACACACACACACACACACACACACACACACACACACACACACACACACACACACACACACACACACACACACACACACACACACACACACACACACACACACACACACACACACACACACACACACACACACACACACACACACACAGTATATATAAATAAATAGGTAGAAGGTGCTGCTACAGTGTTGTTACAGCCATTCCCCAGCTGCAATGAAGGTACAGAGATACAGAGAGCGCAGAGGCTGAAATGGACAGTATGAGAAAAATAATGTTTTTTTTTTTTTTTTTTAACATAAAGCATGTAAACGTGTCCTAGAAAAAACACTAAATACAAGTATGAACCTGCAAATGTGCATAATAAGGGACCCTCAAAGCATAAATACTTGTTTTTTGGCCACTTTTGGGAGCGGAACAACAATGGCAGGTCGTCACCTTATAGAGTCGTTATGATCTTAGTTCGTTAGCTGAAACGCTATATTTCATAGTAACTAAGTTTGTTGTTCTGCTGCTTGGTGCTGGGCAGGTAGTGTGGGTTTTTAGAGTTTCTTTCATGAAAGCAGGATTAATGAGAATGAATAAAAATAAGTTAAGTTTAGCACTGTAACACCAATACATTAGCAAAGTTAATCAGATAATGTATTTATAGTCATTGTCATGGTAGGACAGGAACATATTTGAAAATCCTGCTGTGTGAGCAAATTTCATTCAAAAATTACAAAATCAAACACTTTCTGTGCTATAATTTTAATAGCTTGAAAACTTAAAAAAAACATTGAATCTTTTGAACAATAATATAATTTTACAGACATCTGAATTATTGCGGTAAGGCATTGCACAGACAGTAGTTTTGTTGACTCTGACAAGGATCATTTTAAGGATGCATAATGCAAGCAAAGGAGATTTGTACAATTGTAAGTCACACCATTACCTTGATTTAATGCATTGTTCCATTCATGCACACACAAAGCAACAGTAGGTAAAGTGTCTCTTTTTTGACATAAGGAAAGCACGTATACAGTGCAACTATGAACAACTCTCCCTTTATAAAGCAGTTTAACGTAGTGGCTGGAATCTGTTTAGTTTAGTGTGATTATTACATTATTCTTGAAGCAGAATAGATTAAATGTATTACGATGACATGGACATGAGCAATTTCTTACTGGCAAAACAGACAAAACTGGCCTAGGATGACCACTGTGGATTTAATTGGCCTCCACAACTGCCATTTTATTTTAATATTTAAAGTGCGGCATAAAGCTTTCTTAACAGTGTTATGCTAATGGAGGCAACCTTCACCTGTGTACAGCATTGAAAGATGAGCTTTCAATGCGATGAGCAACTGCGCAAAAAAAAATGTAGGTCATGTTGTTTTGAACTCATTTAGGCGTTTCATTAATTAAGTGCAAGCAAAGATTTAATCAAAACAAACACTATCAATGTTATATTGAGTCTTGCAAGACATTAACACTGAAGTGAATGTTCCCATGTTACACTGTCACACTTATATAACTTTGATAACTGATATATATTGATCTTTAAAACAATATATACCATTATCATAGTATTTTCAAACCTCCATCAGCTCTGTAGTCTTGCATATACAGTATGTATATATCACATGACCAACTTGACCAGCATTACCGCGGCAACAACACCCTTTTTTTCTGCATCGTACGCTCAAACATATTTGACTACTTTGTTATTATACATTATGTATTTGGAAGAAAGAAAAACATAACCGAGAAAGCTAACATTTGATGAGCTTGTGTTAAGTAAGTCTTTCTCAATACCTCCAGCTGCGCTCTTTACTGGAAAGCCAAGTAATGAAGAGATAAAGATATTTTGGTCAGATACTTATTAAACAAACCTCCTCTCTCACTATACAGTGCTGACCCTACCTACGCTTATTATATCATCTCGTCGTGCAGCAAAGTAACATGCCTTATAGCACCCTATATGTTGCCATAGTTACTCCTCAGTGGCATTGAGAACGTGTACCCTGTAGTAAATTAACATTCAGTATTCCCTCCTGAACGAGATCAATGCCCACAAATAAATCTATTAAAACATATTGGGAGAAAATGGACTCACTCACTGAACGTTTAGATGTCTGCGTATGTAAATGAGAGTTAGCGAGTGTGAGAGGCGGGGGATTGATGAGTCTTGGCAGCTGTGAACTCAGCTGACAAGCCAGGCAGTATTTTAAGGGAGCTGAACAGTGTCTTTCTGTACCCGCAGGTTCACGCTTGTATCAGAATGAGGATGAAAATAACAATTATTTTCATTATCATTTAATCTGACGATTATTTTTAATCGTTCAGGTTGTGAAATGTCAAAGAAATTGTGAAAATGCCCGTCCAAATGTCTCCACAGCCCAAGGTGACTTTTCCAAGTTAGTCGTATTGGCTTGACATTCGCAAAACGTGCCTAAAAATTATATTACACTGATACATTTACAGAGATTTATGACAAAGAAAGGAGCCATCTCTCATTTTACCAGCAAATGTTTGACACATCGGCTTAAAAAAACATGGAAATTACTAATTAATTATTATAAATAGCCAACAATTATTTTTCCAATGATGGACTAATTGCTTGCGATCTGTATTAGAGGACTATGAGATGATGAGGGTGGGTCTTGTAGAAGAAACGGGTTGTGTTTTGTTTATTCTTTTGTTTCAGTGGCACCACGTAGTAAAAATTAGCTAAAAATCTATTCTTTTATGAATTTAAGGTGTCAAGTCTGTCTTTCAGTCCATTGGGTCATTTGAAAGATCACAAATCAAAGAAAGGTTGATTTTGAAGCTGATCTAGATTTCGGACCGTCCCATTTCATTTTTCATTTATGCTAGAAACCAAAATGTGTCTTCATCGATCACGCACAAAATCCAAAATTAAAATTGTTTGGACTTTATACTCGCATACGTCTGAAAATAATTTAAGCCTAAAACCGGTTGAACATTGATTTGTTTTTGTATTGAATGATATTTTCACGTTTTCTACCTCTTTCCTCCATCTTGCTTTCTTTCGCAGCTCTCTCTCTCCCTCTCTGTCTCTCTTTCTCTTTCTCTATGGCGTCTGCAGCAGAGGATCTTCAGTTTCTAGCTGGGCCAGCTGCCTGCGCAGGCTGTTAACTTTGTTCTGCAGCTCCTTGTTGTATTCAATTATATGCACCATTTCTTCGTAGGCCTCATCCAAACACCTGGAGGAGCGGTTCCAACGCAGAAACACTCCTGTGAAAGAAGAGATGGTAGAGCACTGTGAGCAAACCAAACCAATTCAAAGGAAGTGGTTTCTCATATTCCTTTAATGCTCTAACAACCCCTGCTAGCAGCTATATGAAGCTTCTGTGCCGCAGTGCACTATACCAACATGCTGATTCGAACAGGTATAACATTCATCATGTTCGTCACAATAGTTCAGCATGTTGGCACTAAAAGGGAGGAAAAACACACACATAAAGGACCTTGGGGCCGAATGCCACATCCGTTGACATCAAATAGAGTTGAAAAGCAGGGCAATGATTCACGTACCCTATGATGGTGGGTGGGGAACTTTGGTGGAAGAACTTTTAGGACCGATATACTGGAAAAACAAGTGTTACCACAGAGATGTGCTGTGTAACCGGAATCCATGACACAGTAGGGAAGTGACATGCCATACTGAAAGTGAGTATGGCCATGACCTGACCTTTTTTTTTTTTTTTTTTTGAAAGCCCTGCAACAAGACAGTGAATCCCATGCACATGATAGGGATTTACTGTGCATCCATATGGCTAAAATGATACCTGTCTCACTCGTTATTGAGATCTCAGTTATTTAGTCACATTATTAATTTATATTTAGGCAGGGTCTGGGTCTTATCACAACTGAGAACAATAATTATTTGGACAGTTTCTTTAAATCCATGTTGGAATTAATAAACCTATAAATAAAACTTCTAATACAACCTTATAGAAGTTCTGTAGTTTCTGATTCCAGGTTAAGTAGACACATACACATATGGGAAATGGGAAATGCCACATTCATACACCATCATCTAATCCAATCGTTTGAACATTCACACACCGACACACATTCGGACCAGAGGAGCCTGGGATCAAACTGCTGATCTTCCGATTAGAGGACGACTCGCTTGTCTTTGGACTACGCAGCAAATACTAGTTAAAGGAAAATTGCATCTTCAGATTCCCATGACTAGAGCAAGGAGGTCAATGTGGACAACGCTGCTCTGCACGTTTAGCAAAAACTCAAACTTTATTCCAAATCACAAGAAACAACACAACCACTTTGAATCTCAGCTAGTGTGCCATCAGAAATATGATGTAGTTGGTTTTCTATAAAGATATGATGCACACCGTCAGTCCTTGTTAATGTCAACATGAAGAGCTACGGATATGGACCAACATGGGGGTCTTGGCCCAGGAGTGCGCCTCACTCTATGACAATGTTGCATAAGCAGGATGTCGTTTGCATTTCACATGCTTCAGTGGTTCTCATAGCTCATACAGAATGAGGGAGTGGCTCTGAGGCTTTAGGCAGGAAGGGGGCCCCTCAAACAGGTTCGCCTGAACCTAATAACCCCTGTGTCTGTTCCCCTCCCCCTACTTTTCTTTATGAATGGCGTTTGCTTTGAACTGATTTGAGATTCAGCAATTTTAAGCTGGGGCTAGTATCTCTTCCAGTGGTGCTGTGTAGGATTGTTTTCCGACTCATGTGATCCAAACATTTCCAATACCTCTAGGGCGTTGTTTCTGTCCGAGCATATTGTTGCTAAAAGACTATAAGTGGGCAGTTGTTTATTATTTTATGCCCTTAGTGAATTAGCCTTCTGCCTACATGTCTTTATGTTGATAACATCGATGAGTTATATTCATTAAAGGAGTCATTCTAGTCTGATTTAATCTGATGAATCACTTTTTTTCACATTAAGGATTTCTTTAAGGTGAAGACATTGTAAAATATGGCGACGGACATTAAAAGCTGCATTCAAAAACGTCAACTTAAGCTTTGAATGTAAAAAAATGACATTGAGTGCTGCCTTGTTTCAAGCATGGACTCAGGGTCTTTTTTCGAGTTAATGTCATTGAACCTACAATTATTAAAATAAATTCAATTCTTCTTATTGAAACCGTTTCCAAGACAGAAAAACAACATTTGTATTCACATTATTCGGCTGGCAAAACCGCTTCCGCATTACGAACCAAGCTTCTTCAAATATAGTCAGTTTGAAAGCAATACTGGGAAGCGATACTACCTCATTTTGACTCCTTTAGTATGTTTGTTGCAACATCTTGTAATGAAATCATAGCATTTTGGAAAATGTATTTTCAGCAGTGAACACTCACTTTCTCAAGAAACACTGACATCTCCAGAGGGTGTGTCAGCTTAGACAGCCTGATGCAATCTCAGTCTCACACTAAGGAGGTTACAAGGAGGTTAAGTTTGCTGCTCAAGGCCATTTAAAGTGAAAAGAGAAGTAGACATTCACTTCACCCACGCAGGTTTTCTTAAGCATTATGGCAACAGCACTGTACCACTGCTCATTTCTTTTACCACCATCTTGGGCTTTGAAAGGTATTTTTATTGAACAAGGTGGCATAAGTGTTCTAAAAATAATTCAGAAATCAGATTTACAGCTTAAATAAAAAGTTGTATGCAGTATCTGGAACATTCTGACACCAGTTATCAAGTCATTCTTATTGATATTTTATGGTGCAACATAAGTCTTAATGTCCCATATTGTAAAAAGTGAGATTTCTATGTCTTTTTTTTATTACAAAGCAAGTTTCGGTGCTATATAAATACTGTGAAAGTATCAAAACTCAATCCACATTTACATGCACACAACCAGCATTCATAATCTTTAAACATTTAAGCCAGTCATTAGGACTTCTGTACAGTTGTGTAGGAAGAAAGTGCCACTAAAGTGCTTTTACAGGGGGTCTAAAAGAGAAAGACGCTAAAACATAATGAGCGAATACAGCTATATTTAGACAGACAGTATGAGAAATATAAAGTGTTTTTTGACCATTAAAGCATGTAAGCATGTTCTGGTAAAAACCCCAAAATACAAGTATGAATCTGAAAATTAGCATAATGTTGCCTTTAAATTCATAAATGAACCATATAAGATTGTTGTTACAGACAAGTAGAAAAGTGTGCCACAGGACTAAGCTTAGTGTGCATGTGACCGCCGTAAACCACTGTCACTGTCCAGCGTCACTCGGCTCAGGCGTCAGTGAGGACACCTTCTGTGTACCTATAATAAGCCAAACATGCAAGCCGAACACCTCAGGGAGATGCCTACGAAGCAATCTGAGGAATGTTGAATGCAAAAGTGGGGAAAGCCAAATGAGGGGAAAAGGTCACAGAGTTTGACCTCTCCTTGTAACGTGGTTCGTGAGGCGGGTTACGAGAGGTTGACATTCACTCCTGAGAGAGGCCTGAAAAAGCTAAAAGGTTTGTTTACACAGACAGTGTTTCATACTAGATATCAAATATTTTTTATCCATATGCTCATTATTATATTATAGCTTTGTACTGTGCAATATCACTTAAGTTGGAGTGGAGGAGTTCACAGTGGTCACAATGTCATGTCGCGTCAAATGGTCATGTTATTGGACGAGAGGAAAATAACGGCCTGTTGTGTTGTCTCACATCGGTTGCTGTTGCGGAGACAAATTTCCTTTAAAATAAAAATGTATGCAGGCCCTCATCAATGTATGTAACCTTGAACATAGGACCAAAAAGAAATGGGGAACAAAAAAGGATAAGTTTATTAGCAGTGCAAATCGTGAAATCAATGGCGCCCCCTTCTGGTGGTATTAAAGAATGTCGATCTGAAATAATGTACTATTTGAAAAGGCTATCACATCAGTTTTCCCACCTATGTCTAACTACTGTTGAGGCATAACTCATGAGTTTCAGCTATTGACTTAGTCAACAGCATGAGTCAAGCCTACAATGTCATGAAAGCTAACACTGCGTCTTGCTTTGAGTACACAGCATGCAGTCTTATTGGTTGATGCACAGAGGAACAGGCTTTCTGTGTCGATCCCAGTCTCAGCACACATTTAACACTCAAATCAGCAAAAACCTGAAGTTCAGTAGAAGTAGAATTATTTGGAAATCATACGGTGATTCACACATTCCTCAACGAGACGAAGATTTCAACACGAATGTGACAAAAGCTTAAACTGTGTGACCTGCTGCCAGTTTCTGCGTTAAACCTTTGAGGACGTTTTGTTACGCTCATCTATCAAATATCTGTGATTTTATGGGATAATTGTGATCAGTATTCTAAAATGTTCATTACAAAGACAAGTTGAGGTTTCTTTTGTATGGTCTGTTTTTTCAATGTACACTGTCCTTATCCAGTGTAACAAAAAGCCAAAGCTCATGCACTGACATTACCTTTTCTCCAATAAACAGAACCTTTTAGGTCACTGCATGTCTTTTGTGTTGGTTTCTTACCTTCCCACAGCAGCAGACTCTGAGGGGCCACGGAGGGCCAGATCACAAGACTGTTGGCCTCGTAGAGCGGGTTGGTCAGGCGCTCCAGTTCTTGAGGCCGATTCACCCAGGACCAAAGGGACACAGTCTTCTCAGGCAAAGACAGCTTGGCTCTATGAAAAGGGTGAGAGGGTGCCAGGTTAATCTATAAGAACAATGGTCACCTGCAGTCTGTCAAAGATGGCTTGTAAGCTGTAAAACAATAATATCCCTGTACAAACAAAGAAAATCTTAATGATAAAAATAAAAACTCTCAAATAATCTAATCGATCTGTTTCAGTGAAGCTGTTTAGTGCTTGGTGATGTAACTCTTTACATCAAAGTCATGAATGGGATATTGTCACACTAATATGAACTGCAATTTTTTTTATAATCACTGTATTGTATTTTCCCCCATTAGATTATGCAGGTGTACCTGACAGCGCTCATTGCAAACCATTGCAAAACAACAGTCAGACTCACCTCTCAGCTGTACTGTTGCCCAGGAAGGTGCCAAACTGAGAAGCGTATGCGTGTTCAAAGACCAGCACCAGGAAGCTCTCGCTAAATTCAAAGGAGCATGGGAACTGGCGTAGGATCTGCCACACGCAGTCCAAAAAGAGCAGGAAGGAAGGGGCCTCTTGACGAGGCTTGCTGTTGGAGAAGGCTGACTGGGCGCAGCGCTGCTGGAAAGGGTGACCTGCCTGGAACATGCAGTCAAAGATTTGAGATTGGTCAATAGGGGGGAATGCAAAGATCATGCCCATCATGATATTATAATGCCTATAGGACCTGATCACTGTACCTGCATTGAAAAGTGTATAAACATCTCTCTGAGGCGATAAATGTTTATGTAACCTAATTAATGCACATATTGTAAGTAGTGTGTTATTTCAAGCTTTTAAAATAAAATATGCATTCCAATTCTACGTTATTCAATTTATATAGAAGGTGTAAAAGATTTGGGCTGTGCTTCAAAGTTCAGCTAAGCTTACCTGGAGCCACTCTCGCTCCACCAGGCTCTGGAAGCCTCTGATGGTCCTGCAGACCGGATCAAGGATGATCTGAGCCAAGGAGGTCACCTGAAGTGTGGAGTCTGTCCCCTCTGTACCGTGAACGAGCACGGACGCTCCCTCCCTGAGAAGAACACACATGATTACAGTTTTGTCAGAGTCACCAGCTGCTCTACTTTACACAGGCAAGTAACAGAATATGAGCAGTGATTTTCACAATGTAGTTGTACCGAGTAGATTTGTTATGATCGTTATGCTTATGTTGCTTGATATGTACCGGTAAATGATCAGTATAACAAGCAAGATGAACATTGTTGCCTGACCTGTCGATACACTGAGCAGCCAGGCAGGCAGTGGTGAGGATCTCCTTGACATGGGTCTGCCAGTTGGAAGCTTCTAGCTTGCTTAACCAGCGGTCCATGCTGTGCGACTGGTCGTTACACGCCTCCACCAGCTTTATCAGGCTCTCCTGGAGGATGTTGGACCTGGAGATGACAGATTTGTCACAACACTAACTGTTTTTGACACATGATATCAAGATACAGACGCAAAGATTAGTTATTACTTTATGGATCCACTAAATCCTTTGCTAATCACTCACCTTTCGATGGCCTTGTGGATCCTCCTCCACTGGGGGTAGTTAGCCTCAGACTCAAATCCTCCACCTCGAGCTTTGGCCTGCTGGGCAACATTGATGGTGCGCGTGTCGATGATGTAGCCACGTTTGCCTGGCCGCAGGGTGGCATTGATCAGCTTCTCGTCTTCTTTACACCGTCGCCCGTTGGTACCCGTCAGAGGCTGCCCAGCTCGCATCATCACCTGAAAATGGAAGTGATTTGAGCAGATTTTCTGAAAATAAAACATTCTATGCAAATAAAATTAAACCATGCCTGCAAACAGACAGTAAATCAATGAAGAATATTTTACAGAAGATAGAGTAACAATTATATAAACTCCATTTCCCATGCGCTCACCATGCCATTCTTCTTGTGGTAGTAGCTAAGTACTGGAAAACGGCCGCCGTGACGGAAGGTAGCTGCTTTCCTCAGTGTGTCATCGTCAACATCCTTGGGAACTGCCACTAGAGCCGGGTATGTTGGACACACACTGAAGCCCTTGTTGACTTCACTCAGTCTCCACTCATCTGTCTGATAAAAGGGATGGTGACGGGTTAAAAGAAAGGCGTAAAGCCTGCGCAACAGAGGGCTGAGAGGATGTCAAGCATGAACCATTTGTTGTCACTAATCAAGTCCGTACCATTGACTCTAAATCTTTAAAGGCATCCTCTGGAAGAAATGAATTCCAGCCATCTTCTATGACTTCAAACATGGGCCGGTAGAAGAAAGGGTAACTTAGCGAGAGTAAATCCAGTGTGGACAGAGCCTAGAGAAGAATAAAGAACATATATTAGTTAATCGCATGGAGAATTTCATTTGACATTTCAAGCTGAAGTCGATAACTTTCGATAAAAAATATAGTTTTTTTCATCTCTGCTGAAACTGTCACTAAATCATGACAGCACAATGAGACAGATGATCTGTGAAAAAGTCATGCAACTCTACATCCACCTTCTGTTCCAGTCTGGTCCTTATGGCGTCTCTTACTGTATTGCCTATTTCTTGCATAGTGTGTTTTTAGAAACATATTTTAGTGTACTGTTTAGCTGTAAAATGAGAACGTTTGCGACCAATCAGAACCAAAACCAAGCCCCGCCAACTTGGCCCAACAAATGTTCTCGCTTTACCAAGAAAAAGTTTTGGTTTACAGTCAGGCATGGTGAAATCTGGCAGATGCCATTAGGATCAGACAGAGAGAGGTAGTGTACCATTAGTGTAACATTAGTGTTTCCACAGATTGTGTAAATATAGCAACAGTTTCAGCAAATATGGAAAAAAACAAAACTTTTTTTACTGAAAATTCTGCAGCTTTTTTTTTTACCTCAATAGAACTGGCAATGTTGAGACACTCCTCCATGCCCGGGATGTCGAGCTGGATCACCCTGAGGTCTTTGCATTTGACTATAATGCTTCCCAGAGAACCCACAAATCTGAAAAGAAGATTTTATTGCAAAAGGTAAGTGCAGCTTAAAAAATGAAAAGAAAAATGAAAGAACGGCCGTGTGAAACACTGTGGGAGTGATTGGGGCCTTGCTGCGCCGAAGTCACATTTTCACCTCATATTTAGATTACTCCTGGCACTCTGAATTTTCCCATTCATGAAGATGTAAATGTTAACAATTCGGAATACTCCTGTCTGCGTTTTCCTAAAAGGCACAGGCCTCAGAGCTAGAGTTAGTCACCAGTTCCTAAATAGTTATGATATTTTAATACTTAAAAGACATTTCCTAAATAAATTAAAGTTTTTCCGATTCTGATACCAGTATCGGAAATGCCTCCTTGTGCCGAAAATGCTGGCATCAGTATCGATTTGGCTGTACTTCCCAGTGGATGTTCCCACCAGTAAGACAGCGACATGCAAAGACTCAATTTCAAGGGGTGGCACAAGTGTTGCAAATTTCAAAACCAGCAACTTAATCGAACATTTGAAGACACGTCACGCTAATAAAACTGCCTATCAGCGACTAGATAAATTCCCCAAAGACAGCCAAAGAGCAACAAAGACAACCAACAACATTTTGGAGTTTATTGTCCTGGATGACAGACCCCTCTCTGTCGTTGAAAAATGTGGGATTTCGCCGCTTAATGGAGCATTTGGAGCCAAGGTAGTGTTTAGAGAGGGTAGAAATTAATCTGCCTTTGCTCTTGAAATTATGAGCAATACTAAATTGCTAAAATGCAACTGCAATGTGTAGCCTACTCATTTTAAAGGATGTTTTGTTTACTGTGTAGCTGCTGCTCTTTTGATTTGTATTTTTATTAATGTTTACTTTATAGGTTGGTGTCACACTATTGTTAAATACTGCACTATTTAAAGTTTTAAATGACTTTCTTATTTTACAATATGGTGGCTGTACTTTAATTTTCTTTAAATAACTATTCCTATATTTATTTAGCTAAGTTGCTGTTGCACTACTGTTTTATATTGTTCTATTTAAAAATAAATATAAAAATGAATAGCTTCCATTTGCTGTATTCATTCATGTTTTACAAAGGGTTTAACCTGAGCGAGGCCTTACCACAATAATAATCATATCACAGTCACGCAGGCTTAGTAAGATCTTTTTCTTATTTTTACTTATCGGCCGATACCCTCAGTACGAGTATCAGAATCGGTATCGGGAGGGAAAAAATGGTATTGGAACATCTCTCAAATAAATCAATAAAGTGTTGCTAGGATAGTGCATTCATGTGAAATCATTAGTTTATGATATTTTTTACAGTCAATGTTTAATCCTCAGTGCAGTTTACAGCACCCCACCCCAAGTTCTAGGAAACACTGCAGTGACACAGCTCACAGTTGGGCTCAGACTTCCTGTACCAGCAGTTTCAGATCCTCTCCCCACTGTAAATTCAATCATGTGGGGCTGTTATACGGAGAAAGGGAGTGAAATCTGGTGCAAGTAATCACAGAAATAAACACGACTCCACCTTCCTGTTTCCTCCCTTGTTACTCAAAAAGATCCCAAATATGTCTTGCTGATCTGACCCTATTTTCATAATGGGTTTTGTCAAACAATGCACAAATACACTCAACAGCGTCCCCTTTTCAGGTATCATTGTCTTTTTTAACATAACTAATGAAGCTGCAATGTGACGCTGACGTTGCCTGGAATAAGGAAACAGGTATAACATCCTCACAACGGTGGATAAGAAGCTCATCACCTTTTCTCTATGGAGTCAATGTTTGAATGAAGCAGCCACAATTCCTCTGTGTTGTCCTGTCTGGAGGAGAGAATCAGGTGATGACCAGTCAAACACAGGGTCCCCTCCACAGTCGGCATGAAAGGCCGATGCAGGGCAACCCCATCCACCCTGGGTGTCTTTATCAACTCTGCGAACTCCATGGCCTGAGCTGGAGAAAAGACAGCAGACAGTTTAGGTACAACAGAGAGAAATGACGTGCGTGTGTGTGTGTGTGTGTGTGTGTGTGTGTGTGTGTGTTTTAAAGCATATGAACAACGCTTTTGATCAGCTAACGTTGTGCTTTGCTGCTCTTGAATACAGATATCGTACAAGTCGATAAAATAACACATTAAGCCAGTAAATGCTGCATATGTCAGTTAGCTGAAGTTAGCTCCATTCAGGAAATGAAGTGGCTAACTCCCTAGCTAACCGTGACAGCCCGTGTAAATGTTCCGTAATGTTTATATTTACATCAAAATGCTAACCACATACATCGTTTGAGTAAACCGAACAAACATGTACGTTATTCATTGACGTTACATCGATTTATCTTTCAATTACCTGAGTATCTTTGCGCTGTATTTGTTGTTGAGCGACACTGGTGCGTTCACATAAACAAGCCGACTGGAAACAACTGACGTGGGAAATTCTGCTCCTCACACTTTGCATGGCACATTCCCAAATTATTATTATTATTGAAATTATTATTTATATTATCATCATCACCCGATACTGTCCGGAAGATTCGGAACATTTGTATTAGAGTCTGTTCTTTTTTAGGGCTATGATGATTGGACAATATCACAAAGGAACACTAGGTGGTGACATTGACAGATATTTGAGAAACCCTCGGCATTAAAAGACTGATCAATAAATAACACCTTGATTTAAGATGTCTGAAACATTCTGCATGATCGTGGGAAGAAAATAATTACTATAAGAAGAGTGTTTATGCTGTTTAGATAACAACTCATAGATTTTAATGGCAGTAATAAATACACACCCAGACTCAAATGCAGACTTCTCAGGCAGGGATTTATAAGCTTTTGATTGGCCAGTCAAGCTGCCTACCTGATCTGACCTGTGCACAACTATGGACAGGCACCAGGCAGCAAACCAGGCACACTAAATTCAATAAAAACAGCTGGGCAGGCAGCCAGATAGGAACCTACATGAACAGACTGGAACTAGAAAGCAAGAGTGTAAAGGCTTCTACTAGACCAGGGGTAGGCAATTCTGGTCCCTGGAGAGCCACTCGCCTGCATGTTTTGGGTTTCTCTCTGCTCTAACACACCTGATTCTAATAATTTTCTTGTTATCAAGCAGCTGATGCTTGTCACAGTTTGATTATTGTTAGACTCAGGTGTGTTAGGGTAGGGAGAAACCTAAAACATGCAGGACAGTGGCCCTCCAGGACCGAAATTGCCTACCCCTGTACTAGACAATCTAATCAAAAGAATAGTGTATAGTATTACTAGACTAACAAGAAATGGCAGAGCAACATAAGGGAAGAAAGGGAGAGGCCCGTCTCTTCTTGGATGACTGGGCATGAAATATGAGCCATATGGAAAATGTCAATTACAGTAAAATGAACAAAGAGTTTTGACAGTTAGTCTAAGATGTCCAATAAAAAGTCCAGTGTCAGCTCTTTACATTGCTCTAAGTAGACAGTGCCAGGTTGGTGTTGCTGGGATTAAGGAGGATGTCAGTGGATAGAGTCCCCCGAAGGACCTGTTTTATGACAGTGTGGGCAGCTTGGTCAAACATAGGGCACAGACTGATGGGGGCTCCTTCAAACAGCCCCAGGGTGAAGAGAAGAAGTCCTGGGAACTTGTCAGACTTCAGTACCCTGAACTAAAGTGAAATTAAAGTACACTTCATACTAATAGTGTAGTACAAAGGACTAATAAGCCGGGCATGTTGAGTAAAATAAATATACTTTCAATAAGAACACTAAATTACCACTATAAATATTTGCGATTAAGTATATATATATTTTTTTTTAATTACTGTAATTAATAAAAGAATACTGCAAAATGCTTCTGTTGGTTTACAAAGCACTGAACCGTTTGGGACCAAAATACATTTCAGATCTTCTGCTCAGCTACCAACCATCCAGACCTCTCAGATCCTCTGGGTCAGGTCTGCTCTGTGTCCCCAGAGTCAGGACTAAACATGGAGAGGCAGCGTTCAGTTTTTATGCTCCACAAATCTGGAACAAACTTCCAGAAAACTGCAGATCTGCTGCAACTCTTGGTTCTTTTACATCAAGACTGAAGACTTTTCTATTTGCCGCTGCTTTTCAGTAAACTGCACTGTAACTTCTGTAACTGTAACCATCTTTAACATGTTTTAAATTACCTTTATGTGTTTTAAATGTAGATGTTTTACGTGTTATTTCTCCGAATGCTTTTAATGTTCTTCAGTAGAGAAGGGGGTTATAATCTGAGGGGGAAAAAGATTTGAAAACTGTCATTGTTCGTACGACAATGAA
Organism: Echiichthys vipera; assembly: GCF_963691815.1. Classification (NCBI taxonomy): domain Eukaryota; kingdom Metazoa; phylum Chordata; class Actinopteri; order Perciformes; family Trachinidae; genus Echiichthys; species Echiichthys vipera. Next base: position 18,629,043 of record NC_139844.1, read on the forward strand.
AAGTTTCTGTATTTCAATCTGGGGGGTAAGACTGTGTGACAGTATGAGTGTGGAGTTGAGGCAATGTACAGGTCTGATGCAGTTCAAGATCAGTTCAGATGTTTAAAAAAAGGAATTGTCATAAAGTACAGAGAGGGAGAAGGAAGCCCAATCACGGATTATAAAGATGTACTAAAATAAATAATAACAATAATAATGGTAAAAAAAAATAGTGTCTAGGCAAAATGTCTAAACACTATATTATGAAATGGATTTAAAAAGGATTTCAATGTGATAAAGTTTGAAAATGGAGAAGGGGTAGTATTAAATCAGTTATTCTTCTTATTACTACTTTTCAGACATGTTAAACTGTTTTTTTTAAACTATTTTGAATATTTTGTTGGTTATTTAGTGTTTCTTTACTGGCAAAAAACAACAAAATAATGTTATTCGGATTTTCTTATTATTATTGTTTGTTTTTGTTGTTTTTGTTTTTTTTCTTTACATTATTTCTATTTATGTTTTTATTCCATTCACATGTTCGAAATAAAAAAAAAACAAAATTAAACTAAACTAAATGTTTTATGTAAAGCACTGTTGAATTGTGCTATACAAATAAACTTGCCTGTTTATTTGTATAGCAAATGAAAATCTGTTTTTCAGTAGAAACATACTGTATGTTAAGTATGATTTGAATTAGGCACAAAACTAAAAGTATACTTATAATAACTTTTCATTCATCTTCACCCGCTTGTCCCTGTCGGGGTTGCTGGAGCCGATCCCAGCTGACATCGGGCGTGAGGCGGGGTACACCCTGGACAGGACGCCAGTCTATCGCAGGGCACATAGAGACAAACAGGGACAGACAACCATTCACCCCTATGGGCAATTTAGAGTCATCAATTAACCTCACACATGCATGTCTTTGGACTTCTGGGAGGAAACCGGAGAACCCGGAGAAAACCCACGCAGACACGGGGAGAACATGCAAACTCCACACAAAAGGGCCCCAGCCAGGATTCAAACCAGGGACCTTCTTGCTGTGAGGCGACAGTGCTAACCACCACACCACCATTTGTACACTTAAATTATATTTTAAATCCCCTAAAGTATACAACATTTTTACCTGGATGGGTTAAGTTAATGCCACTTTCCTGCATTATAGAAACTCAAGTCATTTCTGGATTAATCTCAAGTGAAACAGAAAGCCAGAACACTCGTACAAAAGCCACATTAAATCCAATTTGAGTCTAGATTTAAAGATAAAAGGAGAGCCGGCTTCCCTTACAGTTGCTGGGAGTTTATTCGGTGTAGGACAAAGCTGTTGCCTGTGGATTTTTATCTTTTGTTCTCGTAGCGTGAATACCTGCCTGCTGAGATCTTAAAGCACACACACACTTTGAATGGGAGACTCCCTAAAGAGGTACACACTTTTGGAGGGAGAAGAAGAAGAGCACATGACAAAGTCTAGAATGGGCCTGTTTGTTTCACACACATCTTTGTAAGGACAGTGTTTGTGTGTGTGTGTGTGTGTGTGTGTGTGTGTGTGTGTGTGTGTGTGTGTGTGTGTGTGTGTGTGTGTGTGTGTGTGTGTGTGTGTGTGTGTGTGTGTGTGTGTGTGTGTGTGTTTGTGTGAGCATGTGTGTGTGTGTGTGATGTATTGCAAATCAGTACAGTATTTGCTTCAGTTGCAGTCTGTCTCACAAAAGATGGTTTGCTCTGAGCCTTTCCAGCCCACATCATAGAGAGCGCATGTACAGAAGGCCGGGCTTAAATGGATGTGAAACCCGACGTTGCTTTACAAACCAAATAACTGCTCTTCCTCTGAGGAAAAGATGCTTTGCTATGGCTTTTTTTTTTTTTTTTAAGAAGACGGGCTGATAGAAAATTGCTTTCAAAGCAAATATTCTCTTGGCAACCCTACTCAGGATGCAATCGAGTAACCTAACGTCTATGTTTTATTTAACAGGACACTCAGACAAATGTGTCGTCGCCGGAGGAGGCGATTTACTTTGGAATCTGTTAGAAAAGGTTCGGTGATAAAATGTTGACTTTTGTGTCAGCAGCTGAACGTTTAAAGAGATAACACTTGATGAAACAGTTTGCTCACTTTTCCTCTGTGAGGGGAAAATATTAACAAACTTGTACAACACAAAACTACAATGATAAACCTGTATGAGTTGCTACGAGCAGTTAAGTGTCAAACTGCAGATCAAGCTATCATCACTGACTTCCCGAGTCTGAAGGCGCACTCACGTCACACAGATCAGAGTTTGACATTTCTTGACGAGCTCTGAGCATTCTGGAAAATCATCCGGCATATTTTAGGGATTGACAGTTTGCGCCTACACGCCTACACGCCTACACCATTGCTCACCCGAGCTTTTTATTTGATTTCTCATAAAAACAATGTCTCATCCAACCTTCTGTTCTGAACGTTTTGCTTCGTGCTTGTTCTGCTATGTGATGTTATTTTGGGTATGGCCAGTGAATCAGAGCAGTCTGTCACAGCAGATAATGATGACTTAAACGCGGGGGCACAGTCCAAAACCAAAAATCAGTTGTGTATGCTCTGTGATAAACGTCTTTATTTATTCACTCACAGCTCCGTCAATAGCCCCAATGCTGCTAAAAAAAACCATTTCAGAACCATTTCAGATTTTCTTATTTGAACGTAGTTGTATTGGCTGTGGCCCTGGTAATACATTTGTTTCCCCACGATGGCATTTTCCAGCTAAAGTCATCACCTCACACCCCAAAGGGTAGAAAAACCTGTGAAAGTGTGAAAGACCAGGAAGGAATCATCACTAATTACATTCTTTGCATTATTTAGCACATGTAGCACACATCACATGTGCTGTTGTAAACCTGGTAAGCGTGAGCAAAATGCTTCCCGATTAGCTTTCATCAAATTGTCATGATTTGAGGGGCTGTGTTTTTCTTTTCCCCTTTCCTTTCCTTCTTTCTGAGTTGCATATTTATGTATTTAATGAAGCATTGTCACAAACAACAAATCAGATTTTCTATTAGTTGACATAGTTTTGCAGATTCAGATAAGAATAAAAAAAAAAAAAACATTTTTATTGGATGACAACCAGCAAACTGCCTTAAAACTCGCCCAATGTTAGTAGTCGTTAATTAAAAATTACTGAAAAAGTATCTTTAGTGTGTTGCAATCATAGAAATGGTATTACAGTAGAATGGACATTTAACTGTTTGCCATGGTCATTTCACTGGTTAAAACAATGGCACTCAGAACTTTGCATTGACCATAGAAAAAGAATGAGTCAGTCCCCTACAATGTACACAGTTCTTTGTCATGGCAGTGGTACACAAAAAATGTCCGCCTCTATGGTTGTAGTATATTGAAAAGGGCATTATAGAAGTTTAAAGGCCCAGACAGTTGCTAGTCACTTGCAATATACTCACTCATTAGCTTAAAATAAAAATCATTATTTTGTCAGTTTTATGGCCTGTGTTGCTTCTTGTTATTTATTCCATTTGAGATAAACTGTACGTCTAAATGTGGGCACCCTGAGGCCGTTTGACATGAGCACTAACCTGATGAATGCCCCCCTTCCCCCTTTGAAATTACTCTACAGTGTTAGACATGCTTAAAATCTCCCCCTTCAAAGTGACCAAGTCAATTTCTCTTTTGCCTTGCCGTAAAATCCACCAACATGAAAGTTTCATTGCTCGTCTTATATGTCGCTGTGTCTTTGTATAGTGACCTACAACGCTTAGGTAAGCCTCAGCAGCATCAACACACTCGCAAACTGGAAACAAAAAACAACTCCCATAGACTTTTCATCAGCTCCTCATTGCTATTTGCATTGATTACACAGTCAATTCAATTGTATTTATAGTGCCGAATCATAGCAAAAGTTGTCTACATGTCTGAAGTACAAACATAAAACAGGCTTTCCCACAATGCATCATTGATTTGCTCCCCCTGATCATTTTGTTCGATGGATGCAGGATTTACATTTGAAGTACAGCTGGCTAAAACTGATGACTCAGCCTATTCTGCTCCCTCCCTCTGCAGGTTCCTTGTCTGACTGACACATGGTATGACGGATTTAGCCTACGCCGCCCTAAACCAACCTTCGTCGTGATCTCTTCCTCGAGAGGCATCTGCGTTTTTCTTTCTTCTCCTGCCTTCCTCTAAAGTCTGCTTTCATATTCACCCACTCTCTGTCTTACAAACACATGTCAGACCTGCGGTTTGTTTTTGTTTAAAATGACTAATGTCTTTTTGTTGCACTGTAAAAGAGGTTTGTAACAAATTGGTCAAAAAGTGCTTTAGAATCTGAATTGATGTCATCTGATTTGATTGTGTTTTTTTTTTCTATATTGCTGCAAGGCCTTTGTTGCATTAAACAGCCGCCTTCTCAGTGGACTTCCAAGCTGAGTGTGCATCTGCTCAAAAGGCATTGTGGAAGCCTAACACACCCGAGGAAGAAGAGAAAATGAAGCCTACTCAGACGAAACGGGTTTTATGATACCATGCTCTCTTGTGTGCATTCGATCACATTTAAAGATTTTTAAAGAATTTTTTCTCTTGGTTATCTGGCCCGGAGGAACGGCTATAGCCTGATTCTTTTCATGCAGCATCACTGGGATTTTTCCTGTTCTTTAAAACAATGGACTTTTCTCTCCCACTGCTACGTTTTTGTAGAGTACGGCCGTTTCTGTGGTAGCCTTCATTGATAACTGAAGAGAAACACTAGATTTATATGTGATCATATAAAGTACACACAAAGCGTGTTTTTGATTAATTGTAAGGTATGTCATAATGACTGGAATTAAACATATGGGTGTTTTGGTCTGAAACCAGGGAAGACGTGGTCCAATGAACCCGATCAGAAATAATTAAGTGAGTTAATGTGGCTCTGGGCTCCTTCTGGTCCAATGGCAGTACAGACAGAGAGAGAGAGAGAGAGAGAGAGAGAGAGAGAAAGGGGCCTACATGGTTTTCCACTTTGTTATATGTTGACATTTTGTGCCCGTGTGATTTTTCATTAGTCACAAGATCGACAGAGGTGAACATGATGATAATATAAGAAGTCTAGCGCCACTCAAAAATGTGTGAGTTCACGTATTAGTGCTACACACAATGATGGTTTGTGCAGGGTTTGAGGCTAGAAGGCTGTTTTCACCGACAAATATACAGACATGTGCATATTCATGGATTGATCTAACCATAACACTTTTAACAAGGTAATCTTTTTGGTGAAAAAAAAAAATATATAAGACAATTCTAATAAATTCATGGTAAACATTAAAAGTGCCCTGTAAAGAGCACCTCTTGTTGAATTCTTCTTTGATGAATATGGAAAATAACGTTATATAAACGTACAGTTGAAATGCTTAAATATCACATGGTCATGGATTCTATTGTGCAAGAGGTTGTCTGCACTTCACATGATGTTGAACTCATACTAACGTACTGTAGTACAATAAGAGACAGATACATGTTAGTTATAGTCTTCACCTGCGTTTGGATTAGAATTCATGTGACCAGTGATGAGGTCCACCCATGTTAATAAAAGTGAACATGATAACAACCCTGAGAAAATGGCTTTGAATATCATCAGTAGTTTGTAGTTTTAACATTACTCCAGTGAAGGTCAGAGATAAATGGAGGAGTTTAGTAATGCTTCATTTTGGAATGATTAGGCAGAACATGGTGTGTTGTGAATTTGGTGTTTCTTAAGAGCAAATTCAAGTTTGATAGAAACAGAAATGATGTTTGGTTTAATCAAAAAGCCATAAAACCTGAAATGGTCAGACGCTGCTTATATTTGAATCTACTCTATTTTAATATTTTACACTCTTATATTGTATGTTTTGTGTGTGAGAGTTGTTTGAGTGTTTGCAGCTTGCCTCAAATTGCCCCTTGAGGGTCATTTGAAGTATTTTTGAATTCAACTGAACTGAGTTTTAGACCTTGAGGGTGACACAGCTGTTGACATCCTCGTTTTTTTTAACAGTAAAAGGGCAACTACGCTCATTTTCTCAAACATGAACATTCTCCCAAATCCAAAAAGTGGATGTCTAAAACTCAAATTTGCGATGTCATCAAGTCTAAAGTGCAGAGCTGCTCTAGACAATGAATTGTGAAAGATGTTATAGATGACATCTGTTTCAGAACACATGAGAAGAATAAAGCAAAAAAGAAAAACCGAATCTATCTCCCATTCATTGTCTATGGAGCAGCTCCAGACTTCATACTTGATGACATCACACGTTTGAGACTACTTTTCTGGCTTCTGATCTTGACAGAGAGTGGCTCATGTTCATAAATATTGATTGAAGGCCATGGAAACCCCTGACCCTTAATTAAGGCGGTGTTCCCTGGGTTTTAGGGTTGAGAGAGAGAGAGAGAGAGAGAGAGAGAGAGAGAGAGAGAGAGAGAGAGAGAGAGAGAGAGAGAGAGAGAGAGAGAGAGGGAGAGAGAGAGAGAGAGAGAGAGATGTCTCGGGTTCAGCTCTATTTCAGTACTGGACAGCTCCCGTCACATTCGGCATCCAAACAGGCGAGCAGAGAGCAGATAAGTAGGGGATGAAGCGGACACGATCCAATCAATCTCACACTGGATCCGACCCTGCGTGGCAGCTCCGTGGGCACAGTTACCGGATGGGGAAAGAATCACTTTTCAACCATCTAAACGCCTTGACTGCTGCTGAAAATAGAGAGACAAAAAAAGCTGCAGAATGGAGAGAAAATCCCAACATGTTTCTTAGCAACCATTCTCTATAGATTCACCTATAGATCAATTACGCCTTTCCCCCGGGGACATGGTGTGTAGAATGTGCCTGTATTGCTCTTCTGGCATGCCATTGGTATAACTCCCAGTTGTTTGTTGATGTAGCAGAGAGGTAAAAATGTCTATTCTCTGTAAAAGAAATATGATTTCAGTAACCTATAACAAAATCATAGACTACCGGGAGAAACACATTCTAAAAAGCAAAGTAAGATCACTATAAACTCTTAATGGAGCAATAAACTCATTGTGGAGAGCTTCCTTTTTTTTGTTCCATCTTCCTCCACAAAAAGGGACCCCGCGATGTCACTGTCACAGATTCAAATGTTCAAACAACAGGAAAGTCTCCCTTTGGTGTTGATGAGGCATGCTGCATTACATCATGCAGTCCTCTCCAGCTTATTTGGGGGCTTCAAACGAGACACTAGATGGCAACCACGCTGAGAGGGAGAGGTGTGCGTGTTTGTGAGTGTGCCTGTGTGTGTGTGAGAGAGAGAGAGACAGGGAGATAGAGAAAGTGAGTGTGTGTGTGAGAGAGAGAGAGAGAGAGAGAGAGAGAGAGAGAGAGAGAGAGAGAGAGAGAGAGAGAGAGAGAGAGAGAGAGAGAGAGAGAGAGAGAGAGAGAGAGAGAGAGAGAGAGAGAGAGGAGGGGATAGGTGGGACAGTGGAGGGACGGACTGCCCATGGCACTCAGCTTGCAGCTGGAGGAGAGCTGCAGAGAGGGGAAACAACTGCGCAGCGGGGAATGAGATTAATGCATAGGTAAAAAAAAAAAAAATTGGTCGACCGCAGTTGGATGCATGAGTTTCAGATCAAACTGTTTGAACTTGTAGCCGAGATTTCTGTCACCAGGAGGGAATAGATCTGCAGCAGAGGGAAAGCGAGACGAGATGTGCTGCGTCCGTGGCGCCACTGGTGCGCTATCCGGAGACAGAGTGAGCGACGGCGACGTACTGACACCCCTCTTTTAGATGGCTCCAACATTTGGGGTGCAAAACAGGTGTCAGGGAAGTGTCGTCACGAACCCCGGAAGCCGGAGGAGGTGGGAACATCAGAGGGAAAGATGGCAGCGAAATCCGATGGTCGCGGGGTCGTCACCGGTTTCGCCCAGCTGCACAACCTGGACGAGGTGGTGGGGACAGGGGAGGACGACAATCGGAACAGCAGCTCATTCCACATCTGCCACTGCTGCAACACCTCGTCGTGCTACTGGGGCTGCCGGAGCGCCTGCCTGCATTACCTCCGGGGGAAGGGGAAAGGGAAAGGGAAGGGGAGAGATGCGGCGCGGCCACCGCAGGAGGAGCGCCTCTGGCTGGACTGCCTGTGGATCATCCTGGCACTACTGGTCTTTTTCTGGGACGTTGGGACCGATTTGTGGCTGGCCGTCGACTATTACCACAAACAGGACTTCCTGTGGTCAGGCCTGACCCTGTTCTTCGTGCTGGTGCCCTCGGTTCTGGTCCAGATCCTGAGCTTCAGGTGGTTTGTGCAGGATTACACTGGAGGCGGACTGGGCTCCGTGGAGGGCCTGAGTAGTCGTAGAGCAGCCAGTCTGCAAAGTGACAGGTGCTGTCGCCTCTCTGTCTGGGTCTGGCAGACCGTCATACACATCTTTCAGTTGGGACAAGTGTGGAGGTAAGACAAACTTCAAGTTTTGCTTTTAAAAGAATCAGTGAAAACCTCCAAAAGCACAATGATTCCAGCTCCTCTCACTATCCATTCACTCAGCCTTCTAACCTCCTCTTGACTGTCACCTGGTATAACCCGTCGTTGTGTACAGCCTACATGACCGGGGTGAAAATCAGCACCGTGGTGATGCCATTACGCTCGCCTCACAGTCTCCATTACGCGGTGTCACACATGCCTGTGTTTGCATTTTCAATACATTTTAAACATTTCTGCAAAAACTTCCATGCCCTGAGCCCAAATGTGTCCAGACCAAACTGCTACAGCTGCACAGGAATATGCACCGCTGTGATTATTTCATCCCAGTGCGCCATTGCGCTTGTCTGGGGAGGGAAGAGGGCTAGTTGTTCAAAGACAGACAGGTAGCCGAGAGCTTATGTGTGTGTGTGTGTGTGTGTGTGTGTGCGTGTGTGTGTGTGTGTGTGTGTGTGTGTGTGTGTGTGTGTGTGAATGTACGTGTGCACGCGCGCGCGCGCCGTTCAACATCACAGTGCAGCGAGTGCACACGGTCGCCTCGATTCACCCGCTCTCCCTCCCGTAATCAAATACTCCAACTCTGCAACTAGAGGCCAGACGAGCATCTGTTTTCACGGCTCACAAAACTACATCTTCCCCCCACAGACATGATGTCATCGATTCCTCTGCGACTACTAGACGTCTTTGGTCCCCCAAATCCGTTTTTTTGGGCTATACAAATTGATGCGTCTGGGGACCGCGGGGGATACTCGTGGCGTACGTGTCTGCGCGTAATCTCTGACATGTCGCGGCTACAATAGTAAAAATGTGACACCGGTGCGCGCAGTTTATCTACTCCATTTGGGCCGTTCAGTCGGAGCTTTCTGAGCAGCGAGTTGTTTTTGGTGCAGACAGACGCAGTGGCTGGCATTTAATGGGGGGGAAAAAAGTAACGCATGACGGCTGCTCTGAGAGGACTGCCAGCGGCTGGAAAAATGTAAAACAGCGCACTGAGAGAGAGTGAGAGAGAGGGGGGGGGGGGGGAGAGAAAGAGATAGGGGGAGGGAGAAAGAGAGAGAGGGAGAGGGAGAGAGAGAAAGAGAGAGAGGGGGAGAGGGAGAGAGAGAGAGAGGAGAGAGAAAGAGAGAGAGGGAGAGAGAGAAAGACAGACAGAGGGAGAGGGAGAAAGAGAGAGAGGGAGATGGAGAGAGAGAGAGAGAGAGCATCATTTCATCCTGACTTTCACCGATTCTGTTATTTATATTTCGCAGCTTCCTCTGTTCCTCATCAACATGAATGGATTGTTCTGTGTTGTGTTGCAGTCGAATGCATGAGAACATTTGTGCTACAGGCGAAATTACTCACATATGTGGACTGAGGGTGAAATCCGAACTGAAACTCACTGACCTTTTTTGAAAAAAAAAAATGGCACAAGACTTAGAGTAAATTACCTAGACCACCCCCTTTCCACTCTTATGTTAAATTTAACCCACCCTGCAGACTGGTTTTGAGCTGCACCTGAAGGCTATGCTAATGATTAGCTGCAGCTGTATTGGCTCAAGTTTATTTACTCTAGTGTGGTTCAATTGATAATTCGCTCATATCTGCAGAGAGAGTGCTGGGAACTGCTTCAAAGTCATTGGTTGTGTTGGTGGTTATAGCAGTTTGTACATATCAGAAATGTAACATTTCAATAGACTAGTGAAGATCATTGATGCCTGTGTGTGTGTGTGTGTGTGTGTGTGTGTGTGCACGAGGGCCAGGGGTCTTGTTGGTTCTTTTTTGGTTTTTTGAACTACTGGATCATCCTCCATATAATTCTCATATTAACAGTAAAACATATGTACCATTATATATTTATAAGAAAACACAGAGGCTGATTGTGTAGGCTATCTGTCCCAATATTACATTGCATTTTATTTCCCTCCCACCAGTAGAATGATTCTGATGCCATTCAAAAATTAGCAAGGCCACTGCCGTCCAACCACTGTCATGTCTCTACGGTTAGCTTATAGCTCAGCATAAAGTCTTGAAACACCAGGAAGCAGCTACCCTGGCTCTGTCCATAAAGCAGGTTAAGGTGCTATATAAATGTAAAGTAAAAAAAGAACTAATGCATTGAAACCTGCTTATAAGGAACACAAGAAAACAATGGTGGTATGTATGTTGTGACAGCAAAAAGCCTGGGGCGAGCGCTCATTGTCAGGACACTGTTTCCCCTCGGACATGATCCGCCTGGTTGCTGGTTTGGGGTCGAAGGTCAAAATCTTCTCTTGTCAGCTTAGTGAGAGTTCACAACCTAAGACCTGCAGGGCTAAAACTTGATATGGAGACCATTAGCCACTGTGAGAGGCCAAACTGCCAATATGTAGCATATGTTATCATGTATTATGGGATGTGGATATATTAAACACTACTGCTCTTGACTTGTTTTAGGTTTTAGTTCCATCATATGGCATAATTTGGTGTCTTAACATAACTAGGCTACTATTTTGTCATCATGTGGGGAATAAATGATCATTTTCCATGACAGCATTTCAAAACAACTGCCATTCTTCGGCATTCTTAACAAGATGCTATAGTTTGTGAAATGTTTTGCCTTCATTAATATGAGTAAACAAGATGAAGTGCTGACAGGAGTCAAAAACACTGCCTGATCACGTCTCATTAGTCAATCCTATTTTCATTTCTACATTCAATTTGCTGCCATCCCTCCGTGCACCTGATGACAGAATTGCCGAGCTTGCTTTGTAGTTATCTCCTTGACAATCGTTGACAGAACAGGGAGGATCCCTCTCCCATCTGTAATCCCATCACTGTCACTGGCTCTCCACAGCTCCGTCATGTCGTCCTCCCTGTGAATCACCGGCGTTGCAGACGGTGTCCCCTTAAGCTTTACGGATTCCGCTCACACACGCTCAGGCACACAGTGGATCACACATACACAGAGGTCTCCTGGCGGTACGATGGACAGCTTAATCAGTGTAAAGCCAAATTAAAGTCTGGCTGAAAAAGAACTGCATCCGCCTTGGCCCCCCCTAGGAAATCCATGTAGAAAGTTTTGGAAGCTCCTTGTTGTTGTTGGGAAATCCCAGCAGAATTGAGCGTCTTCTTCTTTCTTTTTAATTTGTTACAGTTGGGGGTGAAAATATTTTATAATTGGCCATTTTTAGTAGCTTCTTAGTGACAGTGAGCATTTCAGCATCCTCCTGCAGCCCTTTACTGTTTATTTCTAAGATTGAAAAAGAAAAAGAAAAAATAGATTCTGTGCTGCAGTTTCAGTAAATAATTGTTTCACTGTGGTTACACTTTAACATATCTAACTGGTCACATTACACATTAAGTTCAATTTACTCATCACAGGGAGTGTTATTACTGGGATGGGAATGCATTATGGGAATTATAGGATCAAGTAGCTTGGCTAATACGATAGACTAAAGGTCAGGATAGATCGGCTTCTGTTGCCTTAATTAAGGTTCCCCTTAACGCACCTGTACATTCTCAGAATATGCATCAGAAAACATAATTCTAACAAAACATAGTTTGTGTGAGACATCCCTGCCCATGTAACATTTGAAATCCTTTTGCCCCATTTCAGGTTGGACATAAAACCATTTATATGTCTTCTCATTAGCTAGCAGTGTAACTTGGAGAGTTGGTAAGCTTCATTCTTGGTGTACCCAGCCCTTGTAAGTTTAAATACTCAACAGATAGAACGCATTTAACACAAATTTGGAATCAATCACTGGGATATGTTTTAATGCATTTCTCACAGCCTTGTACCAAATTAAACACCCTGAGTATTGTTGGGTGTTGCACGGCATCCTAACATCAATAAAGATGATATCTAAAAGATATGGGGCCTTTCTGTGTGGGGTTAGCATGTTCTCCCCGTGTCTGCGTGGGTTTTCTCTGGGTTCTCCGATTTACCTCCAATAATCCAAAAGACATGCACGTGTTAGGTTAATTGATGACTCTAAATTGCCAGTAGGTGTGATTGGTTGTCTGTCTCTGTATGTCTCTATGTGCGCTGCAATAGACTGGCGTCCTGTCCAGGGTGTACCCCGCCTCACGCCCGTAGTTAGCTGGGATTGGCTCCAGCCAAGAGATGTCCCTGTCGGGGTCGCGGTTGAAGGTTGAAGATGAATGAATGAATGATATCTGCACATTTGGACTTTTGCTGTGGATAGTGAAGGTTGGAACAGACTTCAGAATTACATTAAACTTAGACATCATTATTGACAGTGTGTCTGTCGGGTGTACAGCAGTTGAAATGTTGGCCTTATTTGTTTGAGTTACTAAATTGCTAATCTTCCATTTATGTAGGCATCAAATGAGACCAAAATATTCTGGTAAATATATTTTTTTATTACTGTGAATTCTACTGAAACTGTACATCCGTCTTGGCTATCGAGGATTTCTACAGTTCTGCACCAGCTAAAGGAATGGGGACTCCCCCTCCCTTGCAATTGTACAAAATGTTTTACCACCACAAATCTGATGCTTGGATTACACGTTAATCCAGAACAAGAGCGGGGCTCACCACCAAGCTACACGAAAAAGAAAAAAAAAACGCCTCGAAGTTGACATCTGCCTCTGTTTCCTAGCCTGGTAAATATTAATACAGACTGGGGAAGGAGTTGACAAAAGCCTCTCTTGGCTGGCTGGGCTGCTTGTAGTTGCCAAAAAAGGTTTGTACATGCAGTGAGGCGAGACGTCGAGATGATACAATGCAACCAGCTGCCCTGTCATGGAATAAAACAGCTGACGGGGTGAAAGAGGGAAAAGATGAAGGCTTGGATAAATTGGTGACAATCCATATAATTATGTATTGACAGTTTAAAATGGCAAAAGCTGGGGACATCTCGTTCCCTCTTCAATGAGAGCATTGGAGTATTTTTAGAGAGAAGAAAATAACTGATAGACGGCTGGGTCTTACTGGGCTACTTATTCAGTTTGCTGGCAGAGTAAATAAGTCTGGGAATCTCCTTTAAAAAGAGAAATCTAACTGTTTCCCATTGCTGTCAATGCATGTCTAAAATGTTTTAATGTTTGCACACTTCATTTTATAAGAAACACATTCAAATACTTAGAATAGCAGTCCATCAGATGCATTTTATTCTACAGAGAACAAAAGACGGAGGCGGAAAACACTTATCTTTATTAACAAACACATCTGACTCTGTTGTGTGTTATTTACAGACAGCACATTAAACCTCCATTGCAGCTCTGGAACACACCAGTGTAACACTACTCGTTTTCTCATTAGCACTGATAACAGGGGACAAACCTTTAAAGCCAGCGCTCAGGAAAAAAACCCAATCTTGTGGCGGAGGAGCCTTTTAGAATGCTAGAAAAGCTGGCTTTCATGAGAACGTAGTGCAGCTGGGGGTAAAGAGACAGAAAGCCATAAATGACAGGAATACATGCTTCAGTTTATCAAGTAGCAGAGGAAGAGAGAGAGGGATCTGAAAAAGCATTTCAATCGCTGTTTTGGTTCAGTCATCAGGATTTGAGTTATTGAATTAGAGGGTATTGCTGGAAAATGTTTGATTCAGCAAATGTTTCGCCTCTTATTAAACAGACGGATGCACTAGTAAAGATCCTATATTGAGAAGAATTGAAGAATATTATGCTCCTTTTCAGGTTCATACTTGAATTTTGGGTTTCTACAAGAACACGTTTACATGCTTTAATGTCCAAAAAACATATGATTTTTTTCATATCGTCTGTCTGAATGTACCTGTATTCCCTCTCTGTCTCCCCACCCCATCGGTGCTCACGGCCTCTCTGCACTGCCGATGCTCCAGGCGTCTGCCGATGCAGCCGGGAAATGTAACTGCACTGTAGCAGCACTTTCCTATATATAGCATAGTTATGACATCACAACCTCACAGAAGTCCGGACGGCTCGTTTAAAGGCACAGTTTCTGGATACAGGTTGTGCGCCTTTCTCTATCAATTGAGCGTTTTGATAATTTCGCAGTTTTTTATATAGCATCTCCTTATAATGCCTTATAATAAAAAACAAAATCCTAAATCTCCTTTTCTTTTCCAATAATGTCAGACATTTGATCTATCATGCCCATCAAAACAGAACGTTGTTGGTGACCTTACCTACTGTAAGTGTGTAAAGGTGAAACCCCTGAATAAACATGTTAGCTAACCATTTAGCTGATTGCGTTCCCATTTTCACAAGCAATGATGCCAGCTGTTACTGCAGAGAGCTCTTTAGTCCAGTGCAGGGAGAATGAATATGGATAAAGAGCCTATGATGATGCTTGATTTAACCGCCTCAGGCCTGCCTCCTGAGCAAAACAATATTTTGTAGTAGACGCCTGAAGGCCCCGATGTTACATTCTTGCTGCCTCTTAACAATGGTCAACAGACGGAGACAGGCTGGCACTCATGAAGGAATATTAAGCACACGGGCGGATGGGTTACCAGACAGAGATTTGTATGCAGGTCACATACACAAAACCACACCTCGGGGGAGTTGAGAGTAGCTCTTTTTTTATATACCTCCTTATATGCAGTCTCACATCACAGCCTCTCTCTTGCTCACGGACACACACACACACAAACACACGCACCTTGGAATTAGAAATTTCCATGTCCTGTTTCTTTAGGCACTTGGATCTGAGAGAGGTGGTGCGGCCTGTAGACGATGAACTTCTACCATCCTCCCCTGGCTTTCTTTTTTAACGAAAAGTCATCTCCAGCACACTTTTCCCCCTTATGAGCACACAGATTAAAACAAACAAAAACACATTAGAGAGCCACACCAGTGCACTGGGTGACATGTTTGTTCATTAAAATAAACATGGGCACAGTTTATTTTGATTCAATATCACAAACAACATCTTGCTGCCAGAAATATTCACAAGAGATATTAGATATGTATTAATTCACAGCTAGTCTTGCAACGCCAGACCATATTCCAGTATACGGCTTGATATTCTGGGATAGGGGAATAAAAAAAACCCTCTGGCTTGTTGGTATTTCTTTAAACAATCACAATTGTCTTGGGCGGAGCTTAGTGGCAAAGTAGATAGTGTACGGTCTGACAAACAGCTACTTGTTGGATGTCAAGCTTTATCCCAACACTGTACATCTGGTAAACCAGATTCATCCACAGCTGAAAGTAGTCCCCAATAAATGTACTATTCACTCAAGTTTGAGTATGTTTGCCATCTGTTTGTGAAATAACTAAACATTTTTTAACGATGTATCCATATTGTGCACAGACAGAGCAGGGAAGTCAGAAAGTATTGAGAGTATTTGGGTTCTTAGGCTCCTCATGAATCTCACATTGTTGGCTTTGGTCTTCTCATTCAAACCCTTTGAATCTGATTCATACACTCTCACTGAGTATTTTTCAATTAGCGTCTGTGTATGTCAACACATTTCCACTCTTTGTTTCTGCGTGCTACAGTTGCAGCCTGCGTGCTTGTGGAACTTGGCTCGCGATGATGTAGGGGTTTATTGACTTTGAAGTCTGCTGTGTGTGCCTAGTTCTGTTTGGCAATTATATTGGCTGCATCGGTTCAATTCTCAATCCTGCCTGCAGCTGTCTATTATGTCCGTTCCCCTCGAAACAAAAAAAACACATTGTGCATGTTGTGTGATGTATATTTTTTTCACATTAGCCCGCTGTATATTCTGCTCAGAGAAAATCATTACCAGGGCCCAGAGGATTTCCCCCTGCGAGATGAAATGTTTGCACAAAAAGGGTATTTTTAATCTGGACTCCCCTGTCTAATAGTTGTGTTCTTAATATTTATTTATCCTTCCCTTTCTCCTAAAAAAAGATGACGTCAACACCGGCAGATCTACTATTTGAGATCATCATGTGTTCTCCCTGTACACACTCTCCATCCATTAGTGATGTTCATAAGCTTAAGACAGCACAATACCATCTGTCGTCCCTACGAAGTTACCATATGTTTTTATTTTTATCCCTCCCTATCACTTACACCTATTAATGTTCTTAGGCTCCTCATAAGGCCTTTTATCCTCCAGGAAGGAGAAACCACACTTGTTATTGTTATCTTCTCCTTATTTGCTGCAGTTAGAAGGATCTGGCTTCCTACACTGTGAGCTCAAATGCTGTGTCCCTTACCGCTAGTTAAAGTCATCATGCTACCTCCTTCCCTCTCCCTCTTTCTCTTTATGTCTATGCTTCTCTCCCTACGTTGCCTTCCCATAAAGCGGCACTTGACCTCCATTTCTGTCAAGGAAACTGGAGCATCTGGCTCCTGCCCCATTAACTCAACACCTCCTCCCTCCCTCCCTCTCTCCCTTATCCTGCCGTACCACCCATCTTTTACTCCCAAAGAGCCCATTTTCAGATATCCCACATTCCGCCGTCCTTTTTCTTCCCTTCAGCTCCCTCTGTTTTCTGACAAAACGTCTCATTTCTGCAGGAAACTGTTACACCTCGGTTCATGAGTCAACCTGTGGCTTAATGGCTCTCCTCTTACACTGCATGCCATTTGTTTGGATTTGCAGCTTTTCACAGGCACTCTATTTATAGTCTGTTGAAAAGACGACATACAAAAGAGGGAATCAATACGGAATGCTGCAAAAAAGGAAAGTCTGAAGGGTCTTTAAAGGTGTATTAAATAAGATTTTGATATATGACCACTGAATCAAATTACTCCTTTATTATAAAAGGGTTGCTAGTACTACAGATAACACTGAGAATTAGCAGCTGTCAGCCACTGATCAACTCAAGTCAAAACAATGTTGATCACATACAGCTGTGTGAAGCTGCACTCAGCTCAGGAGATCACATGAGCTGGTTGTATGTAACCTGAACAGCGTGCAGTGGAAGAAAACAAGTGGCAGGTGGTAAAGTTACAAAGCGCTTTACAGGTAAAAGAAAACAAACAAGGCAAATGCAACTGGAGATGCACAAGATCATTTCAATGAGATTATTAAACACACGAGGAGTATAGGCAGACTCCAATGGGATGCCCAGGATGCTCTTTTTGTGCTTGATATCCGAGGGTAGCCATAAGAACATGGCCTGAAATAGTATCAAAGCTCTGCTTTAAAGGTTTCATATTGTAAAAAGTGAGATTTAGCCCGTATTCAGAAAGTGTGCCTCTAAACAAGCCATCAGAATTTTTGTGTGTGTGTTATGATGTCACAACTATATTATATATAGGTATAAAGTGCCGCTACAGTCATTTCCAGTCGCCATGACAGTGCAGATACACCGAGAGTGCAGATGTGGAAGACCTGGAAACACTGACCAATCAGAGCAGCCTGGCTTTTTCTGAGTTTTCTCTCAGACCACTTGAATAACAATATGAAGAAAGATTATGATGGATTTTTGTCTACCCCAGCTTTAAATAAGATCAATCATCTTTCAGCAATGTACTGTGATAAATCACAACAATACACCAAACAGCAAGAACCTGGTAACATATTATTTTACCCCCACCTATACAGCATTCGTAAGAAGTATATAAAACAATGATTACTACGTTTATAACACACATGCGATCATATACAACATCTGAAAATACAGTTAAAATGTTACCCAAAGCCTAATTTAAAAAAATACACGTTTCGCAAAGTCCAGATTTGATAATCACACACACAGACACGCACACACACACACACACACACACACACACACACACACACACACACACACACACACACACACACACACACACACACACACACACACACACACACACACACACACACACACACACACACACACACACACACACACACACACACACACACACACACACACACACACACACACACACACACACTTCCCAGCTCCTTTTGATGCTGTCTGCATTTCATTCATATCTAAGCTGCGTCTTGGAAGCTGCATCAGTAGTGCTCAGAGAAGACCACCATTGTTTGAGTCTAATCATGGTCGACACTCCAGGCGTCAGTTTGATAAACAGACAATCTCTGCTTATAAATAATTAAACAGCCCCGTTAGTTCTATCGCTCTCACAGTGTCACACTCACAGCGTTCCTCTGTCTACTGTTCTCAGCCTCATATGTGCATGGTGACACCCTGCTTAGTGAGCTGTTATACCCACTGAGAAATGAGCACTAGGAAGATATGCTGCATGCAAAGTCAAAGGAACACACTCCTTTCACAAAATCGGTACTGCTGTGTAGAGTGTGCTGTCTCAGCTCGCCGGGGTGTCATCACGCAATACGAGACTGAAAAGAAATGATGACAAAACCATGCAAACACTGACAGTGAGAGTCAAATACGCCGCTTTGCTCAGAAATTCATTAGCACGCGAGATAAACACACACCAGGTCATTACAGCTGGCATTTAGGTATAACCTACGAATAGAAATGAGCAACAGAACTAAGTTGTAAGGAACAGATCAGATATAAACACATAATATTAGTGAGGATGTCGGTGTCAGTGCCAGCATGTATGTGGTAGTTCTGATTATAATGACTTGTTTTGGCTGTATTATCATTATTAGGTAGATTGGAGAGGCATGAGACAGTGGAATTGAATGTTATTAGGAGTTTGAATTTAAAATGATAACAATTTTGGTTCCACTTTTGGGGAGCTGTCAAGCCGTTCAACTTTATGTACAGTGGTGTGGTTTTCACATGTTTCACTTCCTGTAAAAAAAAATCTGATCCAGCCCATATAATGTTCTGGGCCACATTGTATGAAAGCCCATATTCAGGCCATCTGGTCTTTCCTCTCCTCCTTATAATTGTGGCTGGTTGACTGTTTCTGTGACTGTGGCGAGCCAGGAGAGCTAAACGGCGTTCTTGAGGGGGCCCTGAGAACGTCACAGTAGAGAGATCATCACCTCAGGAGTCCAACAGTGATCAGCTAGATATATCACCACCTCTTCAGTCCTGACAGGCCGTGGGTCCACACCAAGTGTGCTTCAGATGTTGAGCCTCAGACTTATTTTATTTGTTCCCTGTTTGTTTTTTTCTGACTCTTGTACCTCTTCATGTCCCTATGTCCCTGTTTTTATTCGTATTTGCTTTTTTCCCACAATTTATTCCCTCTTTGCCTCCATCGCTCTTTTTTCTTCTCTTATCTCTTGTTTTGTCTCTTCTGTCTGTTTGCCACCAGAGCAAATTACACATTATCAACAGCCTGTATGCTTCAGGCCCTGCAGGGTATTTAAATACACTGTCATCAGTATGCTTGTGTGTTCAGGCAAAAGCAACAAGAGCTCAGCGATGGCACCCTTTTGTCGCTTACCCTCATATACACACAAGACTTGAGCCACCTGCCTCTCACTCACACTGCAAATGTGTAAATGGGTATGTATGCAAATGGGTGAGTGTGAGCCACAGACTGTCTGAATAATGGACGTAGTCTCCGTGGCGGCACTCTTTTCATCCGGTTTCTGAAGAGCCAGAATAAAGCTCCAAGTGGGCAGAACCTGGTGACTCCAGCTGTATCCCCCTTGGCAGCGTCATGGCTCTGTCTGCTCCAGGCTGATCCAAAAAATGGCAAAGAGGTGGAGCCAAGGCAGGCTGAACGAAGTCTATCTCAAAGCTACCAGGCTAGCAAAGGCTAACAAGCAAGCAAGAATATTATATATTGCCATGGAGGAAAGCGAGGGCTGCAGACTGGAGACAGAGTTACTTAGCGGATGTATCGACTTAAATTCAGGTGGCGTGAACCTCATTCCCCCCCATTTCCCACACCGCTGTTACAAACAGTGCACATATTTATGGTTTGAAAGTTGTATGTAACATTGACTGCTGTGAAATAATAATGCTAACACAAATAAAATAATACAAGCATTTCACTCAACCGAAAAACTGGAGCACATACACATACATCAGTTTAGTATCCATGCACTAACAGAATTGAGGTGTTGTGACGGTGGCAGGGCGGAGCTGACAGCTAGCAGCTAACGTTAGCCTCATGAAACAGTAACCACTGTCACGCATAGCATCCAAGCCCCTAATTATGCAGAACTTTAAACCGTAATATAATTTAAACGGGTGAGTTAAAGAAAGAAAGAAATTCCCCCCCTGTACAGTGGCCATGAATAGTGCAATTAGCTACAGAGACCAAAACTGTAAACATGTTCATTTCTACTGTAAAGTTTTCAAATGGGGCTCTTTGGGGGTTTGCCCTGTTTTGGAGTCAGCCTCAAGGGGCCACTCAATGAACTGCGGTTTTTGGCACTTCCGCATTGGCTTCATTTCTCAGACCTGGAGGTTGCTGCTTGGTGTGGGTGCATGCATAGGAGGTGTGAATGTTCTTCTGCCATATGCTACGATGAGTGTTGAGAAGCACTCGACTCATCTCGTATGGTATAGTGTAAAAACAACAAGTTCGGCTCTGCAGAAAGACATGGTGTAATGTTGTTAATCTGGTTACAGACTCAGATCCTCATTAGTGGAAGTCATTTTGAAACGTATAGTAAGCAAGTTTAATTTATTTTGCACTTTTCGAAGCAGAAATTGCAAAGTGCTGTACAGAAAAGAGTATGAGTTGGATCCAAGACGACAAATCTGTGCTGTAATAGTCAAACCGTAGAAAAGTTGGTGTTCTGAATAGGAGCATAACAAAGCACTTCAATTTTTATGATCTTATTGTGTTTTTTTGTAATTCTTATTGTGTGCTCTCTGTCTTGGTTTCATGTGTATATGTATATGTGGTTGATGGGTTGATGGGTTGATGGGTTGATGGGTTGATCATCTATCTATCTAAAATACAGCTGTGTGTCATCAAACATAAAAATGCTAAGATAGATCAACGGTAATTTTGCGTCCTACGTAGGAAAGCAGAGATATGAGTATAGAGAACAGGATCGGGCTAAGAATTGAACCTTGTTGCACACCATTTAGTGAAGGGGCTGATAACAAAACATGATCATTTATGGAGACATAATATTACATGAAATAAATAATTAAATAATCAACCTTGATTGCTGGCCTTTAGTGCAAGTGCAATTAGCACTAAATACAAACACACATATTCATTTTACTGTAATTTCCTCAATGACACTATAATATAACCACATATACATGACCATATGCGTTACGCAGGACATATTTATACCACATAGGATGTGGATGAACATTGTTCTACTTCATACTTTTTCTGCAGTGGTTTCAAGATGAAATGGAGTCAGTGAGATATTTCTAGCCACTGTGTCTAAGTGGATTAGTCCAGTATTCCTTTAAGGGACATAACAGTTTAAAAACTGCCTCTGCAACTCCCTTGCCTCCATATGGATTACAGGTTTGGAAGAAACAACAAAAAAACATTTACAAAAACCAACCCATAAATGTTTCTTTCAGCTGTTGGTCTAATTTACTTAACACATCTATTATAAAGTATGTAAGGAACACAAAAGGAGGCATCTAATCTGTAATTATCTAAACAACCGCACTTACATAAAGTATTTTTTCTCCTCTCTCTCTCTCTCTGTCTCTCTCTCTCTCACCCACACATGCACTACTCCTGATTAGCTATATGTTATACGGCTACATGTTTTTGACCTCAATAAATAGCGACAGGCAAACGCGTCTTTTTAAAGTTGCCATTTTTGACCTGAAAATGTGACAGCAACCCCTCTTTCTATGTTTGCCTCCCCTCACATTTCACAATAAATGGATTTATGCTCTGAGGAGGGTTTTTCTTTTTTCAGAGCGCGCCAAGATTAGTGGGATGTTTAATCATGGAGCCTTTTGAAATAAGCTTAACATTTATCTGAGTGCTAGGCGGGGAAAGAAAACAGCATGGGAACTCGTTTAGTCTCTACCGAAAAGAGAGGTCCTTGGGAATACCCAGTCAAGCAGCACTGTAACGTGTTTGAGTGTCTGTTTATTGATTTATTTGGGACTTTTATTTGATATTGTGTTTTATGTGCAGGACTTTGAGGCTTTTCCCTAACCATTAATGTCCAAGAGAGGGAAGGTTGTTTGTTTTTTTGTGTGTTTTTTTTTGTCCTCTGGCATTTTTCCCTCTTTGTCTTTTTTGGCATGGTCGAGCTCTCCTCTGTCTCACCTCCCCACTGGGCACAAATCTCTGCTCTTTGAAGACAAGTGAATGTAACAAAACATGGAGCAATATGCAGCGCTGTCATGTACCACGGGCTGACAGCAGACATAAAATCTGCAAAGTGAAAGATTACTGGAATTTCCAGTATTAGTCACACTATAGTTTTTATAGATATTTTACCACATTTGCTAAGAAAAATGACTTAGGCCTCCTGGTAATAATGCTAATATATATCATTTATGTACATATTTTGGCATATATTATGTTTTTTACAGTATGTATGTTGATTTTGCAAATGAAAGTTAATTCTTGACCTAAGAAAAAGCAGTTAATGTGCACTATAGTAACCATATCAGACGTTCTTCCTCAGCAGATAGAGCCCAGTTTAAAACAGCATAGGTTTTCAATTTCCCATATTTCTTGAACTGTTCAGGACTTTAAAAGTGGCTTTAAAAGTTTAAAAGTGTCCAAGGTCAAGAATTTACATTCAATGTCACCTTTTAAGCAAACATAAATGAGGAAACCTTTGAGGGGTGTCCCCTGTTGTGACAATGTTTTGACCAATGCTGACTTTACTTTATTAATCAAATGGGTTACAAAATGTTCTTTAAACCAGAATATTATATAATTATATAAGGCAGGAAGGCAGGCAAAAAATTGACGGGTTGCTAAAACTTGACTTCATGACTTCTGTGACTTCAATGGCTGCTACTGTACGCTGTGTGCCTAATGGAAACATTTAGCTGTAGCTTTCTTCTGATTCAGAGACATACAGTTGGAAACAGCTTAGGAGTCTGGCTGTGAGAAGAAAAATCTTGATATTAAGTATTAATGTGTATGATTCATTTATATGATTATGCCGTTTCATGTAGAATAAAAATCTTTGTAAATCATTAACTACGCCGAATGACTCTTTCCTGTCATCTGGAACCCAGACGGCAATTTCTCAACTGTGATTTCTGTGGAAGAAGATTTTGTAACTACAGAGAAAAGACGAGTCCTCGGCCACAAATTATCGTTATTAGTATATTATTAAAGCGGGCGTCAAATACATGTCTTAAGTCTTGTGAGTTTTTCCCATTACGGCTCGACCATCTGCGTGATTGCACGTACCTGTTACGTTAATATACAGTACCAGGCCAAATGCTGTCAACGCTGTAGTCATTTTTACACTTCAGCTGACTGTGTGTGTGTGTGTGTGTGTGTGTGTGTGTGTGTGTGTGTGTGTGTGTGTGTGCATGTGTGTGTGTGTGCGTGAGTGTGTGTGTGTGTGTGTCGGTGTGTATGGCCTGGTTGATGATGATTTGATGTGTCAGGTTTCATTTACACCTGTTCTCAAAGTGTCCAACCAGTCATTAACATGCCTCACATCAGAGCTTGTTAGGTTTTTTTCTAAATCAGTGTGCAAAAAGAGGAAAAACCACAGCAGAGCAAAAAAAAAAAAACATCTTTAACGTGTGTGTGATTGAAGGACGAGAAAGACAAAGACGGAGAAGTGACGAAGAGATCATAGGGAAAGTGCTGCAGTGGAAGATAAATTAAGAGGTTGTGAAAATGCTGTGTGCTGCTTTATGTGAAAGACTGATTGTTTTACAGCGAGACTTATTAAATAGTTGCAATTAATTATTCGCAGCTGAACTTCCTGTACAGTTTTAATTAGCTCTTTGAACAGCATCCGCCCATCAGAATTCTAACAAATATGACACGCATTATTACCCAAGTGTCAGAACTGTATGGGAGTTTATCATAGAGCATATATAAGTAAGTAAGTAAGTACGTTGGAATATATAAATAGCTAATTAAAGCTGTTCAGATAACGTTTCTGGGATTTTAGATATTTTGGCGGATTTGGATGAATTTATTTTTTCTGTTTTGTAAAATGTTTTATGTAGCACACGTTCAGTCAGGAAACTTGTGAATGTTCTCATTTGTCCTAGTCATCATTATCCTCAAAGCCATTTCAGTCAAAAGGAACTGGACTTGGTTATTTGTCTAGGAAGACGTTTCACCTCTCATCCAAGAGGCTTCATCAGTTCATGTACGCAGCTGACCAGGCTGGGACTGGACCAGGACCAGTGCTAAAGAGTGCAACCAGTGCTTTTGACTGAAATTGCTTTGAGGATTCAGTCACAAACACTTTCCTTTTTTTCTCTTGCATCCTGCCATTCACTCCACTCACGCATGCTCACTTACTATTTCCCTGCTGTTGATTATCAGTGACTGTCAATCATGTCATCAGCTGTTCTCATCAGCTGATCTCATCTATCCAATAGCACGGTGGCACACCCACATTGTTAGCCTATTGTCACGCTGCTGCCTCTGTTTAAATATGATAATCTGCCTTTAGTGCATGCATGCTGCTGTTATGAGCACGGTGCACTCATGACACCCCCAGTATTCGCCGATTCATCCGCTCCATCAATCTCAGCAGAATAATCAGCCACCACCACCAGTGTCTGGACTCAATGGGGGGGATTTATATTGCTGCTGCACAGGGCAGGCCTGGCCACTCAATTACAAATCTCTCTGTAGAGCCTAGAAATCATCTGTTTTCATCAATAGTTCTTACTTTTTTCACTTGTTTCTCCTGTTTGAAATATACTCTCCAAATCATTGTTTGTATACTGAGATTTCAATACAAAAAAAAAAAATACAGTTATTATTTGATTTAGTGTGAACGATAAAAACAAAATGTCTGTAACTATTCTTTGGCAGACCCCAGTGGGATTTCATCATTTTACGGGGGATTACAGATGAGCTCAGTGTAAGGAGCCATTGCTATAGTATAGATGATGCTGACGAAAACTAGCGGGGGATTGCATCAATCGGTCACTGAAATGACAGCTGACAGCAGAGGTCCTGGCACAAGCCGATTGGTCTAGATTAAATTTGTGAACGCCCTCAGTCAGCTGATTGAGTTGGAAGCAGGAAAGGGTGAAACTTAAAGGGGACATGTGCTCATTTTCAGGTTTATACTTGTATTTTGAGTTTCTACTGGAACATGTTTACATGCTCAAATGTTTAAAAAACACTTTTTTTCTCCTCATACTGTCTGTCTGAATATACCTGTATTCACTCTCTGTCTGAAACGCACCGTTTTAGTGCCTGTCTCTTTAAGCCCCTCTCTTGCAATAGCCTAGTCTGATTGGCCAGTGTTTCCAGGTCTTCTGCATCTACACTCTTGGCATCTCTGCACTGCCATTGCAGCCGGGGAATGACTATAACTGCACTGTAGGGGCCCTTTTCTTTTCTTTATTGAAACATTCAACTTATACAGAAAGTGTCAAACACTAACACATGGGACCTTTAATTAGGTGTGAAAGATAGAAGTTTAATTTACTCCAGTTCCCAGAATTTGACAAAATTGAAGCTGTGATAAAAATGACTTGTCTTTTGCAGCTATGTAGTCATATTCTGTGTGTATAAAGAACTGTCAATGAGGTAATGCCCTGCTGCAAACTGTGACCTAGATATACTGTACAGTGGAGGCCAGCACTGACCAGTCAGACCAGTGCTGATGCACAGTGGCATCGCTCTGCTTTCATCTTAAACACACTCAGCTCCAGCCATGGGTAGAGAAATGAAAAACCAAAAGCCTGACCCCTCTCTGTCTCCTTCTCTCTCTAACCATGTTTTTCATCAAAATATACTTCAATAGAAAGAGATCAGTGAACATGTATATAAGTATTTATTGAGATTATACTCGATGTGATGCATTCACGTAAAAGTAGGCCCATGTGAAGACAGGACAGGGTCCCGCGAAATCTAGATACTGGTGGAGGTGGTGGTGGAGAAGAGTATTGATGAAGATCGAAGACTAAGACAAAAATCAAATAACACATGTATCTAGGTTTTTTTTACGATGCATTGTTGCGGGGCACCAATGTGCACCCTGTTGTGTCAAGTGAGGTATAAAACATTGTCCGCACACAGCCATCCCCCTGTCTGACCTGCTGACCACGATGCTACAGTGTGCAGCCTTGTCACACACTGACCTCGGTGACTCACCGGCAACACACTCCTGCTTACCCGCTGACACGACTTTTGTCTCACTGTGCTTGTCTGCAATCCTTCTGTTTGCTCTCCACGCTCAGTCTTATGCTCCACATTTTTACAGTTTTCTCCCCTCAATTGTTTTCCTCTCACATTTCTGCTCCTACAGCCACCTCTTTCTTTCGCTCCCTATCTGCCATTCCTTTGCTTCTTTTCCCAGACCTACCCCAGTGGGCCGTGGCGGGAAACAGGCGCTGACAGTTGTATTAGCAGTTGATTGCGAGGTCACTTTCGCTCAGCCCCACTGAGACTCGCCAGCACTGCCTGAGCCACAGAAACAAAGAGAGAGGAAGATGAGGGGGTAGTAAATGGAAGATAACATATATGAAGATATATATATATATATATATATATATATATATATATATATATATATATATATATATATATAGAGAGAGAGAGAGAGAGAGAGAGAGAGAGAGAGAGAGAGAGAGAGAGAGACAGAGAGACAGAGACAGAGAAGGATAAAGAAGAGAAGAGGGTAGTAATGAAACTGACTTATGAGTAAAAAAATGTATAAGTACACAACATTTTCAAGTGCACTTGTTTTATTTTCTGCCGTGTAAAATGAAATAAAAAAAATTGAAATCAAGCTTGGAAGATTTTCAAGACACGATCGGTGAACTCCACCTACATATGTTTATGTAAGTCTGTTAGCTTAAATAAAAGGAAGTGTGATACTGAGTGCCGGCGCCTGTGGGTGTAAAATCTAATGTAGAGAGCCCTGCCGTCTCTTGATTGATATATTATCGCCATGGCAACGAGTGGGCTGAGAGTGACTGCTCCCCTGAGAGCTTTTAGTCACCAGGTTGCAAGAAAGAAGGAGACCTAGGACTTTCTAACTGAGCCTCACCACTGTCATATTCCACTGCTTTTCTTCTTAAGAGTCTGCAACAAAAATTAACCCCTTACATCCTCTAAAACAATTCCTCTGCAGATGTTCAACCAGACCCTTATTCCCCCCAACAAGCCGTTTCCACCGTTCAAATGCAGAAGCGAATGATGATTAAATGTTAGACTGCCATGGCTGCCATACTGTTTTGGGTGCTTAGCTCTGTTCTGTTCTTTCCTCACTCAGCTGGACATTGGCTTCCAGGAGCATGTGTGTCGATTACAAGGTTCTGTGGGTGATCTCAGGTTCAGAGGAACAACATGATGATTGCAACACTCTCCGGCCTCCAGATGGTGTTTGTCTTAGAGGTGTGATCTGAGTCTGCACAGTATTGACTCATCCAAACGTCTAATTGTCTGTATCTCTGCTTTTCCTCCTTGTCACTGTCACGCTGTTTCCCTCTCCGCTCTCAGACACTCGTCTCCCTGCAAGCTTTGCATACAGTGTGGAATCAGTGTGAACTGTTGAGCAAACAGCGATGTGAGCATTCCCTCTCACATTCGTGGATAGAATGTTGAATAAGTGAGCAAGGCGGGCGGGTGGGAGGAGAGGGAATCCTTAAGTGTCTTTGTTTTCTATATCTGTGTGCAGACCGGCATCTTTCAACCCCCACTATCCCACTGCAGTTACTTTTTATCTGCAGGTATCATTGGATACAGGTGTTCAAAAATTCACACAGTCAGATTTAGTTACCATAGCATAGCACTTAAATCCCCAGCCCACTGAGGTCCAAGTGCGGGGTGTTTCAAGCCCTCTGCAGATGGTGTCATGCCAACGCACCACCTAGCAGGGGTCCGCCCAACTTATTTGAGAGTCAGTGTGGGTGGATTCTTGGGTTGTTGTTTTGCACAAGATGTTTTATCTCAGTTTGCTAATTCTGCAGGGTGATGAGAGGCAGGAGCCTCCTACAGTATCTGCCCTCTGCTCGAGGAGGCATATCTGCTCTGGACAAGAATGTCATCTAGTTTTTCATTGTCCACTAGTTAGTGATAACTCCTCAGTTTTGCTTCTTCATACCCCTTCAGGCGGCCGAAATATATTCAAATGAAACAATCTAAGTTGGCAAATTCACTGGGGTCGGTCTGCTCACCACTCATAGACGTCTACAACCTGTGACAGGGGGTCATGAATTGGAGCTGTTGTCATTTTAAGGTAAATTAGAAAGGTTGAGAATCACTTATTTAAGGCATGACACCGGGATTGATGTGCATCCATTCAAACTGTCAGCACTAACAAGGTCAACCCCCTGTTTTGGTGTTACAGTCAGGGAAAATAATTAAATAATTCTCATTAACAACTCTTCTTCAATCTGATATTGAAGATAAAAGATGAGTTATTTGGCCTCTATAGCTCTAGGAAAACTTACACCAGAATCCTTAAGTCTATATGTAAATTCTTAAAAGTTCCCCCCTTAAGCTCCACTGAATTGTGAAAGAGTGAGAAAAATGGCTGGGAGGGTAAAATCCATAAAGAGTCATAATGCAAGCTGCGTTTGGTGTAATTTTAAGTGGATGCGATGGCCTCTTAATGATGCGCCTCCTCTGGATCAATGCACAGAGGATTAAGGACTGTATTAATGACCTATATAACATATCCCAGCAGCTCAGTCTTATTTTAGTTTTACTTCCTAAAGTACACTGCAACCGGAGCTCAAGGGTGGAGGGCACATGTGAATATCTTGTGACTGTGACTTTATCCTCCGTTCCACAGCCTTGCTATTTTCTTTTTGCCTGTCAGGTAATGTTCTGGTTACAGGCAGCCCCTCTGAGGATTGGGTAAAGGAGCTGTGTGTAAAGCCAGAGGCTGTACCATTACTGAGCCAGTTCTCTGCTTCTCCCTGGAGATTACAGCTTCTCTTACAGTCACTAACTCACGCACAGCCTGGTGGAGACAGAGTAAACTGACATGGGACAGAGGAGATCTGGGGTTAGAGAGATGATGGTCGACTTAAGACAGAAGCTCTGGTACTAGCACATGCCTTGAGAGTAAAACTAGCAAACATTGGTTTAGCCATAATATTGTGAAATTGCATTGCTTATTATTACACTGATGCAGTACTTTGTGATATAACACGGAAAATATGCAGTGTGGTGCTGATACTTGCAGTAGAAAACTAAAGATTCACATGTAGTTCTGTTACACATTACAGTATACCGTATATTTCGTTTTAGCCATGCTAAGGACGTAGCACTATGAATGGCAATGTTAGTCAGTTGGTCAGTCCACCACTTTAGTCATGACTGAAATATCTAAATAACAATTTGATGTAATACAGGATGCTGTAAAAACTGCTCCCCAGGCGATGAGTTCTAATGACTGTGGTGATCCCCTGACTTTTTTTCAAAGAGGCCCTAATATGCTAGTTTTCAGGGTCATATTTGTATTTTCCGGGTCAGCTACAATAGTTTTTCATGCTTCGATCTTTAAAAAACACATTATACTTCTCATATTGTCCATTGCTGGCAGGCCTTGTCTGAGCTTCTTAACTGCCTAAGTGGATTCGAATGGTATCAGAAGCGTTCAGCGCATCCCTTTAATAGGAATTCACTAAATGCATGATGTGCCTTTACCGGACCCTCTCAGCTTTATTTCAAATACAATCTCCATCCATACACACTTGTAAACATATTTCACGTGACCATTCACGTACACCAATGTAACAGGAAGCACATTGTCTAACGTTACTCTGCGGTTCAAAATTATAGACGTATAAGCTGGAAATACAGGAAGTACTTCACAGGAAGAACGGCAACCATGGAAAAGTAAGACCAGACCAGTTAAAAAACAAACAAACCCTATTCGCACAAAGAAGAAACGCTGGGTTCTTTTCCGTCGCGGCACTCAGAAACACAGTCTACCCAGTTACTCTGCTCCCGCACCTGTTCTGAATTGTTCTCTCAATGACTCTCCAACCAATCAACGCTTTAAACGTAAACATAGTAGTGTGGATGTAGCCTTTTTGTCTGCGTAAACTGTTAGGTGTATAAAAGTTATGCATTCTTCTCCATTCTCACAATGACTGTATTTTATGGACACTTTGTATATCTCTACATACAAGTACATACTGTATAAGACAAAAGGTGTATTTATACATATGTTCCTAATGAGCCTAACTCTTAACATAAACGTTACTACTTGTTGATGCACAATAAAAAAAAGATTTGCGTGCTGGTACATCGCTTTTTCCACGTTAAGAAAACATTGAGGGAACAAGAGCGTCAAAGCAGTTTGTCATTGCACTGGCAGGTTTTTTTTTCAGTGTCTTTCATAAAAAGAGCCTTGACAAAGTTGGATTAAATGACTGAGAGTGGAAAGCAAAGAAATAAGGAATTGACGGTAAAATCACAGACGGTTCAGAGTGGGTCACATCGAGAGGAGCCATGAAAGAGACTTTCGAAAGCATCTCTGCCCATGCACTATGCATAGAGGTTTTGATCTCAGTCTCCAGGCCTCATGAATGCCTACTGATCGTGCTGAGTTTCTGCTTTTAAATCTTGCCATCACATCTTTTTTACGATGTCTACTCAGTGGGCCTTGACCTGGTTAAAGCTATTCCCGTCGTGGTTGTAGTAAGAGGTATGTCTTTCTTTATTTGCTCCATTGCTGGCCTCGAACTGCCCTTGTAGTATAGTGAGGACTTCAGAGGGGCATATCTATTATTGCAAGGTTAGATGATATAAAAATACTAGTTAAGAATGTGTCAATAGTCTTCACATGAATGCTTCTGTGAGTATAACGTTGATCTTTATAAAGATTTCAATAGCTTGACCTTCTATCTAAAGTGCTAGACCTTCCAGACTGATACCACTCATGTCTTTATGGTAAATATGAAGGTGCCAATAATGTTGCTTAACCAAAAATAAATTCATCTACAACTTAAAAAAAAAATCACAGACACAGAAGCCAGTACTTCAACTTATCCTTACGTTTCTCATTCCTGTCTGTCCCCCGGATCTGTGAGATAAAGCTGTGTACAGGGTGGTACGCCGGTTGTCCCTTGTCTTTCTCTGGGTCAGTCCACAGCCTCACAAGGTGAACAACTGCCATTAAAGCCTCCACTAATGACTTATTGACCAGGCACCACTGAGCATGCTTCATACAGGGGTGCTTCAAAGGTAGAGCTGGCAGGGCTGTGATGTGTTGTTCGATGGGATAAGACTGTTTGAAGTCAACTCTTCACTCTGACAAAGGCAGACACTGTGCAGGATACAGTCAAAATAGGAAATGCCAAGACAACAAAAGCCCCTGAAGTTGTACACAAACCTTTGAGCATGATGTATAGGGAGAATTCTCCTTAAAAAAAGGTCTATATATATTGAGCAGCATATACTGTATATTTAGCCTTAAACTGTACTGTTTTGTGTATGTTTGCTGAATACAGCTTGTGTGTGTGATTTCTTTCAGTCTTGGTTCCATTTACAGCCATGTGTGTTTGTGTGTGTGTGCTTGTATGTTATGTTGTATGTTATGTTGTGTGCCATGTTGTGTGCCTTATAGTGCCGCTTACTGTATATTCCGGCCTGCTTTAGGAACGCAACCCGACAGTGGCATATTGAGCCTTTCTGAAGACATTTCACTCTCTTGTGTGCTGCCTTTGATGGAAGTGTGTCACAGACTCGAGATGCAGCCATTTGATGCTGTCTGATGTGAATTGGGGAGGTGACCTGGGTGCAAACACAGATAAGCATACACGGACACACACGCGCACACATACACACATTCTACCTAATTATCCACCCCCAGATGTTCAATTTTGGGATGCGTTGCAACCTTGGCCCAGTGGGAATCCATATAATGAGACACCAACAAGAAAATAAGGTTACAAGAATTAGCTTGTTTATTAACTGGGCCCCTCTTACCTCCCTGTACCCTTCTCCTGACTGTGGCTTGTGGCTTGTGTTCAGTTTAGCTTCAGTTGCAATTGGCTTCATTTTTCAGTCACTGCTCACTGCTGATTTTGGTAAAAAGGCCAACATTGTTCTCACAGCTATAAACCCTGTAGACACACCTGTATTTTGGCTTTGTATTTATGGATGCACTTTTTTTTCCTATTTTATCCTAAAGACAGAAAATAGCCTCCCACGGACAGGTGTTATACATTAACGTTTGACTACAAACACTAAACAGTGCATCTGGTCCTTGTGCATTCTGTAATGTCATGTAATGTGATGTAGGCTGTGTTACAAGTATACTGCTACTGTGATGTCCATATCAAGAAAAAATAAAATGAGAAAAATACATACAAAATTCAGGATTGTCACACAAAGAGAGAAGGTTTTACAATACCATTATAACGAATGTTGTAGTAATGACCGTGTGACACAGCTGATACATTAGCTTCCGTGATTTCAGATTATCTGGTTCTCTCTGTTCACTGAAAGGTAAGCACTGTCAAGACGATCTGCTGCTGTAACCAAGCAGCCGATGAATGAGCCACTAGCTGTGAAATATGAATGAATCAGCTGATGACTGAGCTAAATCAGTGTTCCACATGTGACCAAGAACTAGCTTTCCTCACTCGGAAAAAAATGACCGTATTGGTTGTTTGTCCTCATCAAAGTAAAATACAAAATTCAAAATTCTCAGTTTTGTCTACAGGTATCTGCATCAATCATGTCCCATCTTGCTATGTGAGCCCACCACCTGCTAGGCAAGTGTTATGATATCTGTCATACTGACTCCTGACTTTGAAAACTAGCTTTTGTAAGATGTGTTATCATTTATTAATCATTGAATTTTCTTGTGATCAACAAAAACCTTATGAATTAATTACAGCATATAATTAGATCATATCATTTCCTTCAACGTCGGACATATAAACAGGTGTCTGGGACATAACGGATGGCAGCATTCCAGTATGCCGACACACTATATGCAGTGGTGGAAATGGCCAGGCTTTACTGGAAAACCTAGCCATTTAATAGGCTTCTTGGGTGGGGTGGGTCGGCCGCGGACAGCATACGTTGACAGCGGACCGCATCCGTGTCTGGAAAATGATGAAAATCACTGAGGATGAGAAAGACATACTCCTGTAACAGCTTTCCGCCTCATTTCCACCACTGATTATATGCAGATTACACTGTCAACCAGCACAGCAACCAACACAGTGTGTGGATGTTGATTTACTCTATATATTCTTATTGGTGTACAGTGTGTTTTCTTCTTGGTTGGAAGAAAACCTTGCAATATAGCCATGTTAAACTTTACAGTCAACAGATTTCACTCTCCGAATGTTTAAGCGTAGTTTGGATTTTCACCCCACGTAGCCTTCTAGGCTAACACCCAGGTACTGACACACTGAAGCTGTTTTGGTTCAGCTGTCCACTTTAGATAAAGATCGCCAATACTGTGTCAGAGAAGAGCACCTTAGCCCAGAACGAGGGAGATGTCAATGCGTCCTCTATCGCTGTCTGTTTCTCCATCTCTGTAACTCTCTCTTTCAAGTTGCATGTGCTTCCAGCTTGTTTTTCCCCACAATGCGCTGAGTTTTTAAGACACTGTCGCTTCACATTTGCTATTTAATACTTCAGTGTGAGGTGTTTCTGGGTGGTGTTGTCGCCGCAGGGTCTGCTTCAGGCGCTTTGGTGACTTGCATGAACAGTAATTTGTGTGCTGTATAAAGGCTGATGTCACGAAATTTGAATGAATTTTTTTTGTTTGTAATCTTGTAATTTTTGTAAATTCATGTCACGGCTCTAGGTTTGACAACATTTTTGAAACATTGGAGACATTGATTTCATACAGAGGTAGACAAAAACTCATTTCTAGCCGGTGACTGTCGCAAGCAGATTTTGTCAGCGCTAACTAGTTAGCTAATGAAGCTAACATTGTCTCTGCGTCTCTGGCTGACTTTTTAATGTTGACAACTGACTGATTTTTAAATGAGAACCCTGTATAAATGGTATCATTCAGTGACAAATGAATGCAGTTGGTAAATAATGTGCTCCCAGCACTTGGAAGTAATACTAGATTACTACTGTAGCTGAATAACTTGGACATGCTAACGATTGCAGCTTGCTTTACAGATAACCGCACTGTTTTATCTGTTCCCTACATTTTTGGCTTTGTCTTTTTGGTTTTTGGAAAGAAAAGTGGGCAAACTCATTAAATGCAAAGTATCGCTTACTCCCAGGCATGCAGCTTTGGGTTTGTGCGCATGCTAGAAAACCAAAGCTTGACCATCCCACCATGAGGGGTTTAGCTCAAGCAATCGTCACATTTGGGTGAAATATACAGTGTCCAAGTGAGTGAAGTACAGTCAAGGATGATCATCAATTCCACTTTGATTCTTTTAATCTGCAGGTCAACCACCTAGCTTCTACCAAATCATTTACAGCTTTTGCCATGTCTTAATAGAGCAAGACAGGAGAAAATCCTGTTTTTTACATTGCTTCCAACAGGGACCTGTGTGATTTAGATTTCCTTCCTTGATGTTAAAGCATGAATAGGGTTTTTGCCTCCCCTCCCAGAGAGAGTGCTGGAGTAATAGCAGCTGTTCAGTCCTGATTAGAGCCACTGTCCTTCCACAGCCAGGCCCACACATCTCTATCCTACTTGCTCTTCCTCTCCTCCTCCTCCTTCTCCCAATCTTCCCCTCTCCCTAAATCCCCGCCAGCTCACCATGCTCCAAGCTGCTGCTTAAGAATCACAAAATCTCCGATGCTCCGTTCCTCTGAGACTTCCGCAACGAACATAGGTCAAACACTGTTTCATCTGAACACAATGCCCACATTACATAGCCAAGACACGGACCTGGATTAAAATGGGTAAAATGTCGCTTTAATTACACAGTCAAGGCAGCTGATGGTCAGTGTTCAGGTACAATTAACATTTTATTTCATGTAATTTACAAATGAACGAGAAAAATGCATGTTCCATGCCAAATGACTTGGAAGATATTTTAATAAACTCAATCTGGGAGTCCCCAAAACAACATTGGTTTGGCTGGTTGGTCTTGGCACATCCAGAAATTATGCTGCTGCAAATAAAATAAATAAAAGGCAGAGGAAAGCCTAAAGAAGAAAACAATGGAGAAACCAAAGAGGATAAAAGCGAGCAAGAAGGAGGAGTGAAAGTAGCTTCCTGTCCCTTCCCCCCTGGGCTGAGTTGGAGCCGATTGTTCAGCCTGAGTTTGGACATGCTCAGGGGTTTTGTGAATGAAATGGACGCCTTGGCACTGGGCCCATATACACAGCTAAGTTCTCTACTGTCTTCCTTCCCATCCCTCCTCTGCTGCCCTCTCTTCCTCCTATTCATCAGGAGACTTCCCAGACTCCAACATGTTGGAGTCCAGTTACCATCACTTAGCAACTCCCAGGAGTCACTGGCTCTCTCTGATGTTCTCTTGCTCCCCCTCTCCTGCCGTCTCTGTCTCTCAATTCAATTAAAATAAACTTTAAATTATCTTTATTCTGTGTTCTGTATCTGTGTTCTATTTATCCATGTGATGTTGAACACGTTATAGTTTCACTGGCATAGAAAAGATTAAGCAAAGAGAACTTCAACTGTAACATTGTGTGTATAATTTAAGATGTCATATGCATTAGTTACTTCATAGTGTTAATCATATTGCATTTTGTGAGGTAATACTGATACAGTATTTTTTATTTGTGATAGTATATTTACTAACTATAAACATGGTGTCATTTTCTTCTCCAAGTATCACTGCACTTTGTTTTTCTGAATCAGATTAGAAATATATATATATATTTAATATTTTTATATATATATATAAATAAAGAAATCTATACAGTATATGCATATATTATCTTTAAAAACAATGTTCCAATGAAGTGTGTATATTTGTGGCTCTAGAATAAAAAATAAATAAATCCCATCATGTATCTTTTCCTCTGTGACCATTACTTACTGCTTCTTCTAATTCACTTACTCAGCCCACATTTACAGGTAAAGCACGCACGCACGCACGCACGCACGCACGCACGCACGCACGCACGCACGCACGCACGCACGCACGCACGCACGCACGCACGCACGCACGCACGCACGCACGCACACACACACACACACACACACACACACACACACACACACACACACACACACACACACACACACACACACACACACACACACACACACACACACACACACACACACACACACACACACACACACACACACACACACACACACACACACACACACACACACACACACACACACACACACACACACACACACACACACACACACACACACACACACACACACACACACACTCTCCATCCATTCACTGAACTTAAAGTACTCTGTGGTGGTAATGGTCAAACTGTGTTCCACCATGTCACATGACATGCGGAACAAGCTTCAATGGAGAGAAGCATGGCTCCATTCAGGAAAGGGTACAAATTCTTCCAGGTAGGATGGTTTGCATGACTGAAGTGAAACCATAGTGTTACTGTAACATAATAGCTGAACAAAATATTGAATTTAATTAAAAGCTTTCCACTATCCTCAGTAATGATTGACTAATAGTCATTTTGGAAGGTTTATCTCACAACTAGATGTCTCCGAAACAAACGACTAATAATACAAATCTGTTTCGACTGATAACAACAAGATAATCGCAGCACACATATTTAAATTGACCTTAACCTATTGCCACTGCCATGCGTGCTTTCTGTGCTAATCTGGCTGTTGTGGAGCCAGCGGCGGATGCTTTCGCAGCTCTGCAAGTGGAGGGTGATGAAGATGGCAGCTGGGCTGACTGCGCTAGTTACACGCTTGAATGGCACTGGATATATATATCTTTCTTTTTTTTTTTTTACTTTTTAATGCAACAATAGATTGCCTTCTACTAGGAAATTAGGGGTAGGTAGATCTCCTCCGAATTCGCTAGTAGGAGGTTCACTCTGCCTAGCTGGAGGTACAAAACGTTGGACTTCCCATGGTACTCGAACGCAGCATAACCAGCAAAGTGAAAGAGAGCAACAATGACAGGCAGGAAGCTCAGCAAATTATTTTATTTGGACAGAATAAAATAATTGGTCAGACTTTTACCAGAAATATATGAGAATTGAATATTGATAAGTTTCAACACCTGGTGGATTTCTTTTACATTTTAGTTTGTCTATTTAGGAGCATTTTAAGATTACAAAAGAAAAGTGTAGAAATGCCATAAAGGTACGAACTGCTTTAATCAATTGGGAGGGCACTCCGTTAACCATTTGTTGCTGTCCATTGATGGGGGTTCTGAATTAATCAAGACGAGGTATAATGGAAGGGAGGGATGGGCCTTCAAAATGTCCAAAGCCTAAAGTTATATTAAGGGGCCTCTGGGTGCCACTGATGGTTGTATCTGTGAGACAGTATATATTTTTTGCATCCTGTTAAGACTGCACCGCTAACTTTAAACTAAAAGCACACACATCCTCCTTGTCATGTTGTACACAATACATCATTCATACTTCACTCTTTTCAACATGCAGTATCTTATAACACATGACAGCCCATTCCTTTTCACCCTGAGGCACAGACAAGGAGATATAGTTGCTATCATAAGCACACTTCTTTTATTGATGTGACAAGTATTACTGCATTAGGGATGTTTGCCTCCACTCAAACAGCCAATCATTTACTCCTCGCACTGATGAAGTCCCATCAGATGGAGCAGAGGCCTAGGTATGGTGTCCAGAGGAGGGGGTGGGGTGCGTGCTTGCCCTGTCAGCATCCGATCTTCCCTGCAAAAGGAAGGGTTCCCAGGATACCTCTATCGATCTGACCCCCATCCCCCTTGCATCTCTTTTTTTCTTTCTATCCTCCGTCTAACCATCCCCCAGCCAAGAAAGGTACTCTGCCGTGTGCTTGCATGTTTGTGTGTGTGCATTTTTTAAGGGCGGGAAAAGCTGACACCATGAATCCAGGCTTCTGTCTCAGGGGATTTATATCATATTGTGTTTGCCGGTGTTTGGGTGATGAGAAGAAGCTGTTTATGGGACTGAAAATGCTGGAATGGGCAGGAGAGATATTTTTTCCACCAAAGCTTTGTGCGTGCGTGTGTGTGTGTATGTGTCTGTGTGTGTTTGTGTGTTTATGATGACTCTTAATTTTTTTCCTCACTGTCAGTAACTATATCTCTCTCAGTCTGCTGTGCAGCCCGGCTGCACTAGTGCATGTCTGTGACCTTAAAGTACCCCGCGAGGCTAAAGTATCTCTGGATTATGTGTTATGGCCACTTAATGTGCTTTCTCCCTCTCTGTCCTTTTCTATCCCTGCCTCCCTGCGCCTGCCATGCTGACATTTTGATCTGTCCAACAGGTTTTGCTCAGCGAGCCTGTCAGTTACTAGCAGTCGGAGGCTCGCACTTATGCTCTGTGTCACAGGATCCCCCCAGGTTAGCATGGGGCTTGGGGCTTCCCCATAGTGACACGGTCTGATGGTGTGAGGTCAAGTGTAAAAATGTGATTGTCTGTGTGTGTGTTTTTAGTGAATTTTTTTGTTTTCTGTGTAATCCATCAGTCGGATTCCTGACATGCTTCGGGAACTGACGTTAGACCGTGCTAAAGCCTAATAAGGTTGAGTATGTGTACATATTTTCATATTTTGTGTTAAACATAAAGAGACAGAGAGAACGTGCACTACTGTGTCAGAGAGAAAATCTGATAAGCTCGTTGAAATCGATCCTCTGGTCTGTCTGTGTTTGCTTCACAAGTGTGGGTGTATTTGTGTGTCCCCCAATAGCAACCGCAGTGTCACTTATGATGGATGAGGTGACATATACTGCATGTCAATAATGAGCTCGCTGTTTTTCCTCTCATACAGTCACACCTTCCTCTACCTTCCGTTCAAATGAGCACGTAATGTAATGAATCTTCCTCGCTAGTTGGTTTCACAGTGTGAAAAATAGGGCACTTTTGAGGCTGCTGTGTGTGGGAGCTTTCCGCATTTTCCCTTGGGTACGTTCCCTAAAGAGGAGGATTAATATATCAATGGATGACTTGATCATAGTCACACATACACATGTGCTGGTGTGTGTGCCGGTGTGCGCGTCTGTGAGTGAGAGCATGTGCGCGGTTCAAGGGAGCCGCCTCCTTTATTTGCATGTCTGGAGCGAACATCTATCATCATCATCAAGGCGTTGCAAAACAGTGAGGCAGGCAGGCGCTGTCGACGCTCTCGGGAGAGAGACTGAAAACACTTTCAAACCTTTACTGCAGCGTTATCAAACATTTCCTAAATGCCTTTACCCCGGGGGGGAAAGGCACACTACACACACACACACACACTCTCTCTTACACACTCTCTCACGCACACGCGCACACACATACACACACACACACACACACACACACACACACACACGCACACGCACACGCACACACACACACACACACACACACACACACACACACACACACACACACACACACACACACACACACACACACACACACACACACACACACACACACACACACACACGCAAACAGATTCTGTTTATATCATTTTTGAGTGTATTTTTCCATCATTCACCTTGTCACACAC
The DNA here is from genome assembly GCF_963691815.1 of Echiichthys vipera. NCBI lineage: Eukaryota > Metazoa > Chordata > Actinopteri > Perciformes > Trachinidae > Echiichthys > Echiichthys vipera. The sequence goes on from NC_139844.1 coordinate 18,668,880, forward strand.
ACAAACCTCATCATTAAGATATCAAATAAGAACACCTGAAGCGACATCAAGCACTAAATAAGACACCAAATCCTGCTCATTAAAATGCTCTTTTCCTTCATCTACAGCATTTTTTTTGAATGCTTATGGCCAGAGAGGCTCGATCCATTTTTGGGAGCCAGAGGGGATTACTGGGCAGTACTAGAGAGGAGAGGGGAGTGCTGAAATGGTACCGTCTGATAGATAGAGGAGCGAGAGACGGTGTGTGTGAGCGGAATAGTAAAAAGAGCCCCCGAGACGAGGGTGGGAGGAAGGGAGCGGGAGCGAAGGAGGGAGGAGTGTGGTGGAGTGGGGGCACAGAGCCAGAAAATTGCATTGCGTGCTTGGTGATTAGTTTACCTCCTGGGTCTCATTCTCTCTCACTCCCCTCCTCTCACTCCCCTTTCACTCCCCAGGTTCTTTTCTACCTCTAGTAGCTTTTCCTTGTGTCTTTGTCTTGCCACTTTCGCTGCCTCTTGCCTCCTTCCATTTCCTCCGTCACTACATCAGACTGTCACTTCTCTCTATTCTCTCTTTCTTGGCGGTTATCTCGGCTGCCTCTCCTCTCTATCTCTGTCTGCAGCCCCCGCCCTCTTCTCCCTCCTCGCGTGCTGACTTGGCTTTCGTCTCCATTCTTGTGTTATCTATCTGGGCTTGAAAAATGCAGAATGCCACATAACCAGCAAGCAAGCCCGTCAAACCTCGGAATAAAAACAGTGAGGTGACTGTGTATTTTTTGGTTACTTGATAGTGGCGGGGGGAAAAAACTCACAGGCACATAAGAGATTTACACAGAGAACTTCCACTCATCAGTCGGTAAGTCAGGGAAGCATTTTAACACCATAAGCCAGCTCTGCTAATTACCGTCTTAAGAGCAATAAACAATAGCTTCAAGTGTCTCACACAGTGCAACACGAGTGCTGACACTGAATGGAAGCCTGCCTCCACATGGCCCTTTTTGGTTTGGCGCTCTTTGAAAAGCAAGTGGGTCAAGCCTTTTCTTCTTAATCCGTACATAATCTAACCCCTTCCTTTAGTTATAGAGCGACCACAAACACAGTACAGGAGGGGCGTGGAGAGATAGAGGGTGATAGACAGACAGCATGAAAGGAAGAGACAGAGGATTTTTACTTCAGGCTTATCAGGGTATTTCTCTACAAACAAAGTATTTTAAGGAAGCAGGAGGCCGCAGAGTTACACATTTCTGTTACTGTAATAACCGCCTTCCCTAATTCTACAGTACATTTGATATGAGGAGCAGTGAAACCAGCTGTTATGTGCCGTGCATTTGAGAAGGTAATTCAGAAATATCACTGCGACTGACAGTTTAACCTTTGAAAAACAAACAACAAATCAAAAAGCTATTGCCAGCCATGCCCTTGAAAAACTCAAAAGGATTGCATATGAGAGTGGAGATTACCCCAGCATGCAGTGGGTGAGAAGTGTTAAGTAACACAGCCATTTCCTTCTCTGTACGTGTTTAATCACTGAAACAATTAGTCAATCGGTTAACTGTTCTGATAATCAGTAAATCTCGTTTTTTTCCCAAGCAAAATGCTTAACATTTTCAAGTTCCAGCTTTTCAATTGAGAGTATTTGCTGCTTTTCTTTGTCTCATGAGATATTAAACTGAATATCTTGAGGTTTTGGAATGATTGTCAGACAAAACAAGACATTTTAAGACATCACCCAGGGCTTTATAGACCAAAAGATCAATCAATTAATCAGAACAATATTCATTGGATTAATCGATAATGAAAACAGTCTTGTGATTGTTAAAAATGGTGCTGTTTTTTATACAGTAAATTTGCAGTTTTGCAAGTATCTTTCAGTGCTTTTAGTGCAAAACCAGGGGACATCTCGTCAATAAGTGACAACTGTGTCTGCATGACTGCTACTCTGGTAGCCACAGAAGGCAAAAACAAAACGGCTGCTGTAAACATTGCTGTTGGAGGGGAAGAATGTTTGCAATGTAAGAATGTTTTGGGGAAATTTACCTTAAACCTCTTAGATTGAGAGTTCAGGCTAAGGTGGCTGCAGGTTTGGGTAGGCTGCTTACAATCTCTTTGTAATCAGTTGGTCAGTGGCACATGATGTAGTTTTAATTTTAACTGTTAAATCAAATCAATCATTTAATTAAGCCTGCCTTTCATTTGATTACCTATCAGGATATTGGATAGTGCAGCCACATCGCACTTCTTTAGCTGCTGATGCCCGGCTGAAGTGATCAAAAGCATTTTGTATCTGAAAGGCAACATCCCTTCTCTCTAACACTGATACAGAATCTGCACCTCTTTATCCGCATCATGTTTTTAGTCCATTATTGGAGAATGACCCCAAATTATCTTAGATCAGCCTGAATCTCTGGCTGTAGTCCATCTAAAGTACACACTTCTTCCCCCTTCTTCCTGCTCTTTTACATTGTCCACTCCTCTTCCTCTTTTCTATTCCTCACCTCTCTTCCATTATCATCTTATATCCTTTCCTTCTATTTCTTCTTTTACCCTCTTCTCTGCTTCCCACTCGTCTTTGTGGTGGCCCAATGTCACGTGATCACTGTGCAATGAGTTCGGGTACCTGAGGACCGTTGCTAATGGTGACAAATGACTGGCTGTGCAGAGAGGAAAAGAGAAAGTGTAGCCTATAGCAGAGGAGAGGAGAGCTACTATACATACTGGGAGTCAGTGTATGTGCTCTGTGCACAGATATGGAAAGCTTTTGGACACCAAGAGTAAGATGAAACGATTTACAACCAAGGCACATAAAGGAATGGAGTTGTGTTGTCACAGCAATGTTGCCAGCTAATCTCTATAAACATATTGTTGCATAAAGTATGAATGCAGAATCTGTACGCCATGGCACAAGACTTGGGTAGCCCATTTGTAGCCCGAGTAGTATTGACTGATCACGTTTGAGCAGGCTTTGGTTGCATGCAGGGGAACAGTTTGTGGGGAGAGGGGCAAAAGAAGCCGAAATGCAAACATGGAACCTACAGCTACCTTCTAACGACAATTTAGCTTCATTAGCTTTTTGTTATTGTTTATCTGCATTCATATGCATATATCTGTTTATAGAGATGCTGTCTCTAAACCCCAACTCCATTCTCGTATCTCAAGTTGCTAAACAATGACACCGCTCGGAAGTGGAAATCTTGAGACTAAATCGTCGATTGCCGATGGGTTACGAGATAAGTTGCCAGGTAACCAGTGGAACCTCAATAGTTTGACACCTTAACCCCCAAACCACAATGTGTTGTCTATATACATAACTTTTAACTTAGGTGCTGCTATACACTTTTATTTTCTACCTTTCTACAGAGCCATGCTAGCTAATTCCCCCTGCTTCCTGTCTTAACACTAAGCTAATCTAACTGTCTCCTGGCTTATTTTTTTCTACTATGGAAGAAGACATACCCTGCCCGACAATGCCTCTGATTTCCCTTACCCTAATGATAAGGGAATAAACAGAAGTAAGTAAATCGCTTCTTCTAACAGACAACATGAAATGATGCATATACTGTATGTGACGTGTTATAATTACGGTGATAATATTTAGTCAGGATGTCAGAGGTGGTTAACCAGGACACACTCCAAGAACTGACAGGGTGGAGCAGACTTGACACAGCATCCCTCATCTCAGCTTGCCGCTCCCCATCGCTTTCAGCTCACATCATGTCAACCCAGTCTCCATTCAACATTCCAGCAGCTCACATTGTAGCAAGCGCCCAGAGGCACTGGTCACAGATCGTTGTGTGTTTGTATGTGAGTGTATCTGACTTGCCTGTGGGACTCAGATCTCGACTCAGCCAGCCTTTTATCCACTGCTCTTAACCGCCATAAGGAGGATAAAGACATATCTGATGTAGGATCAGTGGTACACTGTTAAAAGGGAAGCCCATTGAGCCACAAAGTGTTTTTGGAAGGAGCAAAAATCCCTCGTCTTGACACACATAATGTCACGTTCTTCTACACCATTCCCAGAGAAGTGAAGATGATGTCTTTAAAAGATGTTCAGTTTTTTCGTACAAATTTGCGTATGACGATTAACACAACACTGAGATCAATGTTAAGCTCCCACTGGAGATCCGGAGTGATATTGTGATTCAGATATGTGTTACAGTCTACTGAAGTGTCCTTGAGCAAGACACTGAATCCATGTGAGTTTTAAGTCAAGAAATGACTTCCTCCTTGAAAATCAGTATCACTAGAAATAATAATAATATAAATGACAGCTACCTGTGTTCACTGCTACAATCCCTGTGAGGTAACAAAAAAATCCGATCTTGACTTACTAATAGTAAGCCGCAACAGGAATTTTTGCTTCACACAGTGTGGAGTGAGTAAGACAGCTACTTTATAACTCTATTAATTTTGACTAAAAGAATGAGACCGTAAACTAGAGAGCAACTGAAGGGTGAGAAAGAAGTCATGCAAACCTCCTTACCCATGCACAGCAGTCGTTCATGTTTGAAGCTTGCTGAGCGCTTCAGGCAGGCAGAAAACCTAGAGAAAAGAATTGAGAAACAAAGTGATCTTTATCATGTCACTTCAAGACACTTTACAAAAACACAATTGCACTGGAGAATCCTGGAGAGCTAGATATTGGACATATCATTAATGGTTGTGCAGTGAGTCTGTGCTCTTTCGCCAGCTGTGGCTTGAAACAATATTCTTAGACAACATAAAGAAAAAAAAACATGTTTTGTATTCAGGATGGGCAGAATTGTTGATATAATCAAGGTGGACAATGAGATGAAAAATCACCAAAATGGTGAAGACAGAGCCAAAACACTACAGGTGGGGTGGAAACAGAAGGGTAAGAGGCAATACCTGCTGTAACTGCTACCCTCCTCCCACACACCCTTCACCGCTTTCCTCAAAAAAAAAAAAAATCAGTTTCAAAGAAGAAGACAAATTTCCACACACAGAAAATGAATTCTTTCTTGGAAGTGAGGCGGGGTGTTCGGGAGAGTTATGAAAAGAAAAAAGGCAACGATACAGAAAAGAAAAACGAGAAAATTTTAATCTCCCTGATAAAGGAGGTTTAAACCTCATTGAGAGTCAATGCGAGGCCCCTTGGAGTGAGTCAGGGTGTGACTCATTGAAGCTGGCAATGCCTCCACCTTACACACACACTTTTCACCATACCCTCAGGCCTTGCGTATGTTGTGTGTCCCCCGTTCTTAGCGTTCTGCCAGATTCCACCTGTTAATAGACGATGCATAAGCTCTGCTTCATGCTGCTGTAATGGTGATGCTTGTGATCTTCTTATGAATCAGCTTATGACAAGATATGAATGCAGTCTGAGCTGCTGAGCCTTCCCACGAACATGACTTAGAAGACAGATGCTGTTAAACTTGGCTAGGTCTGTTGTGTGTGATCCTTCTAAACACCCACTCGAGGGATTAGTGTAAGGGTGGTTGGATGACTCATCGGTCAGTGACTTTGGAGGAGAGGGAGGAACAACATGGCCAAGTCGTCAACATGGTGTGTGTGTGTGTGTGTGCTTCCACCTGTCCCTCACTGCGGCTCCTTCTCAGATCTCAAAATGTCTGCTCATACAAACCTTGTAATTACAGTTTCATATCTGTACCTAACAGCAATGTCTTTGGTCAGTCAATTTCAGATGCAGGCGAATCTTTCTGAAGATGGTGTGTTTGTGATCGTGCTTGTGTGTGTGTGTGTGTGTGTGTGTGTGTGTGTGTGTGTGTTTGGGGGGGGTTAATGGTTGCCTGTAATGCGACAGCAATGGCAGACGGCTGAGCTTGGAACACGACCCCGGCACAGCGTTGAGCTGTTAGGCCATACGTACACTGCTTAACGAGCCATGAGTGATCGGTATGATCTCGCCACGAATAATTCATGAAGAGGCCTGTAGAGGAGCTATGGAGCTAAAAGGGAAGTGTTGTGGGAGGGTACGGGGTGGGGAGCATCAAGTGAGTGGACAGCAGCCTAAGTGGTACGAGGGCGGGAGGCGAAGGGGAGGCATACGGAAAGAGAGATCCATCTGACAAATGTGTCTGGAAAGGAAATCCCCCATTACCTACAGCACTGCCAAGCATGCTTGTATGTGCACTTGTGTGTATATGTGTGTGCTTATTTTTAAGAGAGTATTTGTGTTACTTCATCTGAAAAAGGCACAGTGTTAACAGTGTGCATCGCAATCGCAGGATGTGTGTGAGATTCTTGCAAAAGGCTTGCACTGTGTTTGTTGGATGTGTGACAGAGTGAGTTCAGATTTTTCTGACAGCCGTGAAACCCAAAGTGTTCAACTGTACAAGACTTTTTTTTTTGCTGAACACCAAGGGAATATGAACTAATAAAGTCTACTATCAGAGAAGAAATGGGTGGATGTGAATGTGTACACTGAGAACTTTACCTTTTTGTGCTTGAATACCTGAGCTGAATTGTGAATTATTGCACATGTAGTAGGTTGTCAGTTTAGTTGTTTAGATCAATTATTTTGTAATAATGATATAGGCCTAGTATTGACTTAACAAAATGCGTGCACCTGCAGCTGCTCCTATGGCAGTGGTGAGGAAATATCACGCCTGATATCTGTAGGGTGGCTGATGACTATAATTGACATGGCTCTAATTACTTTTTTTATAGAAATGTTAGCTATGTTGCTTTAGGAATGGAGGTCAGTCTGTGGGTTGACTAATTTGGTCCAGACTAGTGAGTTTCACATAAATAACTATGTAATTTGTCACGAATGTATAAGGAAATGGCAATGTGCTTGAAAAAAGCTCAATATAAAGCCAAGTAAATAAAAAACGAATCACACATTTTAATGGAAATCTTTATGCCGTGCATGCAAGTCGACAGATTTTTGAATGTTCAGCGGACTTGCTGTATCCTGACTAAAAAGACTATCTAGGCTACACTATCAGCAACCAGTATTTTTCGCCCCTTCCCAAAATATTTCCAAACGAGAGTTCCCAGATGGATATGCTGAGCAAATGCAAATTATGCAAATCATTTGCTGGAGTCAGGTTATTACTTTGGTGATCCTGACTTTGCCACTTTGACATTCGCATTGGTATTTTTTTTAGTTAAATGTCTCAACAACTGTGGGATCAATTCCAGTAAAATTAGGTACATGATTGTTTTTTCTGTTTCTTTAGATCCCCATTAGTTGCTGCGCTGTAACAGTATACTCTTCCTTGGGGCTGGTACAGGGTAGGCTATATGTTAGCTTTGTCATTGCGAGCAATGTAAGTGGCTTCCATTAGCATTTAGCTCAAAGCTCTGCTGTGCCCCAGTACAGCTAGACAGAGCTGCTAACATGGCTGGCTGTAGACTCTTGCTCTTTCAAAGCAAGACAACTATGGAGACCACGAAGATTACTGTTTCTGACGGAGACACTACAGAGCAGTGAGACGTATCAGTGGAACACACTAATGGAAACTGGGGGATGGAGACAAAGGGCCTGTGTAGGTCTCTGTGGCATGTCATTAGTGAGGGAGAAGGGTTGCCTTGCTCCATCTGACATTTACCAGTCCAACTGAAAATGTCATGGAATGCCATCCTTTACCTCTGGATATAATGGTGCCTCTTACAGCCCAGAGCTATTGATCCCAAAAAAAAACTTTTATTCATTCCTTGTTCCCCCTGTCCACTGTCCCGAGAAGGACCAACATCCCTGTGCTCCTAGAGTTCCTCGCCCCCCGGACGTTTCTCTATTTTTGATTAGTCAATGCATTAGAAGCCTTGGCTCAGTTGGTAGAGGATGCCAGAACAGTGCTGGGGCTCGAGTAGATCCTCCTAAGGGGATACTTACACTACACTAGTATGTGTACATTGTATGACAAAACATGAATGTTGGTTATAGTGATTCACTGCATATTTGTCAACCACATCTTTATATGAGTCATCCAGTCTCCACACTAGGTTGTGGCTACAATTGCTATGCGCAGAGGTTTTTTGTTCCATTGTTTCATTTCTCCTGCTTCTTTCTCACCTTGAGAGGAACAGATTGTCTTTTCAGGTTACTTAATTGACAGTTGGACTGACAGAGTGGTACATATAGAGGTTTGCCAACTTTGTCAGGGAAAAAAAGAGAAACAGAGACACAAAAACAACAACCTCCATTTTATCGAGATCGGAACAAATGTGTCAAATCAAAAATATGTCTAGATATTTTCTTGCTGTTGTAAGATAATTATTTGCTCATCCCCAAGAAAGCAAAGCATATGTCGAGATCATTCATTATTCTATGAGCATGTTAAAGTGTAACTTCAGGTGTTCAGTGGGGGGCAGAGAGAGGGGCCTTAGAATATAGCGCTTTAACATTTTTAAATTGTATGACATAAAGACGTCCCAACCCGTCTATTCTACCTCATTATTGGACTTGCGAGGCTTGAGCAGATTTAAAACAGTAGGGGCGTGTAGCAATTTTTGAACCATGAAATGCCGATTTTGATTAATTTAGTGAGAGATGTCAATATTACATCACAGTGCGGTCATATCATTTCTATCAATTGTGCAGTACCTCTTTAACAAGAAGTGAGAAGCAATTTCGTCTGGGGCCTTCCACGTGTACCGGATGTATTTCACGTTCCCATGATCACATTTTGCTGAATGTCTTGTCTTGAGTTACCATTGTGTGTACGGAGAATAGAAAGCAGTTAATGCTAAACAATAACCAAAAGCAATCAGAACCTACCAAACGATGAATTCTTTACAGTGCACTGCTCTCAACCTCATTCCAAATGAAACAGTAATCTATTCCTCAACAGCTAATGCAGAAACTAATTATGTTGAAAACCACTCATAATAATTTTTTTAGTGTTTTGTTCGTTATGCTGCAGTGAATTTGGTCTCACTTTCGGGAACTGAATTTAGATCCACGGCCTCTCAATTTGTTTTGGGTAGTGCTACCGTCTAGTCTATTTCTGTCCTTGCTACACTATTGTCCTCGGTTGACTGCCCTCACATCAAGCCCTGGATTTATTTGGCCACTCTGCCAACTCAGGCAGATAGGCCCTGCAGCTACAGCCCAATATGCAATGGCTGAATCCACTGTTAAGATAACTTTAACTGTCATACTGGTTTCAGTGATTTTCTCTGTGGGTCAACGTGTTTGAAGATCTGAAGTTGTTTACAGACTGGAGAGGATAAACCAAGCAAAACTGCAGTATTCCTCCTTTTTGTTGCATGGGATTTCTTTTGTCGGATGGATTGGAGTTTTTCATCATGCATTTTCAAGCTTGCGGTGTGATGTTCCTGCTAAATGTTTTCTTCATAATTACCCGTCTCCTTCTTCTGTGCAAGTTAATTGGCGGCTCCGACTGCAGCGTTACATTTCAAAACCCACAGCCAAAGAAGAAGAAGATTATGATCTTAATTAGCTATATCACAGCCCTGGGCATATTACAGTTTTGCCCAGCAGTACACAATGCCATCAAAGCAGTGGTACAGCTTTGATGGCAACAGGAGCTTGATTCAATTAGCTGCCACTTCTCAGCTGCGTTACCTACTGTCTGCCTGGCTTTTCACCATAATGAAAGCGCATCATGAAAATAGCCGGTCTGGCTGACAATATGGGTCATGTGGTGCACTTAAGAGAATGATCCTTGCCATGACTGCTATACTGTATGCGCCCTAAAAGATTCAATAACCCCCTGCAGAGGCGAAAGAGGGATTTGTACAATGTTTTTAATCTTGTCATTGTTGCTTTACAATGCAGCCATATTGTGGGGTAAAGTGCTAAGATATGCAAGTTACTTGGTGCCCAGGGAAGATCATTTTAGTTGGATGTAGAATGATGGGCAGGAGAGGAGGTGTAGTTTTCTGTAATTATTTTTCTTTTAATTTTAAGTTATAATTTCTTTTCTTCCAGCTTATGTTCACAAAAGTTTATGTGGCATTCAAAATCCACACATTGTCCAGTCCTTTAAGTGATTATAAGTAAGCTTTATTTATTGGTGAACATCTGCACAGCTAAGCTCCTCTTGAATGTAGATTGTTATATTTGACTGTGTATTAAAAGTGTAGCTAAGTATGCCCTCTAGTGTTATCAAAACTCAGCCACGTGTTGAAGTGTGCTGAACAGGGAATTTATGCATTTTCTTTGGGTATTAACCATGTAATATTGATGTCAACGAGTGTCCTTGTCCCTTTTGTGTCAATGAAATGAAATATTTATTACTGGATTGTCTGACTGTCTTTCCTTTCTCTCTCTGCAGGTACATCCGCACCATGTACCTCGGTATACAAAGCCACCGGCAGAAGGAGAACCACAGGCGTTTTTACTGGGCTATGATGTACGAGTATGCCGATGTCAACATGCTGCGACTGCTAGAGACCTTCTTAGAAAGCGCCCCTCAGCTGGTGCTGCAGCTCTGCATCATGATCCAGAGCAACAAGGCTGAGTGGCTGCAGTGTAAGGGCTTCCCTATGGCTCTATATGAGCAGCACAGGAGTCTAATTTCGTTTGTGTGTAGTTCAAGACATCACTCCTATCCCTCTGTTTTTGCCTTGTCATCCTGTGGTTATCGCATGATATATGATATGAATATTCTCCACCATTGTGTCCAATTTCCAACATTTATCTTTCTTATTATTGAAACCTCCTTTACAATTCCAGTTTCCTTACGCAATACAGCTCCACAAGGAAGGCAGTTCAATCATAACCTGTCTGTCAACCCTTCCCTGTCTGGGTGTCTACAGAAATGCCCTCAATACATTTGCTGAAAGGCACCATGCTGCTGCTCTGCAGATAATCCTCAATCATTTTTTTCATGTAGCAGGTTACTTCTCTGACATGTCTACGGTATCTACTAGTATTCAAGTCTAAAGGAAGCTGAATTGGTGCACTAAATGGAGACTTTAATGATCTTGATAATAATATGGCTTTCTAAAAAGTGCTGGATTGCTTTGGATGAAATAAAACATACTGTATAAAGTAATCGAAATGGCAGCCAAATCAAGATAAAAGATATAAGTCTTTAGGTCATGCTTTACACTTAAAATGAAACTGGATTTGTCCTTACATTTTCTGATATTTTAGATCCATCTCACAGCATCAGTCAGTATCTCTGAATCTTGCCATTCTTAGTCTTTCTCTTCTTTTACACTCTCTCTCTCTGTCTATATTCCCAGGTACTTCTGCCATGTCCTCCCTCCTGTCCCTAGCCTGGGTGCTAGCCTCTTACCACAAACTCCTGCGTGATTCACGTGACGACAAGAAGAGCATGAGTTACAGGGGTGCCCTGGTGCATCTGTTCTGGCGCCTTTTTACCATCTCCTCACGGGTGCTCTCCCTTGCTCTATTTGCCTCTGTTTTCCACATCTACTTTGGCATTTTTGTGGTGCTCCACTGGTGTGCCATGGCTTTCTGGGTCATCCATGGCAGCACCGACTTCTGCATGTCCAAGTGGGAGGAGGTACTGTTCAACATGGTGGTGGGCGTAGTCTATGTCTTCTGTTGGTTCAATGTACGTGCGGGCCGGACGCGGTACAGAATGGTGGCCTATTATACAGTAGTACTGTTAGAAAATGCCATCCTCAGCCTCCTTTGGTATGCGTACCGTGACCCTGTCACCACTGACGCCTATGCCTCTTTTGCCCTCTGTGGCGTCTTCCTGTGCTTTGCCTCAGGTGTGGCCTGTATGGTTCTCTATTACGGGGTTCTACACCCCATGGGCCCCCGGCTGAGGGTGCTGGCCAGCTCCTGCTGTGCTGAGCTTCTGTGGGGCCTTCCACTACCCCCTGAGGCTGAGCCTATGGCTCCCACACCAGGCCCCCGTGGCTCTCAGGCCACCCCCACAAGGGGTCTGGCAGGGGAACACGAGGAGTCAGATGAAACAGCCACAGAAACCTGCCTTCCGGTTTTCCAGGTGAGGTCAACAGAGCCTGTGGATGCTGCTGGCAGGCCCATCCGGCCTGAGGGTCCTTTCATCAAGATAGATATGCCCAGAAAACGCTACCCAGCCTGGGATGCACACTTCGTGGATCGGCGCCTGCGCAGGACCATAAATGTGCTGCAGTACATAAGCCCTAATGCCGTGGGCATCAGGTATAGGGACGGTCCACTTCTTTATGAACTCCTGCAGTACGAATCCTCCTTCTGAAGGCATCCTCTTCCCAGTTCTGTCACCACCTCTTATACACTACAATGCACATGTTTCCTTTCTTTCACTCTGCTCTTACTCCTCTCCAGATATTATCTCTTTCCATTTGACACTCAGCTCTCTCTTTCTCTCCTCTCTGATCATTCAATTTTCCTGCAGGAGATGTGTGTTAGTCAACTGAAAATCTGTCAAGACAGTCTAAACACAGTCATGATTTATTTTTGGAAAAAAACACACAGTACAGAGAGAAAATTATGAACCTACAGTATCTGATATATACAGAAGTATCATATAAATCCCTCTACGCTGAAAGAGGAGGGTTCTGTATGAGTGTGTAGATAACATTTGAATGTTTCATTATGAAATGTGTTTAATGCATTATACTGTATTGGTGATTCAACCTGTGAATACTTGTGAAGGGCATATTGTATGTCTCTGTGACATGGGACTGGTGCAAAGCCTGATGGGAATGATGGAGGAGAGTCTCAGAGGGGTCAGGTCTTTGCACATCCCAACATTTACTGCCATTGTATTACGTAAATTATTGAAATGTATGATAATGTTTACCAAGTCCTTAGCCCGTGAACTACAAAGCACTAAAATCATGATACTGTAAATGACCGAAAGGACACAACGATGTGTCTAAGAGAAAAACTTCGAAATGGATTTTCCCTCTGTGAGCTTACGTGGTTCAAGTGTATCCTGGCTGTACTATTTTTGTTCAAAATCCTAAAACGTAATCGCATCATGTATGGAAGACAAATGAAGAAAAATGAAGCACACTGACCTTCAATCAGTTCCACCCACATATTCAATTTTTACAGTGCAGACTGGCCTCCAGTGGAGGCAAGCTGTAACAGCACGCCTTACTTGGTCATTTTTGCCTGTGACAGCACAAAATCTCAAGATAACCACCTGAGGTGAAATAACACAATGAAAGGAATGTAGAATGTAGTTGAAATGAGCACAATGTTTTCTAAATTGGTGGGTAGAAAATCATTTTTAAAAACATTCCAAAGACTTTTTTTTAAAAGATTGTAAGTCTCTAGTAAAGGGTAGAAGGGTACAAATGTATGTTAACACATTTTTGTTTGAAGTGCAAAGACAGACTTGAAGGAATCCTCCACCATTCCCTTCTGAATCCTCGAAAGTACTCTCTAATACAGCCTCCCTATTATGTTTTCTTATCAACAAATATTTTAGGTTGATTAATATATGCTTATTGGGTGCAAAAACTTGTAATAAGTTCTTGAAAAGAAAAAAAAGACAAATCTGAAAAGATATTTCTATGCTATTATACTTCAGTGCGTATTTGTGTCCACATTTATAGTCATTGACATAACTATATTTTGCCAGAACACACTTTTTTACACAACAGAAATTATTGTACGTGCAGTGTTAAAAAGTATACTCCTCAACATCAGTGTGCCCTCAAAGAGGTTATACTCTTATATGGGTGTACAACTGCTCTGGCACCTGTTAGCGCAGTTGAAACAAAGCCAAATCGCATCTTACAGTACTGTTTTTCCAATTTATCTGCCCCCTTGAACCAGTAGAATGAGTCCTTGCAAAATGCGTGCCATCTAATAGGCCCGCTTTGCAGCAATCGTACACTGATATACGTCTCCCAGCTGAAACTGCAGGAGTTCTCCAATACACATACCCACGAAATGAAATAAAAAAACAAAACCATGCCTTCTAAGTCAAAGGAGCTTGACATTATTTCCAGAGGGCAACTGAACAATTCATGAGAAAAATGAATGCATTTCATACTCCAGTTGTATCTATGTACTCAAATATTCATCCGAATATATAATGTGTGTTTTTTTACATTGCAGTGTTTTGGCATGACTTTAGTATGAGGCATTAGTACAAATGCGCCCAACAACGGACGCCCAAGAGCCCTACACAAAACAGAGATTCCTTTCTCCTGGCTTACTGGCCTTCTGCTCAGCTGTGGCCACATGTGCCTGTTAACATCGTACTGTAAACAGCAGATCGTCATGTAAGTCAAGGCCAAAGGTGAGAGGGGTTTTTTGCCAGGGTTGGAAAAGAACATGAGGACAGATCGTGATAAAGGGCCTGTCTGGAGTATGGTGTATGGTTCCTTGTATGCTTGTGTGAGAAAGGTGGGTCTTCTTAGCACACACTGTACAACCTAAAGTGTATACTGGACCATCTGAGTGTGCTTGCGTGGTGGTGTGTGTACGCACGCTTGTCGTGTGTCTCGTCAGCCCTTTCCGAATGTTCTGTCCTCTCGCCGATTGTTCGGCTCCATCCTTGGTTGCTGCTCCGCCCTTTTCCCCATCTCTTTGGTGCTGGGCCTTGGTGCACTCCCGTGAAACACTCTCACACTCTCTGGTAACTGAACAATGGGGTTGAGGCTGAACAACTGGAGATCCTGACATGAGAACATGCAATGAGGTACACTGCCACAACCAAGAGCTTCAACATCCAGGGTCTGCCACCCTTCAGCTTAAAAGCGATGTTCAGCCCTGAGTAATTGAGAACTGTTGGGTCAGCTAGGGTGGAGCAAACATCCAACACACCATATGTGTAGATATACACGAGTATGCAAACAACCAACTTGTTCATTGTTTACCATAGTAGCCAGAGTAGTTCTTCTCTGTTGTAGTGAATGAACAGCCATGTTTAGACTTAGTCAATTAATGAATAACAAGTATTGTAAAACAAAAACAAAAAACTAAGCTAAACAGCCAATACAGGGGTTCCTCAGGACCAACAAACAAAACCACTGAACCAGCTGACTCAGGGGTGTCTCAATGCAGTTCTCATCCCCAGGCATGTCCTCAAGGGTCTCCATTTTTTCCTTAACATAATACATCCTGGACCACTCCTCGGCTGGGATTGTACCACAAAATTATGGTTTGCACATTTTTGTTTTCTTGGGAATGATAACTCATTCTTATTATCAGGGGGTGGGGGACGGGCCGTTTTTTGTGGTAGTTGGCTGCCTGGCATAGGGTGCATCCTTTTTAAACACTGCTGACCTTTTCAAGACCTGGACACATGTCCAAATCAGGTGCAAATACACTGTGATTCATTCATTTGCTTGTGTGTGTGTGTGTGCGTGTGCATGTGCGTGTGCGTGTGCGTGTGCGTGTGCGTGTGTGTGTGTGTGTGTGTGTGTGTGTGATGATAGTATTATATAGCATCATAAACAAGATTATGTAAAACTGGGCTGCATTTCATAGTGGTGCTTAATGTCATAAAACGCAGAGTATTTATGCTTGCTTAACTGTGTCATTAGAATAGTAGTTATAACAGTTAATTAAACTAATTTATTTCAATCAAGACTGCAAAGAGTCTATAAGTCTTTTTTATGAAACATGCAGAATATTTTGCTTATCTCTACACAACAATCATAGTTTTGCCACATTCCGTATCTAGTGAAAAGGTTCAGCTAGATGCTGGTTAAGAAGTGGGTTTAAGTTTAGTATTTTTCTTGTTTTCTTTAAATTATAAACAGGTTTCAAGAGCTAAGATACACAGGAGTGAAAGTGGGAGCCGTTACTATACAGTGTATTATTAAGGCTGCCACATTTTATACCATGAACAACGTCACAAAGAAATCCCCTACAGAGAATTGTTTCTGTCAGGTTACCTGCCCAACAAACAACACACAGCAAGAGTGTTTGAACAGCAAGCTTGTTCTTCTCGGTCCTTGTTGTGCCTTGTTACTTTGGGTGCTTCAATCCAGCCATGGCAGCCAGGTCCGCAAACAACAATGCCAATGTCTTTCTTTACTTGTTTCATGTGCCAGCACACTCACCAAGATGATGAAAACACCAAACAATATTCTCCCTGTCTGTCTCCCGAGCCCGATCAATTTCTCAATTCTGTCAGCTCACGCCTCAGTCGTCATTTAGTCTTACTGTTTCATCAAAGTCGTCATTCGCAAGACTGCACTGTTCCAGTGTTACAACTAAACTTCCCAGTGTGATAGAACCAAGCGGTGGGTATGGTGTGAAACCCAGTTGTTGGTTCTGTGTGAGACATTGGAGAGAAAGTAAGGCAATACTGAACATTTTCTGTACTTGAACATAGGGTTCCTCATCTTTATTACGTTTGAGCAAGCTGAATCTTAACATCTCAGCAAGTTACAAATTAGCGGCTTGGCCTGAGCTCAAAAGGGTTAGTTTTGGACTGTTTGATGGATGGTCTTAACAGATGCCAGCCACGATACCAAGCGATTTGGTCAATGATTGTTTTGTACTTTTGTCTATGCCTTTACATCTTCTTCTGTCTTGCAATGATGAATGATTTGTAGTGCCAAGACGTAAACTTTCTGTGTCGTTTGTCTCGTGTGAAAAAAAAACATCCTCTAGCCAAAACAATAATGCCTGCAGATGGAATAAAACACGGAAGACGTCAATGATGATAAAATGCGCCAAAAAAAATCACTTATGTTGCATTTTTGCATTTTACAATGGAATGACGAAACAGGCCCAATCGCTGATTCACTTTTGAATAACCTCATCACCTGGTTTTCCCACCACCTCCCAGCATGCCTTTAGAAGTCATTGTGAGGTGACCCTCAACATTTAGCATGCAAGTGCTCTCGACTGCACAACAAACCCTCTGATTTCTGCATTAATGTGTAGCAGCAGGTCATTGTAGTGTTTGACTTGGTTTAAGTCAGTACCTTTGTGTCATGACCATCTGTTTGACCATTGGAGCAGTATGTTCAGATGATAAAACGGTGCATTTTCTGTTTTGTTTTTGTTTACTTTTGATCCTTGATTTCATTTCTGTTAATAACCTGGTGCTGAATTTAAAAGGTGCTACCACTGTGGACTGCCGTTCACTTTTTAGCTTTCTGATAGCATAGCCTTCCGGTTGACTGAGAGGGCGTGCGTCCCACAAACTCGCAGTCTTAAAATGCTGGAGAGCTAGCACCTCAAATCCACACAGTTTACAGCAGAACTCAACTCTCAATGGTGCCATTTTGATTTTCCAACCCGCACAAACAAACAGCAAGTTCTCTGTTCATATACTGTTTGATACACTGATTTCAGCATACAGTATGTTTTTGTTTTACTATGATTCAATCTGCACTAGGATTTTAACTTTCTTTTCTCTGAGAGAATGAAACTGGAAGATGATAAAAATGCATCTTTTTGGCAAACGCACAGGAGCACAAATGTACTTCTGCTACTGGAATTTGGGTAAAAAAAATATATATAGAACGTGATTGCTGTGTTGTAAATTCCTGTCAGCTATATGTCCTTAATCTGTGTGTATCTATTTTTGTTGTTATTGTAGAACTGGCTGTAATATTTTGTTTAAAAATGGATTTGATATTCCAATGAAGCGACTATGGTTGTCATATTAATTGCTGCTGACTTTTGAAATTGTTATCGACGGTGTTGGGAAATATTGCTTTGTTTATATTCAATCAATTTTTAGATTGTGTTAGCTTGTTGGTGTATTTCACAAACCTATCAGGATACTCCCTAGACTATATGATTTATTCGGGGTATTCCAAAAGTTGGCACAATGTCAGTAAGCAAATTTGCTACAATCTGTAGCATCTTTATGAAAGTGTACTCATACAACCTACAGTATGTTGGGACAGAGAGCATATAAGGAATGATTTCTTTGTTGTTGTTAAATATAAAATGTAAGTAAATTGTTTCATGGAATCCCCGTTCTTTAAAAAAAGCAAAACTGATGTCCTATTTTTGGGAACAATATGAATATTATTAATAACATATGGTGCTACAGTTCTTTTTGTATGTTTTGGTTTTTAGATGAAAAGAGAAATATTATGCTGAAAATGTAATGTTAAGCCTTACTGTAGATTCATATATCAGACTGTTCATCCCAGAAGAGAAAAATAAATATAGTATTTGAAAGTGCAATAAATCAGTACTGTATTCACATGCACGTTTCACATTTCAACAGGTCTAAGATGTGAGCCTTCATGTGTCCTAATACAATGCTTTGCAGTAAACATTTTACTTGTGATTAATTCATTTAGGTAATTAAAAGGCCCACATACAGGTGTTTTCATTTACTTTGATTACACCTCTGCCGTTGTGCAAAATAAGTGAAAACACCTGTGTAGTTTGTCTGTGCAGGGGCTTTGAACATGGGTGCACTAGTTCAAAAGTCTTTTAGGATCATTAACCACCACTTATTATGAAGGGGTTTCACATTGAATCAAAAGTTAAAATAACTTGAGACCGTCTTTGTTGGAATTTTGATTTTGATTGATTTTGAACTCAACTACACACCTGTAAAGCTAACCTACTTAACCAAAATCATGCAGGATTAACGGGTCAGGGCTATAAAGTGAGGAGGTCATTTGGATCACACCCATTTTTGAACTTGGCCATCATTTTGATCTGAACTTCACACCTTTTAGGTTCCGTGAATGTATCTAGAATGGTTGTGACACTATTGCGGTGACGAAATCTGTCCACAAACAGACAGACAGACATATTATCACCTGGCAAAATGCTCAAAACAGCCTCTGTGTTAGTTCCTGCAACAGTAGATGTCTCCAAGATCACAGTTTGCCAGTGCAATATGATGCACTTTAAAATATACAGTATATAGAATGGTTACATACATATATCTTTATGCTGTACAGAAAAAAATAAAAGCCAAATAAGCCCCCACAAACCAAAACACAAGGTTAGTGAATTTGAATTTCATCCTTCTTTCCAACATGTTTTTTCGTTTAGCTTAGCAGCTGTATTTTCATATTTGAACACAAACCGTTAACATAACAAATTCAGACCAGACGATATTACAAATGACCTCAAGAGGCCTCCAAAGTGACAACTATTGACCATCCCAAATAGAAGATAGAATACCTTTAACCTGTTTTATGCAGGTTTAGGAAAATAAAGATATTATATGATTAAAAAGTAAATACCACTAACAGTTACTATATGTGTTGGGAGCAGCTTACCCTTCTTTTGTTGGCACTGAGGCACCGGTGCAGCAAACGCTGTGAGTGGTCTAGTTTCCACTTACAGGTCCTCTTGTTGTATCCAAGCATGCCTCTGTTTTTCTTCCACTCGTCTCATCTGCCTCTTCTGTTGCTGTCTGTCCACAATCTTGCTCTAGTAGAACAGGGAACAGTAACTGTAAACAGTGTTTCAAGGTAGTGACAGTTTATACTCAGACGTAAATTGTCCCTTACTCCCCTCACAAATGTTAGAAGCTAACACCTGTAGGCTTTAATAGAGATGCACCGATACGATACCCGGATCGGCTATATCGGCTCCGATATTGACTAATTGGCTGAATCGGATATCGGCTGAATGAGGCCGGTCCAGCATTCTGGTCCAATCATTTCCTTTTTATTAATATCATACACAGCAATACAGTTACAGCAATCTAGTCACTTCAATTCAAGTAATTCTAAGTACATTTATATCTGTGTTCATTTGTTACCTGTTTTTTTTAACAGGGCTAAATGTTTATGTCAAGCCTGATGCCTTCACTCACATGGCAAGGTATACGGTTCATTCATTCAACAGTAGGATCGGATCAGTATCGGCGATACGCTCAGCCCAGGTATCAGTATCAGATTGGATAGAAAAAAACTGGATCGGTGCATCTCTACTATTTCACAGTCTCATGTCTGTGTTTTTAGACTATTAGTAAAACTCTTGCCAGAGCAAGAAATGTAGACCTATTTTAGCAGGAAAGCACATGTGTAACATTATAACAGCTGCATTCAATGCTCTAGTTGAAGAGGTATGACTTACCTGTACATTATTATGTGATGTACAAAAGTGAGATTTAGGTAATAAACAACATTTGACCCAGATGTATTTTTTATATCCACTCACTCTGAGTACTATAGTATTACCAACAGCTTCAAGTGAAGGCTTGGGCCTTTTGGGTGTTGTTTTCATTTTGTTTACAGATTTATATGAACTACTTTAAAGTCTGGAGACTTCAGTCCTGAGTCCAAGTCATTGAATATTGTTTTACTTTAGTTAACTAGCCTGCCTGAAAAGCTGCCCGTGGAGTGACACTTGACTGCCGCTCCGTCAGGCTGCCCTCCGGTGTTATCACTGTCACGAAGCCTACAGTAGCAACTGTTTTGGTTTGTGCAAAGCAAAGCATGCTGGACCGTCAGTTCAACGCCCAAAATGGCGGCACGATTGAAAAGTTTTGCCTGTTTTATCGGAGTTTGTCTTCTCTGACATACCCTTTTCCTTAGCTGTGTTCGGGGCACTGAAGCTGACCATTTCACTCGGTCTTTTTTTCCTAATTGTTGTGGAACAAGGCAAAACCAGGATGGCGTTTTGCTATCAGCTCAATTTGGGGCATTACTTTACCATTGCTAAGCTAGGCTAAGCTAAGCTAGCAGGGTAAAATACTTTCAGATGAGTGCTTGGTTAAAAAGCTTCGGTAGCTTAGTTATGTTGTGTCTCACCTGGATCTCCACACCGAACGGAATATGAAGAAGAGGACATTTACATAGACATGGAGGATGACGTGAAAAAAGTGAAAAAGGTAAGTCGCGCAAAGGCATGATAGCTAACATTACTTTTTACTGCAAGTTAACTAGCTAGCATGCTAACTTAGCAGCTAGTCAGACATGGCTCGCTCAGCTGTTTGCTGGTTAAGTTTAAGTATAGTAGGCACGGTAAGACACGGACAGACTCTTCACTGAACCGGGGCTGACGTTACTTTAAAAGGGATAAATGTGTACGTGAATTTTACCGAATATAAAGGTAACCTAGCAACAGATCGAACCTACAGGATCGACCGAGTTGTTACTAATTACGTTATTAAACGTCACTTTCTCAGTTGAGCATGAGCATCAGGATGTTTTTCATTCTTCATAGGTGTTTCTGAGGTATTTCATGGGCTCATTCTTCATAGTTATTTTGATATCAACTTTTATGGAGGACTAAACATGACTTAAGCCTCAATACATACATTAATAACTGCATAAACAAACTGGAATAAATAAATAAATATCTATTAAATGCTGAAATAAATGAATAATTGCACGAGTAAATGGGATTAATTTCTTTATTCATGCATTTTATTATTTAAGCACATTATTTAACCATTTATTTTGTAATTTCTGCATGCATTTATTTATTCCTGTACGTATTTATACATAGATCAAGACTTAAGTCATGTTTAGTGCTCCATGAATTTCAACACTTTTTTCCGTTGTTTGTTTTATTGTTTTTTAAGGATCCCAATTAGTCATCACCATAGTAAAGACTGTTCTTCCAAGGGTCCAACGCAGACATAAACAAACATTAAAAAGCACCATATACATTGTTCTATCAGAACAATGAAAACATAGTAGCATGCTTTCAATAATATAAAACAAGAAACAGTGACATAAAATAAATTATAAAAAAGAAAGAAACAAACAGATTTTAACCTAATTTCCTTACTGATAACAGCTTTTTAAAATTTTCTTTTTGAAGTTTAAAATATTTCCCATTAGGTTTAAATATGTGTGTGGCGGGGTGTTTCAATATGTCGATACATTAACATTTTTTTAAGAGCATTGGTTCTGGGCAGAGGCCGCTTTGTAACTTAAGTTATTCAAGATCTTTTCTGATAGCGTGTGATCCTTGTGGTAAGTTGACTTAAAAGGAAAAAATTGGCCATTTTTATAGTAATTAGGGTAATGGTTCATCTGTTCTGGGATTTTTAACTAATAGGGTAATGCTAGTGTAATGCAGTGACCGTATACTCAAGAACTTAATGAAAGCCCCACCAGGTTTTCAAGACTAATATATCTCATTGTTCCAGTATGTGTAGGCGTGGGTCATTGGGGATCTCGGTTCTCAACATCAGCTGTCAAAGGAAGTGGTTATCAGTGTCAGTCATGCTAAAAGGGACTCAGCATGCCTGTGTTGTGCCAACCACCCTGCTCTCTCTTACACATACAGTACACTGCCTAATGATCCTGTTTCATATGGAGACATGTTCAGACACACAGCTGACATTTCTTTTGTCCTTGTGTCTTAGAAAAGACATGAAAGTGTCTTAGAAAAGACACAAGGGGCATTTTAGCCTCTGTTCTTGTGGTTTGCGTTTGCCTGATATCAGACAGCATCAACTGTTGAATGGGTGGATTACATGGTCTACCAGGCGAGGGTGGCTAAGGAGGAAACCGAAGGGCAGACTCACCAAATCTAGACAGGATATGGCGTGCTCTCACAACCATCTGAGCAGTGTTATGATTGTGCTGGACATTCCATCATGTGTGCCATGTCAAGAGCAATAATGTCACTTACTTTCCACCTCCTCTTGATGTGGAAAGAAATTTGAATGGAAACGAAGTGATATCCTGGTGTTAAGAGGGTTTGTTTTGGTAAGGAAATGCTTTTGTCAGTTAACTAACCCAAACTCTGCTTGTAGTTTGAGGCATAACTTCAAAGCTCTCACTCAAAATATCTTATAACCAGGCCCGTATCTATGAGCAAGCCCACACAGAACTAGCACTTGCCTAGCAGCATTGTAACTTTCTGGAAAGGTGGGAAAATGTATTTTTTCCTTTTTAATTTCGGTGCAAATCAATGTTGTTAGCTTTATGAAACCAATTATGACTTAGCACATACTGGTCAGGGTTGATGTTCATTACTTTTAGGTATTAGTGTCACCAGTGTATTCAGTTCTTGTATGTGCCACTTGGTGGTGATAATAAACAACATTTGGCCCAGATGTATTTTTGATATTCACTCACTCTGAGTACTATAGTATTAATTAAGGGTTGAGTCCATATGAATAGCTTTCCTTAATTGTTCTTAATTGCCTTCACAAGCTGCATAGTGTTATATAACACACTGGTTGTAGGTTGTGCTGTTGTATTAAGTCTTAGGTCTGTGATCAAAATGTCTATAGGCAGATTTTTTCACTGCGATAGTGTCCCAACCTTGTAAGATACAGTCATAAAACATTACAGGCATTACAGCAGGGCTCCAAAGTAACCGATGCCATTTGAGAAATTGGCAACCAATTCTCGGCCTTCAAACACCATAAGTGGCATCTTTCTCATTATCTTTTTAACATATAATCAGAACATGTGTTTATTCACATGCACACTGCATCTGTTTTTCGGCAACCCAGCCTGGTAAACACTTTTAAAAGTTGGTGTTGAGCCCTGTAAGGATTCATCAAAAGAAGGTTGAGGTAGAAGATGGGTGTGATCCAAGCAAGGGTGCCGGAAGTAAAGGGTTAAGAAGTATGGAAAGGGCCTGGGGATCAACACTTTATACCCCTGGCCCAATAACTGTGGAAAATGCAGTCACAAAAGTTTACAGGTTTATAGTTGAGATTAAAATTAAGGCCATGTTCAAAAAAATCATATATTCATTCAACCTTTATTTAAACTTGAGAGATCATTGAAGGGCAGCCCTAATTTACTATGACCTCGAGCTACAAAGAAAACAACAGATGGGTGTGGTCCGAGCAAGGGCAGCAGAAGTAGGTGGGTAGAAAATAGCAAAGGAGTCATTGCCACCACTTAACGCCCCTGGCCTGAATCGGTGTCATGACTGGTGTGATCCCATCGCAGGATGGTCTCTATTATACCTTTTCTTAGCTGACAGTTTGGGAAGAAAACAGCAGCTCGGAGGAAGGCTGGAGTACAGCCTAAACTGTCAGCTAAGAAAAGGTAAGGGGACATCCCTACCATACAACTAACTTGTCTGACAGGAAGAAACTTTTCCTTTCAAAATGGATAAAGAAGACATAAGAAAAACAATCGATCTAGGATGGTCTCCTAAATTTGGTCTAAATGTTGAATCTGCAATGTAAACAGTATTGCAGATTGTGACGTCTGTGGTTAGCATATAGAATGCTCCTGAGTGATGCAAGGCAGCAATCATCTTATCCCAATAAAATATAAAGATCTACAGTAAGTGAATATCACCACATACTCTCTATTGTCTGTCTTCAACACCTGTGAAGCAGTTTTAAAACAACCTTAAAAAGCCACAGTTTTTCAAGTGTTTCAATATTCACAGCTTGCATGTGATGCATCATCACAGGAAATTGTGGTGAGTCCTCTTCCTGTTCTTGTGCCTCGTTAAAAAGACAGAGACACCTTCCTCTGTGACGGCGTCACACCCCTTACTTTGTTTGATCCTGTATGTCTGTCACCAGTTAGCAGCTGTCACTGTGTGGGACTGGAGGCAACAGGTGACTAGATTAGCCAGTGTTAGCATAGCAACATCCGTGGCCAGTCATTGTGCTTGCCGTTGAATAGGCGACTCTTCTTGCTAATGGGTTCATGGAGAACGAGGTAGGCTTTCTGAAATGCTTTGAATGTAGACGCTTTGAAATGTTTTGTACTATGCATAGGCTTAGCTTAGCATTGACAACATTTATCAAGGTTTTACACTTAACATTTTACCAGTTGATCATAGAGAATATACTTTGCAAGCAAATCAATGAAGAGGTTCTAAACTAACATTAAAAACAAACAAAAATGATTTAGCTGTTAAGATGTGATTCTCTATTATGTTTTACACTGACTTCCACTGCAAAAGCCTCCCAGTATTGCAAAATGCTGTTTCCTTGTGCACATGCTATTGTTGACATTTGAGCAACATGTATTGGGTAACACAGAAGGCTGTACATCTGCTGTATCTGTTACTCTGCAGCCAGGACAGTTGGGAAGCAGGGTCAGCACAAATAACAAGACATAGAAGAACCACAGCCATTTGATAGAGTTTCTTCTGGGTCTTTTACACAGAGACATTAAACTTGAAGCTGCATTTGCAATTGCTTTACTGTTTTGCCTGCCCATTGCAACTGCATCATATGTATGTGGTTGATATGAATAATCCTGTAATTATTTACTCTTGCGTAGAAACAGATAATAGTGCCAAAGTTTTATAGAGACTCTAAAATGCTACACATACACACACATTGAGTCTCATTTCTTACTGCACTTTGGAAAGGCAGCTTGACAAATGTTCTAATTTCTCTTAACCCCACTCTCTGTGTCTTTATTCAATAGCCTGGTATCGTGTCTCCGTTCAAGCGAGTCTTCCTGAAAGGAGAGAAGGGGAGAGACAAGAAGGCCCAGGAGAAGGCAACTGAGCGCAGGGCGCTCCACACCTTCTCACTCTCTCAACCTGACCACCGCATCGACCCTGACATCCTGCTTAATGACTACATTGAGAAGGAAGTCAAAGTGAGTGTAACTAGCAGAGCTATAAAATCCCTATCCTCATATGACATATTAGGTTACGGTATGTTTCTTTACATGGACTTTTCTCTTTCTCTTTGTGCATGTTTTGTCCTGTCCAGTACTTGGGGCAGCTGACATCAGTTCCTGGATACTTGAACCCATCCAGTCGCACAGAGGTGCTGCAGCTCATTGACAATGCAAGGGTACGTATCTGATCTATCCTGATTGTCCAGTCTCTTGCTTTTATTTCAAAACAAGTTGGAAAGTTTTTCCCATAACTGACATGATAATATTCATTCATTTATTCAATATTCCTTAAATAGTTAATTTCTGTTCTTCCAAAGAAGGAATACTTTTCATACTGCTGTTATTAATATGAAAGTTGTCAGACATGGTATTTATTATTTCTACCATATCAGGGATAATAGCCCCCATTGTATGCCCCTGTGATTCTCAGAAGTCCCATCAGTTGGCAGGCCAGCTGACATCGGAGCAGGATGCAGTGGTGAGCTTGTCGGCGTACAACATAAAACTTGTATGGCGCGATGGAGAGGACATCATCCTGAGAGTACCCATCCACGATATTGCTGCTGTCTCCTACATCAGGGACGACTCTTTGCACCTTGTGGTGATCAAAACAGGTAAAAGTGATAATCAAGAGTCACCTGCAGTCCTGTTGCAACACACTTTAAAGTTGTAGCCAATGTTGTCCCGTCCCTCTGCACTGCCCCATTACAAATGAATGAACAAGAAACGCTGTAATAGGGTTCTGATAATGTCACATCCAATTAGTGCTTACTGAAACTGACATCTTTCTGGGAGAGAAATAATGTGAAATTATTTTGTTTCTAATAATGTGGCCCAATCCTGAGTTGAGTTGATGTTAAGTTGGCAATAGTTGAACATTTGAATGATCAATTTTGACTGTGTATTTTTGTGTTTAGCCCAGGAGTCAGGAGGTTCTCCTTGTCCCAGCTCATGTCCTGATCTCAACAAGTCTCAGACGCTGAGCTCCTTATCTGAGAGTGGGGCTGTGCTTGTGGAAGTCTGCTGTCTGCTTGTGCTGGCCGTTGATAATAAGGTATTGTTTTGTATCCATGGCAATGCTAAATTGAAATTTGGCGAGCAGTGCCTTTTGAACCAAGATGGAAAACAAATTGCATAACTTCTTTAAAATGTGACTGAAAGTTTTACCTCCAAGCCACCTGCAGTGCTGTTTGTTAAAGACCCCCCTCGAGGGAAACATCAAGTTTTAAATCCTGTTAACTTGTCTATATGGTGTTAATTATATGGTACAAGACGCTTATCATGAGTGAAATGAGCAGTCAACACAGTGTCTGAGATCTGGATCCAGAAAAGCCAGGGTCTCTTACATCACATTACTAAGGAACCAATCCTGTCAACAGCTGCGGCATTCTGTAGCATAACCATGGCAGCGTTGTTTGCCGGGGTTTGAGTCCAGATCCAGAATTTCTCAATGAGGGAGAAGATTGTGCTTCCAGGCGCATTTCAGGGTGTTTTATTTAAAAAAAAAATTTTTGCGGGAAACCACGTTACACAAGATATTAATCACAGTAACTTTACACACTTTAAACCGTTTAAAACAAGGACTTAAATGTTCGCTGGGGGATTTAAGACCTCTAGTAGCACTGCAGCTTTTTATCACGAGTGGGTCCCCGTTTTGATTATGGACACACAAGCACGCTGGTGATGCAATGGTGTCACTATTCAACTCATAAATAGGTAGCACTAGCAGTGACACGCTGAGATATCCTGCAATGTGCCAAAAAGGGAAGAAGACGGCAAGCTAGTAAGACTGAAGTAAACATGACTTATTTTTTGTGTACGAGAAAACTCCACAGAGCCCCTTTTTAAGTGTCACTGTAGTCTGAATCAACTACAGAAAGGATCATAAGTAGTAAAGCACTGTTTTGTACTTGAGGCAGATGTTGACTTTTTGTTGCCAGCTTAGTAGCAGTAGTAGTATAATGGCAAATGGCTAGGGTTAACCACAGTGTGAACAAGACCACAAATGAGAAATTACAGCAAAGTGATAAGAATTCAGCTCATTGTGATGCACTTGTCAGTAGAGCTTATTCATGCGAAAATGACAGGAAATGCTGTTTTCAGCCTCTCAAGCATGATATGAAATTAACCTTGGACTTTAAGAAATTTGGGGTTGACATTTTTCACTTTATTTTAAACTATTATCGATTAATTTACAAAACAATCAGCGGATATGATAAAAGTAATTGTTTGTTGCAGTCCTACTTGTCAGTCTCACACAGAAGTCAAACACTTTCTTCTAAACAGTGTCATGAAACAGTTTCTGCAGAAGTGCATTAATAGCTAACGTTGTTGTCTTTCAGGCAGCAGCAGAGGAGCTGTGTCTTTTGCTCAGCCAGGTCTTTCAGATTGTTTACACAGAATCTACCATCGACTTCTTGGACAGAGCTATTTTTGATGGAGCAACTACGCCTACCAGACACCTTTCTCTGTACAGTGGTAAGTGCGGGGGGGATATGTTCTGTAAATTAGGATTTGGTTTAAGTTGGAGTTTTACCCTCTTCTCAAGCTACCGAAGTTTCAGAACTTAACATGTTCCCTTTTTTGTATTTTGCAGATGATTCTTCAAGCAAAGTGGATGTTAAGGAAGCCTTTGAAGCGGAGGCCAGCACATTGTAAGTCGCAATTAAAGATTTCCACATTAGGCACAGTAGTGAAAGGACATTTCTGAAAGTGTTTTACTTTGTGTTGTCACTTACAATGGATGCGCTCTTCTCTCAGTCCTTTCCAGGTCCCTATGGAGGCAGAAGGAAACACTCCATCAGCATCCACCCCATCATCGCCTCAGATGAAGACCGTGAGTGAAGGAGAGCTCAGCACCACTGCTGCAGAGCTGCTGCAGGACTACATGACCACAGTATGATCATTTTCCACCTCTCGTTCTTTGGCCCTTTCTGTTTCTGAGAATACTTTTTCGAGCTGTATTGATTCTTGTTTTGACTTCTTTTTCTTCCCTTTCTAGCTGCGGACAAAATTATCATCTCAGGAGATCCAACAGTTTGCCACCCTGCTCCACGAATACCGTAACGGTGCCTCCATCCACGAGTTCTGCATTAACCTGCGACAACTCTACGGGGACAGCAGGAAGTTCCTTCTACTTGGTACGACCACTCTATTTTCCCCATAAGTTAAGAAACAACGCTCTTGTCTTAAAATATTTGCTTAAGTCCATGACCATATGCATTATACTGTGCCCCCTGCAGGTCTGCGTCCCTTCATACCAGAGAAGGACAGCCAGCACTTTGAGAATTTCCTCGAGACCATCGGCGTGAAGGATGGCCGGGGTATCATTACAGACAGTTTTGGTCGTTACCGACGTACAGCCAGCTCTGCCTCCGATTCCACCACCAACGGCAACGGAGCAGCGGGAGGAAGCGCCGCCTCAGACGAGGGCCAGGAAGCCTCCGAGGGAGATGAATGGGACCGTATGATCACAGACATCAGTAATGACATTGAAGCTCTCGGATGCAGTATGGACCAGGAGGGAGTGACACCCTGACACAGCGAAACAAAGGGAGCTTTTTTGTTATGTTTTGTTTTTTTTGCAATAGCAAAGGACACATAACTTCAGCCACTCCTCAAATGCTGAACGGATCAAATGAAGGGGGTCCTTAGCACTGACCTAAGATTTTGGTTAATTGTATTCTCCTCTAATTATCAAGAGGACGTTCCATAGTCCCTGCGCACTCAAGGAAAACCTCAACATATTACCACAAAAACATGAAGTCAACAAATGCACTTACGCAGACCCTGTAGATGACTTGCAGTCAGTTGGCTATTTTTGCATTTCAGAGGGATTCATAGCTCCTGATATATATTTTTGAAGTCTCTTTGATTTTGTACTCATTTATTGGCAGTATCTGCCACGGCTGTCAGCTATGTAGCGAACATCTCCAGTCTTTGAGAGTGTGTTTTGAATACCCCTCAAAGACTCTGGAGGATCCACAAGACGACTGTGTACATGTTTTCGAAGGTTAAGACTGAGGCTGTACTTGTTTGTGCTTTTGTATTACCATAGGTCAATCAACTTCATCCACCACGGAAACTTACTTCATTTATTTCACATTGTGTGTGCCGCTGCAAGTGTGTAACATTTTTTGCTATAAATATATAAAATTTTTGTTTTTCAATAAGATTCCTTTACCACTTTGTTTTACACTATCCTTTATCAGTGTTTACTCATTCATATAGTTCTGCCTTATTTAAACTGACCAAGGAAATGCTGTAAAAACAAAAGTTCTCATTCAATTCAAGCGAACGAGTGGGGACTGTATTTTGACAAAGCCGGTTATGGCTGATGTTTGTTTTGTTTTTGTTTTCTTCTCCTGAAGGTCATCTTGTTATGTTTTGTGACATTACATGCATTTGTCATTGTGCCTTTACACTGCAGTACTGCTGCAAACTGTCTGTCACACGCAGACAAGGTAATTACGAACTGTAACTACAGTTGTTGAGCAAATCATGGTTATTAAATAACAGCTACTTCACACGGATTGTCTGTTTTTCTTGTAAAATTACAAGCATTGTTATGCATTTTACAAAAGCATCCTTTTACAGCTGTCTGCTGCACTATGAGCAGTTTGGAGTGAGGCTAATCTTGTTTAATTTGACTTTCCTGCAGGTAAACTGACACAAGAGTTGATCTGAGAATCTGATTATGACTGATCATTTGCTTGGATGCACTTAAGCTGCTGGGAAATTTCAGTCGGAGTTTCATCAAAGAAATTATGCTGGACATTGCCTTCAAAGTCGAGGATTAGTTTTGTGAGTTTTAAGAACGAGAAATTGGCAGGACAGTTGAGCACATTCCAGTCTAATAAAAAAAACATTAAACCATTTCCTGTTCAGATCTACTTTTATATGATTTTCCATACAAAAATTAAAAGTACATAACTGCAATGAGTTGCCCCATTTGTTGTGGGAAAGGAGCATAGAAAGATGGATAAAAACTTTATTGATCCCGAAGGAAATTCAATTTTCAGCTGTTTTAATATTACACTCAAGTAGCAAGCAGGACATTTACAAAAATATAGAAATATAATAGAATTAAAGTATGAAGAGAATATACAGTGGTGCGATGACGAATATTTCAGAAAAAAAAGTGCTATATATATATATATATATATATATATAATGCAAAAACCATATGTACAATAAAGTGACCAGATGAGCCACCACAGGAACTACTCTTATGCAACTTCTACTTATTTTCTGCATGCACAGACTGGAACACTACACTTGGGTTCAAATAGCCACTCTGGCTTGAGACACTGTCTGCCTCAAACAAAAGGATGAGATAATCAAGAAGCTGGTGATCTCACCGAGCCAATTCTTTCTCATCCCACCATCAAACTATTCTTTGTTAGTTTGCAACAATTTTGTGTCATTGTTTTGGTACAGAGGGAGAGTAAATGATTGCTTTTGACATGGTCTTCATTTGAATTGAACCGTGTCTGCTGCTTTCTCACAGTGCTTGGCGGATTCCTAATTGGCCTCCTGTAAATTCTCCTCTTAATCCAGTTTTTAGACAGGACAGGATGATTCACCGCACTGCCTCATTCGATGCAAGTAATTATTAAATAGATCAGTCGGTTTAATTAAGTCATTAAAGGATCCCATGCTGACTTTACCAATGATGTTTACGATGACTGAAACCCCTGTAGTGCCTCCCATCCCCTTGCATGATCATGCCTCATGAAGAAGAATCACATGGTGTTTGTTTACTTGTTTCGCTGAGAAGATTGTTGTAGTCAGGAAGAAAAACTTGAGATTTAACCATAACGGTAAATGGTTTAAAGGTCCCATATGTGAGATTGTGAGATTGTTCTTTTTTGTTATATAAAGCAGGTCGAGTGCTATATATATAAATACTGAGAAAGAATCAAAATGCGTAATCCACAGAGAAACACACTCAGCCCGTTTTCAGAATCTGTGTCTTTAAACGAGCCGTCAGGACTTCAGTACGGTTGTGGTGTCACAACTATACCATCTATAAACATTATCAAAGTTGTAAACATAAGCATTCTAAATGTGTCCCAGTTTATTTCCTCTTGCAGTGTTGGTGAATGGCATCAGCTGACAGGAAGTTAACAAGGACCCAGGCTGTTGCCTTGCCATGTAATTTTATGAACATATCTGCCCCAAAGTGGCTAAAAATTAAAACTAATTCAAACAATTAAAAGCTTCAAACATAAAGAACATTGTAACCTTTGATTCATATCAAGGCCTACTCGCCAAATCTCACACAGCCTAATCCAAAAATAAAAAGGAATCTGCAGGCAAAGGGCTTTTCCCCAAACTAATATTCCACATAGAAAGTTATAGTTTAATCACTATTTTTAGCTCCCAGACACATATTAAATGTGTCCGGGAGCTGCTCCAAGTGTTCCTATGACCTTATAATTCTATTTCCCAACAACCAACACAGTCAGAATCAGTCTTGACACTCCAGGGGTGTGATTGTGTGGTCAGACTTAAGCCTCAGTAACGTGCCTTGTTTCTCCAACAAAAACAGTCTGTTTCAGTTCTTTTTTTTCCACATGAAGAGTGTCATTGCTGGTGAAGTGTTTTCCAGTAATTTACCGAGAGAGTGGCCGAACTTTTACTGTAGCTTTGCAAAGTGTCACAAGGCTGGGTCAGCCTCTTAAATGGGGAATAACCCATCAATTATAGCCTTACAGTGAATCTTTGCTGAGGCGGGATGTCCCTCCGCACAAAGACTCTGCGTGAAGATGCAGTCTGGGATTCCCGCCAGTCTCACCCTGCATTACACCTCTTGAGGTTTCTGTCTGGCATTCACGCTTGTGTTTCATGTTGTGTTTGTAGCTCAGAACTGGTGAGAACTGCGTCTTTGTGGTGTTACATCTGTGATGTTCCTGGAACAGGACGGCAGCTGCGTTCCCAGCCGTGAACATCAGAAAAAACAAGCTCTTGGTGGACAAAAGGTTATAAGATAGCAATCAACTGACTGCATCTTTCTTAAGGATTCATATAAATCTAACTGGAGAGTAAACTAATCATTTTCCTTAAACTGTATACAGATCATATTGTCAAAGTCATTACCATTATTTTTGTTCATATCCTAGACCAGCTAGCTATTTTTTTTGCATCAGGACAATTAAAGTATCTGGGCTTCATGCTTAAGTAGCACAGATAGTGCCTGATTTTATGCTTGTCAAGTTATTTTGTCATGCAAATGAGGTGGTTTAGGCATGAAATTAATAAACTGGCAAACTCCAGGGCAGCTGTTGGGCAGAACTGGAATCTAAATGAGCACAAAGTACTTCTTGTTTTCATTTTCTCACTAACAAACTATTGTTGCACAGCATTTATTTCATTATAATAGTTTTTTTAAGTCTTCTGGTAGAAGAACAAACAAAATAAACCATCTTGATCCCCAGCAGCTTGAAAGAAAAAGTGTGTGATAGCTCCCCTTTGGCAGGCAAAAAGACTTGTGGTTCTCAGTGGTGATATAAGCCCACATAAAGCTGGAGCTCATGCATGAAAATCTCAGGCTCAGCAAAGTCATTCATGACATGCCACTTCAGGCCCTCCAGATGGAGAGGGACGCAGAACTCATCAAGTGGGTTACGCTGACTGTCATATGCAATAAACACATGAACCCCTATGCATGCTCATGTCTTCAAGCATACCCCAAACCTGTGGGAACCCGGATTGTCCACCAACTGTTTACACACGTTCTAGTGCAGCGTGCACAGGAGGCTCATTTGAAGAAAGGAGGTGAGATTCCAAGGTTGGGTATTAGCACCGGCCACCAACCAAATACTGGTAAAATATGAGTAACTACTAGATTTGCTTCACTCACCACCCAAAAAAATGGGAGTCGTTTGAGTGGCTGGAAGATTGACAGATGGACAAAAAAGTTAATTTCCATCCCTGTGTGAGATAAAGC
This sequence comes from Echiichthys vipera, assembly GCF_963691815.1. NCBI lineage: Eukaryota > Metazoa > Chordata > Actinopteri > Perciformes > Trachinidae > Echiichthys > Echiichthys vipera. The sequence continues at coordinate 18,702,117 of NC_139844.1, forward strand.
ATTAATGTAATTTTCCAGCACTTCATGGAGTAATTTGACATTTTAGGGGTTCAGAGGTTGTTGTTTTTTTTAGAGGTTATTTTTATGGTAGTTTTTCAAGCCTTTATTAGATAAGACAGACAGGAATTAGGGTTAAGGAGAGAGAGAGGGGTAGACATGCAGCAAGGGGTCGCAGGTCAGAGTCGAGCCTATACGGCCGCTGCCTCGAGGACCTTCAGCCTCTTTACATGGGGCGACTGGTGGCACAGTGGTTAGAGCAGTCGCCCCATGTAAAGAGGTGACTGCTCTATTCACTGTTCCACCAGCCGCCCCCTGGTTTAGAGGCTGAAGGTCCTCGAGGCAGCGGCCGTAGGCTCGACTCTGACCTGCGACCCCTTGCTGCATGTCTACCTCTCTCTCTCTCTCACCCCATTTCCTGTCTGTCACCAGCGACCTCTTAGCACCAGCAACCTCTTAGCTTAGCTTAGCATGGACTGGAAACAGCTAACCCGGCATTGACAAAGTCCTCTAAAGCTCACCAAAAACAGTATATATCTGGTTTATTTATTCTGTAGATAAACTTTAATGTAAATAGGACGGTTTACCGTTTTATGGGTGATTATGTGTCATGTTTCTTTACAGTCTGGTACAAAACAGCAGATTTAAGATTTTACACTCAAAACACATCAAACAAACCACATACTGTATATGGTTTTATTAGTTAGTTCATTTGTGATTTTGTTACCTTACGAGTCAAGCTAGCTGCTTCCCCGTTTGCAGTCTTTTAGCTAAACTAAGCTAAACTAAGCTGAGCTAAGTATACAGTAAGTAGGCCTAGTTGTCCAATAGCCGTCTAATTGATGGTTGGGGCTTTGGTGAGACGTCGACTACGTATAGACAGCTGTTGCTTGCTGGGATATATCTGGTATCATAAGGAATGCCATAGCAACAGTGGTTACACTGTGGTACACTACATCTAAGTGCTATAAGATTGCTGGTTCAATGTATCTAATCTTCTTTATGGCACATGCCTCATCTCCCAGATCTTTTCATGGCTCAGTGAGCACTTTGATACGTAGTGTACTGATGAAAGACTCCCTTCTTGTGACAGGTCTCAAAACAAGGAGAAAACAGGAGTCCATTTGGGGAGATTTTGTCGTGACGACAACAAATTAAAGGCTGAAAAAGTAATGCATCTGACCTCTTCAGGGATCAATTATTTCCAGTACATTTGTGTAATCACATAATGGCACTAACAATGGCTCATTTAAGGTATCATATTTTTACCAAACCGGTTTTAAGGCATGCTTTTAAGGCATGCTCCAGTCTATTATAGGCCCAGTAACACAAGATCAAGTTGGCTGATACTAGTTGTTTTCTTGCCAGGTGGCATTGTGGCTCACTGTTCATGGGACACTGCAAACTCAGACAAAGGCTAAGAATTGTGTTGGTAAAAAAATGCTGTTTAGTTGTTAGTTGGTGTATGTGAGAGCTTTAAATCTGTGGATTTCATACGCTCACATTTCAAATGCAACCCCCACCCTCTAAAGAAATAATAAGGACAGGTTATCTCCAGGAATATATGTATCCCATCATAACTGCCAAAAGAAGGCTCATAACAAGATCCACAGAACCATGTCATTTAGAGATCTAGATGAGGTTTAATTCAATGTCTATCCATTAAACTAAAGCATGTTTTTTTTTCAGACAGACAATGTCATCTCAAAAGGTTAGTTCCAGACTGGAACTGGACTGGAACAATTAAAGCATAAAAAGGACAAAGCTCCAACAAAGAGCTGAATGCATCTTTACTTATAAAAAAAAAGGAAACTTCGGCAAAGGACTTGAAACTATTGTGAAGTCATGAACTAGTGACAATCATCATAAAGAAAAAATAATTTTCATCATATTCTACAAAAAAACCGCAATGATTTCTACATTGATACAACTACGCGCTAACTCAAATATGCACTGGGTATAGTACGGTGTACATTTTGTATCGATATTAAGGCATCTTTTTAAAAGCACGTACAGATTTAGATGCAGAACATGAAAAGAACAACGTTCTTGACTATAACTGAACACATCATACAGAGAGGTCTGTATATACAGTAAGAACATATTTAAATATTTAATCCTGAAACCACGAAAGCCCCAGCAAACAACCAAAGTTTATAGAAATGTACTGGGTGACAGTATAACAGATGAGGCTTAAAAAGTGGACCGAAATAAGCTTGAGATTGCTTTACTGTAGTTTAAAAACACCCAGAATTCTGCTTCCAGTCATGATGGCCTAAAGGTCTAAATTCTGCTGCGGTTTTAAAGACAGAGGTTTCTGTATATAGCTGCATGTATAGTTTAGTGGCAAACACACTACATATGTACCGACTACACTAAAAATGCTTCTTTCTAAATAATACACATTACCTAAATCTCTCTTTTTGATTATAGGGACTGGGAAACAGGGTTTACATCTCCATTCTCCATTCTCCATGTCATTCTCACGACATGGTGGTCAAAAGGATTTCACCACAATCTAACAAATGTCCAGGACTGTCTTGTTGCGATGGAGCAAGGTTAACATTAGACAGGCTGTTCTGTTTTCAGGATTTCCTGCCCGGAGAGACGTCGCTGCCTCTAGCAGAGGGAGAAACGTCGAGAGTTAATGTTCATCTTGGTGACGCCGATGAGTCTCAGCGGGGCAGAGAGGCCGAGCCCCGGGGTGACCGGACATTCACACAGCAGGTCCGACAGCTCGTCCCGCTCCTCGAGACCAAAGGTGGCGTCGTTGAGCATCCGCCGATGCAGGTGGCACGTCTGCTCTATCTTCAATTTGTTGATGTCGTTGCGGAGCCGCATGAGCTGCCTCGCCAGCTGCTGGTCCTGCAATCGCATGTCTGTCTGATGGAGAAAGACGAAAAACAGCGGGGCTCAAACATCCTGCTGATTAATTGATCACTTTATCAACTAGAATTTTGATAAAATAATGTTTGAGTTATGTAAAAATACCCCAAAAAATACACTATTCTTTTGGCTGAGTAAATCATTCTTAATACATTTAAGACAAATAGGACCATAACAAAAAACTATATAAGGTTGTTGGTTTTACTGTAACTAAGCGAGTTTTCAAAATGTTTGTTAACAGATTTCGTTACCTTCGGACAGAGCCAGGCTAGCTGTAACCTCCTGTTTCCAGTCTTTGTGCTAAGCTAACCTGATAGTTACTAATAGTTAATAATAGTTTCCTGGCTGTAGCTGAATTTTACCGTACAGACATGAGCGTAGTATCAGTCTTCCCATCTAACCCTCAGCAGGAAACAGATAAGCCTTCTCCCCTATACACTATTCCTTTAAACACATTTTTAGTTTTACGCTGAACTTTTTTACCTCTAAGTTTGATTTCAACAACAATTTACACAGTGGAGGTCCCTGGTCCTTGGTCCCTGGTCCTTGTTGTGTAACACAATCCCCAAAAGAAAACTCACAGTGGGACATCCACAAACAAGTTTTCTCATCATAAGCTGTCTGAATTTTAGTGTTTTTCTGTGCAAAGATCAGAATCATCACTCTCGTCCACTGTCTTTGTGCAAAACGTTTGTGGACACATATTGTGTGAGTATAATTCTGCCTCTGACAGTGCCCCTTTGCGTGCTCAGTCCAGGCTTATGAACCGTGGGTTAATGTGCGGAGTAATTGAGCAGAGTAAAAATGATTACACTTGCAGAAACTAAATGTCTAATGCTATTGCCTGATTTCCAAATCAATCTCACTCATTAATGTGAACTTGTTTCTTCTGGCCACTAATTAATTCTAATTAGCTAAGAAGGAACTTATTTTCCATTTTGGCCTTTGGTCCCATATTGTATTCATTTTCAGGTTTTTACTTGTATTTTGGTTTCTACTGGAACATGTTCACATGCTTTAATGTTCCAAAAACATTTTTTTTTCTCATACTGTCTTTCTAATACCTGTATTTACCCTCTGTCTGAAACGCTCTGTTTTAGTGTCTGTCTCTTTAACCCCCCCGAGTCTGCTCTGATTGGTCAGCATTTTCAGGTATTCAGTAACTGTGCTCTCTGCGTCTCTACACCATCACTGCAGCCGGGGAATGACTGAAATGGCACTGTATACCTATATATAGTATAGTTGTGACATCACAGCCATACAGAGTTTCTGAATGTTAGCTTGCTTGCTAATGTTAGCACGCTTGCTAATGTTAGCTCACTGAAACCTAAGCTGGCTATGGCTCGACTGCACGGCATGGATCCGCCGTCGGTTTGCGAGCGATTTGCAGCAAGCTAGCGTAATTATGATTGTAATTTATTTTACAGCCTTATACTGACTGATTGTTTTAGCCGATACTCACTCCCGGCTATGAAGTGTGCTAAACAAAATAAAATAATATACAGATGCCAAAGTTTTAGTAAACTGCTCCACATTCCAAAGATAGATGATAAAACATTTGTGCATTGTAAAGTATTTAAGGAAGGTCTCACCAGTTCTCTCCTCAGCCAACTGAGAGCTTCATCGATGTTCTCAAATCCCTTCAGTACACCTGATGGCAGCTTGCGGTTAATCACATCAGGCTTCACTAAAGTCTCTTTGGGGGTGCCTACACTCCCTTCAGGCTCCATTTGGATCGGGCCTTTTCCGGTTCCAGACTCTCTGGCGCTTTCTGCCTCGAGCCGTTCTTTCCACTCCAGGTAAGAAGGTCTCCGGGTCTCCAATCGTAGTTTCTCCGTCAAGGCCTTCAAGTTCATGAGGTGGTCATCAGTAGGTAAATCCATGTCTTCCCCACATTCTGCTTCCTCCAGGACACTACTCTTATTTACAATAATGTGAGGAGCTAAGGGAGCGTCCATCATTAATCTGCTTAATACAAATAGCTCCTTAAAAATGTGTCAAGAATAATAACAGATAAAGATATCTGCTCTTCATTTGTAGCCTCTTGTGTTGTTACAAATGAACATAGTTGTACTTTTTTGTCTTTACTGCGTCCACTGTCTTTGTTGGGAAAGTCAATCTTTAAAAATTATTTGAAATCATCGTTGATGTTTCGGAAGCAAAGCATCTTTAGATCTGCAAAGGAGAAAAGTTATAAAACATTTGCTGACTATGATACACCACTGACAACCACATCCAAATGACAAGAGACAAAACTAACCTGACATCTGACAAGAAAGACTGCACCCCAACTGTGCCATGACAGGCTCAGTTGGTAGATTATGAATGGCTGGATTATGTCTTAGAAAGATTGAATGATGAGTGTAATGAAAGTTCATGTTCTCTTTCATTCTGTAAAGTGATTTAGAGTGAGCATTTGGCTTCTCGTATATCAAGGATCAGCACACTGTGGGAGCATAGAGCACACCTCCAGGATTTTCATTTAACAGGAACTAATTGTTTCCACAGCAACGACACAGCCACTGTAAATTTATCAGCAATTTTCCACCTGCCATCTGTTGGGCTTATTGCCTTAAACAACCTGTGACAGACAACTGGCAGTGGGGCACCATCTTTCTCTAACAAATATACATTAAATAAATTATGCATCATGAACATTATGGGCATATTTAAGTACTTCTCATCAGACATGGGAAGCATTTTTAATTTATTAACAGATTTTTTTTCAAAAAACACACAATTCAACAATGTGCATTTTGACTCTCAGGCAGCAATTAACAGCATTTAACAGCCACATGCTGCTCACATGCTCACAATGACAATGCTAACCATGGTCACCATCTTATTTTAGTGTGCTAGCACGCTAACATTTGCACTTAACGCAAAGTACAACTGAGGCTAATAGGAATATCATTAGTTTTGCAGGTGTTTTTTCATTCATAAACCAAAGTATTGGACCAAGTTACATTTTGACCTGATGGTTGTGTTTACAATTTAGAGTGTAATCAATGGAATCCTGAGGAGGGCATGAATGTCTGTAAATTTCTCTATCCACTATCCATCCAATAGTTATCTTTAACTTGTTGACATTGTGGTGTTGCTAACCTTATACAGGAAGATTCGGGAGATGACTAAAGTTAGTAGGATTGTACCTCTGGTGACCATGCATGTCTGGTACAAAGATCCACAGAAATCTATTCAATAGGTGTTGACATATTTTAGTCTGTGGAACAAAGTGGTGGATCGACCTGCCGACTAACATTACAGTCCAATGCAGCTAGCATGGCTAAAAAGTTAAATCACATAACATTTTTTAAGGACCACGGGCTGGAAGATATGGCATCCAAATCTCTGTTTAGAAACACTAGAGTGAGTCTGGAGGCCACAGGGAAGACTTACTCTGGAAATAAAGTCACAAACTAAATCTTTAGTGCATATTCCTAAACGATACAGCAAATAACAGCGTCAACAGTGGCAGCAAAAGCTCTGCCCAGTGTCCTTACAAAGTCTTCAAGGACTGAATATGTGGTTTATGCTCAGCTATTCCATAATGGGCACAGCAGACCAACAGTGAAGTCATTGCCCTGTTGTATCTAATGATAGGCTTGGCTGTTCTGCAAGGTAAAATAGACCTCCGACTGTGCAGAGTAGCTGATTTACTGTATGAATGCTCAGGAATGGATCTTCTCCGTTTTCTCTAAATTAGTGGGTCTCTCTCTGGAGACCACATTGTGACAGGAATAAAGGACGGGCAAAATCCATGCCATATGCATTTTTAAAGAGCTTCTAAAGACCCTGTACAGTAAGGAATTAATTTATATTGTGAATAGCACTGCAGAGCGAAGAGGTTTAGAAAGAAGGGGGAAAAGTGTGTACGCATAGTGGGCTTTGATCGCAATTATAAAGACATAAAGGGTTTAGAATCATAACTGCAAAATCCACAAACCAGCCGCTTGTTGGCTGCTTAAACATTTTGTGGAGGCACTTTTGGTGAACCCGGCCACTTTTGAATATACCAGCAGGAAATCTTTATCTTAAACCCGTGGTAGGCTGTTTATTTTGGGCGATGTTGGGCAAAAGTCCATAATAATCTTGTTAAAGTGACTTCTGCACCTCCTCTTGGCTCTGTTTTCAGGCTTTAGAAAATCTAGCCTGTGACAGGAGACTTTGGCCAACCACAGGTCATTTCAGAGAGAGAGAGAGAAAGAGAGAGAGAGAGAGTTTCTATTGGCTCAGGACAAAGAGGGGGGAGCTGCAGGAAGAGGTCTCACTCTTGTGCAAATTCTGTCATTTTGGGGGGGCTTTTTTAACTACTGCAGCAAAACTTACATCCTGAATATCCAATGCAGTCTGGGACAAATACAAACAAATCTTGGTGTGGAAAAAGGACCATTCATTGCCATCGTCCATATGTATCAACTGGCATCCAAATCACCAAACATCACCCATTTATTCCTCTGGTTTTGAGGCAGCAGAATTTGATTGCTGGGAAACGTCCAGTCGCAGTGTTACCTCACAAATAAAATGTATTGTGTGGTGTAATAGAATGTCAAACCCTGGTTCAGCAAAAGAATTTTAAAAAGTCTGGCTCACCTGTCTGGCACCCGCAGGCATGTCTACTGTATGGCAACCATTACTGTAGATCAACTAATCGGTCTCTAGTGTGCATCTCAGTCATTTCCATTATAAGGCTTTACATTTCTAACTGGAGATTTGATTATGTACTAAATTAATAGTAGAGCAAAGTAGAGAATATATGAGCATTATCCACATCACAAGCATGATGACAAGGTGACTCAACGAGACCAGCAGCCTAACACTAAAGCTATTCATAAAGGTAAACACTCAACTGCTGTGGCACATTGGATTCCCTCGTTATGGCAACATAAACTTAATCAAACAGTCTGGATCAAAATGGGGCACATTAACAGACCGACCCAACCACAGATAAAGAGAAAATCCATACTTTATATCCACATCAACAGGTGTTTTTTTCCCTGGTTGCATATGGAATTAAACACAGATCACATATGAGGAGCCTAAAATACTTAACTACAAACATCTACTGTGACAGTCTTTGTGGCCATCAAACATGATTCCCTATGTTCATGATCTAACCACAGCTAAGTTATTACTCTAATACATGCTGGAATTATATGTCTGCATAGCTGTGGGATGGTTAGTCGGGAATAAAACACACATACACACACATTAGTAAGAATTATGTTCCTCTAAACTTTTTATGGGTGAAAGACACATCAACACAAAACACTGCTACTGCAAATAACTGCAACACAACTTGATGCCTTTTTCCCCATTTCTAATTTTACATATGCACTTGACCTTATTTTTAAGTTGTGGTTAAGTTTACTCCTTCATATTCTTTTACATGTATTCATAAATAATGCACATACCATGCTACGGCTATAGTTGTAGGGATAGACCCTACAGAAAGGCTAAACCGAGTGATAACCGCGTCCGCATGTGCTGACGTTCGTTTTAACCTCTTGTTGCTTTCTTGACACCGCGCTGCGCTGCGGAGTGATACACCGGCGGCATCTTCTGAGAGACTGTAATTCAAACTGCGTGTGGCTCGTTTACCTTGCACCCTGCGGTCCGACTTGCAGTCCAAGCAGCGACGACAGTGAAGTCCATCTGGAGCCCGCTCTCTCTCTCTCTCATATCAGCCCTAGCAGCTCCACGGTCCACTTGTTTATGAGCGGAGAGCGACCGGAGGAGGGGCGGGGAGGTTGCGTCAGGTTTTGGTTGCTTGGAGACGTCCCAAGAATCCCTGTCACTTCCCCGCCGCGTGCATATTTCTGCAAGTGCGCCACAGTCTGATGGGAAGTAACGTTAGGCAGACACACTCACTCCAACCATTATTTATTTTCATTCAACAAAATACGACAAATACAGTTACTATTGGACAATAAGTACAAAATGTGAAAAATGCGACACAGATTTGAACTAGTTAACCACAAAGTTTCCATCCATCACACATGATCCCTTACGGAAGTTACTACAGTAAATTCTGATTGAATAAATTAAAAGAGCTCTTCAGAAATGTGTCAAAATGGACATAATGTGAAAAAATATACAAGTATGGATTTGACAGATTGTTGACACAGTGTGGTTATAGCCTAGTGCCACATTAGGAGTTGCCAGTCTATAATTAAACATATATAAATATAGATTAAAATAGAGCATTTAATCTATTCACTTCAATATAGCTTGTCCTACAGCCACTGGTGGTCTGTCCTAGTGCTGATTGTCTGCAGGAGTGTGGGGCTGCCATCATGAGAAGGCCCTCGAACATACCAGGGGTTGATGATATTTACTGTTCATCAATATCTTCAAGTTAACTGAATCAAATAGTTACAAACTTTCACCGGATTGGTTTAATTTTAAACACCACTGCATGTGCAGCATATTTCATAAAGTTGTCAAATAAACTCTTTATAGTTGTCATACATTCAGGATGCAGTGTAAACATACTGTGATTGTCATATTGCTCGGTGGTATAATCTTACGGCATGGACTTTAGAATAACGCAAAAATCACAGTGCCCAAACTTGGTGGAATAAAATGCGTCCAAATAGAAATAAAGATCTCAGGACCTGAACAAACCAACAATAAAAGCAATCACAAAGTATTATTATTAGGCTTACTGCAATATACGGCAAAGCGTGAAAAAGTGAAATGCAAAGAAATGTGATTCTGTCTGTTTGATTGTGACTGTATTGCTTAAGTTTGTTTTAATTGGACTAATATTCTAGGGGCCGGGATTCTGCGTGTTGCGGCTCTGCTGTCCTTCTCTTCCTCAGTCAAACTACCAGCCATATTCTACCACAAAACCTGGAATGCAAACTGAGAAATCTCTTCAAATAACAAGTGAAAACAATAGAAGCTAGCCGTCTCCACAACACCACTAAATTCCTATTTTACCAGTTTCAGCAACACAGACAGCTATTCTTGTCATCCACTTGTCTACACGCGTGTACCTGGATGCTCTGAGGTCACATTAAATTCCAAATTTTCTACATGAAACATTAAAAACAGTCATCTCATCTTCAACCGCTTATCCGGGGTCGGGTCGCGGGGGCAGCAGCTCTAGCAGGGGACCCCAAACTTCCCTTTCCCGGGCCACATTAACCAGCTCTAACTGGGGGATCCCGAGGCGTTCCCAGGCCAGTGTGGAGATATGATCTCTCCACCTGGTCCTGGGTCTTCCCCGAGGCCTCCTCTCAGCTGAACGTGCCTGGAACACCTCCCTAGGGAGGCGCCCAGGGGGGCATCCTTACTAGATGCCCGAACCACCTCAACTGGCTCCTTAAAAACAGTCACATAAGTTAAATGATTTCTCATTTATATAGTCATACGGTATTTTAGAGCGTTTACAAAAAAAAAGTTTTTTTCTCTTCTATTTTGGTTCTGTTGATAATGTTGAAACTTTTATCATTCGTGTTCAGACTTGACCATGTTAGGCCATGGCCATCACTCGATCTGTTATTTTGAAGATCTCATCGTTTCTCATTTTGTGACTTACAGACACAAGTGACGGCCTGCTATAAGACGGACTACCTCAAATCTAAACTCCTTTCATAAAGTAAGTTCCTCAATGTCATCATCAAATGAGGGGATGGCACGGATTGCAGGCCTGCTATCTGTAACATGTAGCGTGTTTAAGGAGGACGCTGGCGGAGTGGGAGACCCTGAGTTGAAACTGAGCAGTCCTTCCCTTCTTGAACGCACTCCATTGGTAGTTGGAGGACTGTTGAGGACCTCCATTTTATTGGAGGCGCTTACGCTGTCGCCCGCGGGCGTTGTCATTGCACCAAATAGCTGCTGCATGAGGCTGGACTTCCTCTCCTTCCCCGTCCCTCTTTCCGACTCCTTTTCTTTCTCTGTCTCCGCCCCTCTGAGACTAAACACACCAATTGCTTCTAATGCAGAGTCCCTGTCCTCTTTGGGCGGAGGCGGAGGGAAGCCCGAAGAACCTCGAGAAGCTGAATGTCCGAAAGAAGGCGCGTAGCTTCCGAATGCCAAGTCATCACCGGAGATTTGGGGCCGTAGGGCTCTCCTCCCCACTCCTGTTGTAGCAGCTCCACCCTCCATGCCTGATCTTCTCCTTCCGCCTTCCCCGCTTCCAGCGCCAGCGCGCAAACTAGTCGACTCTTCTGACTCTGTGAGGTTAAAAATGGAAGGGTTATGGTCCCTCTGCTCAGGAAGACGAGGGGAGGAATGGTTACTTGTAGCTTTATTGGATTCAGAAGGACTAGACTCTGCGAACATAGTGTCCTGGCCTCCATGGTCTTGACGGTCTATTTCACGCATCTTGGCCAGCAGCTGTTGTTTTTTGCGTTGTGCTTCTGCCGCAGCTTGCTGATTGGCCAGAACCCCCTGGTTCCACCTCTCTACCTCTTCCTGGACATGGCCGCGTTTCCTGTTGTTCTCTTCCTCCTGGTTTAACGGGGAACTTTCTGTCCTCTTTCTGTCTTCTTCCTCTCTTTTTTTCTCCAAGCCTGTGGACATGGGACAATCCATTACTGTTGCTTTCTCAATGTGAAAAGGTTGCATATGTATATGCTGATCTTACCATTAGGGCATTAGGGAGAGGTCAAGCGACCCTTTGAAAATGGCCAAGCCAGTTTTTCCCTCACCAAATTTTTGCCTTCTCGACAAGCGGTGACCGTTAAAGCCTCAGCCTCACAGTTTTTTGGAGACTCGATTCAGTATCACAAATCATTATATTGCAAAATTCAAGTGTTTCGATATTTTCTAACAGCCCCACTTACCGTCTCTTCGTCTCTTCGCCTTCTCCTCAAGCACATTTATCCCCTGGTTGAGTTGCCGCTTCTCCTCTTTCTCCTGCTCTTTCTCATTCTCCTTCACAAATTCCTTCTCCTTGTCTCTCATCTTCTGCTGTTCCCACTTTTGATGTCTGTCTTCTGCCTCATCCTGCCTCTCCTCTCTGTTAAACTCCTGCTGACGTGAATTGAATGAGAGAAACAGGCATACACAAACAGGTGAATGACTGAAAAATAATAGTGAGAGAAGAAGGCGTGTGGACGTTGTGGTGAAGTGAAGTAGAGTGACTTTACCTTGAGTGATAGGTATTCGTCAGGTGCCTGTTCACTGTACTCATTAGCATCAGTGATGGCAGGGGGAGGTGTGGGGAAATCCACACTAGATGTCCTGTCTTTAGTCTGCACCGCCTTGGTGCTGCTCCTGCTGGGGACTATGTTTGGAAAAAAAGCAGATTATATATTAGAGTTAATTTTGCAATACCAATTCCAAACCACACCTTGATGTAGAGCACTAGTTTCATAACCAATATTTATTAGCATCCATGTTCAACAACTTTTCAAAATGATTTCAATATGTATAAACTTTGATAAGCTTGGTCTATTTGACTTCTCTAGTTTAGAGACATCTTTAGAGATTAAGGATTTGTGATAGACAGCTAAATAGATTGTTCAGATTTTTTTAAGTGGGAATATATGATGTCCTTATCCACAGTCAGGGTATGACATTTACAGTAAATGGCGGTTGATACGCCTCCAGTTTGGAGAAGCCGGCAGGACAGGCACTAAGATCTAAGCAATAATCAGCTGTGGGCCGGGGCAGTAGCGAAAAGTATTTAAGCCACCTAAATAAAAAAATATCAGTTTAAGTGTAAGGTTTATTTCGAACATTTTCACCACTTTGCTGCCAGACAGCCCTGTTAAGAAAGGGTATTATCCTTTCTCTCGTCTTTGACAAAATCTGTACCTCAAAGAACATGGCAGTTTCTGGTCTACTGCTGCCTCCATTGGTTTGTTTGTTTTTCTTTATTGGTTCCTAACTCTTTAAAACACCAAAGTCACACAGTAACACAAACAAACTGACTGATTGAGGAAGCGGTAGACCAGCAACTCCTGTGTTCTGCAGGGTACAATTACTGCTTTTGTCAATAGAGTCTAGCGGCTTTGAAAAGAGAAAAGGAGGGTTTTTCTGCATGTAAACTTAAACAAAGTTGTCTGACGGCAAGGTAAAGTGCTGAAAATATTCTAAATACAGCATACATTTAAACTGTTTTCTTTTCAGGTGGGCCTCTTTAGGTGGCCAAAATTACGTTTAGCTGCTGTCCCCATCTACAGCAGTACATTGCTTAGGTTGCTTAGGGTCTACCGCCTGCTTCTCCAAACTTGGGGTGTGCTGACCGCCACCTACTGTAGGAAATGCACTGACTGATAAGTACCTCATACAACCTCACTTCATAAAAATTGGAATCCTAAGATTCTGTTTCCATAAACCAATAGTTAAGCCTTACCTTTCCGTTTTGTGCCACTGTCAGCCTCTTTTCTTACTGCAGGTTTCATCATGCGGTTCGCATAGATGTTCTTGACGTCTAGTTCTCTCTCCTTCTCCTGAAAAGAATAAAAATGAACAAAGTGAACGGAAAGATACAGTTGTTTCAGTTGGTATTCTTAAGTACATTTTTCCATATATGGACCTTGAGTTTATTGGTCAGTTGTTCCAGCTCCTCCTGCAGAGTTCTGATCTCTTCCTGGGCCCCGATTGTCTTTTTCCTCTCTGCAGTCAGCTGCCTTTGGTAACTGCCGTTACTCAGCTCTATGCTCCGCTCCAGCTCCTGCGAACACACACACACACACACACAAACACAGATGAACAAATACATTCCTCAGCTGACACATGACAATAAGGAACTCCGGTCTGATGCTGAAATTTGTTTAATGGAATTTATTGCAAATTAGCATGTTTTATACAAAATCTAAAAGGGATTGCTTATCCAGATATAGTGTAACCTTATAAACCAAACACCAATAATTTGTTACCAAAGAATCAAATCTGTAAGCTACACTTAAAGAAGACATAGGAAAGAGCAAGTGCAGAAATATTCTATTATATGATAAATTATATCAAGTCTGAAAAGGTTGTTTTTGTGTCAATAGGCAATAATTTAAAACAATACATAATTTATTTATATACTGAAAAATTAAAACCTGACATATTTAGGCAGTTGCAGTGAATGAGATACAATTCAAAGGCTGTCAAATGTTTCACAGCTTTATGAATATAAATGTTAAATAAATGAATTAATTGAATTCAATTTACCTTAATCTTGCGTTCTGCCTCATAGGCCCGAGTCTTCTCTTCCTCTAGCCTGCGGCTGAGGTCGTCTCTGGTGCCCAACTCTCGCTGGTCAACCAGCTTCTTCAGGCGCACGATGGTCGCCTGACTCCTTTGCAGCTGCTCCTCGCTGTCCTTCATCCGCCGCTCAGCCGCTCGTTCCCGCTCCTGAGTACGTCTGAGCCGCTCGCGCAGAACATGGGTCTCGTTGTTGTGGCGGGACAGTAGCTGGGAAATCTCGCTTTCTGTGTCATCGTAGCGATGCAGGGCTTTCTCTTGACGCACCTGAAGCTGCAGCGTGGAAAAGAAGAAGCTCAATTTTAGAATGCAACAGAGTGTATGGAAGCCCTGAGAGGCAACTGAGATCAAATTCTGATCCACATTGTTTTTTTTTAGCTCCTGTGTATGACTTTAGAACAGGTAAAAATGTAATTTCTTTTTGTTTTTTGTTTTGTTATGGGAATTTGTTTTTTTCAGGCTCATTTCCTTCTGAACATGGGCTAGTGGTACACTCTGTAGGTCAAAATGAGTATTACAACAATAACACCTGAGTCTGACAAACCTTTGTTCGCCTGCTTGTGTAAAAAATAATTTTAAAAAAAACTTGAAAATGATTGTGAGAAAAAATATTTACATTTTCACTTACCAAAACCCCCTGTTTTCCAGATTATAAAAGAAAATTGAAAAATGGTCATGGCAAACACACTTTTCACCTGTTCTGAAATCATAATCCCAGGAAAGAAACCCATTTAGATGAGATGAAACTCACTTTCTCCCAGGGCCTCTATATATTCAAGATAATGAGGAAGAACATTAGATTTATATTTATATTATTAAGATTTTTCTGCAAAGATGAGTGTGTTTACGTTTTCATCAGAATTCTTTATTTTACTTTAAAACATCAGCATTGGCCACTAAAATCTAGGTCTGGTCGTATAACAAGAGGGGTAGGTCTACCTGTCTGAGAACTCGATTCTCCTTCTGCAGCTCAGCAGTGCGCTGTTGCAGCTCAGCAAGTGAGTTACTCAATTCATTGATCTTTAGCAGGCGGGCTGAAAGCATCCTCTTGGTCACCAGGTCAAGGTCTTTAGGGGGGGTGGACACCTTGTTTTGTGGAGGCACTCCCCTGCGATGCTGCTGGATCAGGGGCTGGCGAGCTGGACGCTGTGGGCGAGACACAACCCGGCACCCCACAACACCTGCAAGTTAAAGAAACACATGTGATGTAGAAATAATTTAAAGGTAATGACAATAAAGACTTTTACATGCCAATACTGAAACACATGGGCACTAGTACTGGTGAACAGAAAGAAAGGTTGGGGCTAAAGACGAAGACGTTTTATTCATTCTTTCATCCATACTTGATCACTTCCTATGTCAAATACCTGTCTTGTAGAGAAGGCTGTTAGAAATCCTCTTTGCCCGCACCCCTCTTTGAGGAGTAGGGGACGGGGTCCGGGACCGTGAGTATGGTGAGATCGAGCGGTCTGAAGCAGAATCATTCTCATAGTCCTCCGAGTAAAACGACCGGCTACTTCTCCCTCCTTCTCCATCTGATATCTGGTCACGATCTGGATCCGAACGCCAGGTTCGGGTTTTCGATCTACTCTCAACACCGCCATCTTTTTCATCCTGGATCTTGTCCCGGTGGTTCTTTTTGTCTTTTGGGAAGGATGATGCTCGGGACTCTTTCTTCGTACTAAGGGGAGACTGGCGACTTTGATCAACATCCCGGTTGTCTTTATACGGATCAGTCACGTTTTCAGATTCCATGTTGTCTCTTTAAAAAAAGAAATGCTGAGTTGAATTCAAACACCAAAAGCGGGAAAGAATCTTATCAGACTTTTAATGACATTAGGAGTTATAATTTAACAATACCAAAGGCTTTCTTGTACATGATGTACCTTACCTGATTTAACAAACCTACATCAAAAGTCCCCTGGTAAACTGACATCAACATTTGCACCAGGTGAAAAAGCTAAAATTCATCCAAACGTTAATAAGAAGCTTAGCCAACTGGTTTCTGTCAGGTTTTCTGTATTGTGTGTCTTGGTCACTAAGCAACAACACACATGAGGAGGAATTTTCCATGGGGCTTAATGATGTATGATATCACTGCTGCTGCATACAAGATACTAGCCTGCCCCCATCTGTCCTGGTGACTTATTAAACAGCAAGATTATTATTTCTGACGGCAATAAGATGCATATGTACACGTGTGTTCAGAGATTACAGAAAAAAATAGGAGAGAAATATAAATACTATTTTTATTCTGCTAATTGTAGATATATTGTAACATATTAAATATAACACACACACACACACACACACACACACACACACACACACACACACACACACACACACACACACACACACACACACACACACACACACACACACACACACACACACACACACACACACACACACACACACTATATATAGTATACCTGGAGTTTTAGAATATATCATATGAAATGTGGAATTATTATGACATTATTTTGTGAATAACTATCTATTATAGTGTCTTACCTGCCAAATGGGTAGTTAATATAAGATTTTCTGAATAGTGATTACTACATTAAGATTTCTACACACATGCCCCAGATTATTTTGTCTTTGTAAGAGTTCAAACAACCTTGATCAGTTTAAAGAATAAATAAAGATTTCAAGACTCTTTAATATTTGTCTTAATGGCATGTAAAGGGCATTCAGTCATCTAACCCTTTTCATCAGCCCTGACAATACCAGAATCACTTGATGGGCAAGTATCTATGGCAACAACAGTACACACAGCAGCATCCCCATAAATAGAAAAGGGCATAATTATAGGTGAAGCAGGGCAGAAGGGTAATACACCATAATACAAACCTGCTTTGGAAAACAGTGAGTTTAGTAGTTAAATAGCTTTATTGAATGAAGAAACTGAAAACAGAGATTTACATTGTTTGTTTGTTTCTCCTCTGTGAGCATTAAAAGGAAATACACACAGAGCAATTGAGACTGTGTTCATTCAAACTGATTTCCTTCATAAATTCAGTGGCACTTTTGTCAGATATGTTTGATGACAAAAATGAATTACCATTATCGAGAAATATGCCTGGGTGTATAGCAGGATCAGCGTCATAGTATCTAAACACTCACCACATAGGTTAGATCCCCATCCTCTCTGTTGACATTAGCGTTCACATCTTCTGCTTCATCGTGCTTATTTATGTCTGGAGAGACTCCTGATAATAACGCTTTATGCTGAGACAATACAAGCTGTCTAGTGAACACAAGTATACAAACAGAAGCGTGTTATAAAGGCGTACTATAGCGGTACTACTTGCTTGCTCTCACGGACAGACTGGATTAAAGTAGGCCGTCTGCTGTTGACAGGTACATTGTTGTGAGACTGTCAGGTAAGAGCTACAGTGTTTCTCCTAAGTTACCTGAAGCCAACCACACATCTCAGTGGGCTCTTAACTCATATAAAACATTATCAAATAGACGTAACGTTAAATAAGACAGGTCCCAAACACCAACGCACTGGTATTAGCAAACATTAGCCCG
Source organism: Echiichthys vipera (assembly GCF_963691815.1). NCBI lineage: Eukaryota > Metazoa > Chordata > Actinopteri > Perciformes > Trachinidae > Echiichthys > Echiichthys vipera. The sequence goes on from NC_139844.1 coordinate 18,719,691, forward strand.
TAAGGGGTCTGTAGAAAGCTAACGATGATGGAGGACTAACTTATTGGTGGAAAAACTACATCAACAGGTGGGGTGTGTTTTAGCATTACTGCTCGGCGTCTGCTGGCACCAACCTGTCCCTTTTCCAAGTTTACATCTGACTGCCTTTGTCGGGTTTACCTTTAACTGCAGCAATTGACGGCTTCTTGTTTAGACTCGGTCGGCTAATGCTAGCTAACTAACGTTACATTGCTTCATACTAGCAAGCTAGCATGAACTCAAGCTAACTTAGCTACCGTTAGATATATAATGTTAGACGTCCGCCCTTTTCGGAACCAGTTATTGCTCTAATTGTTTTAAAATTTTAAAGTTGTAATCATCCAGAGTCAAACAGCAAGGCGGAGTAATCCTGAGAGACAGCCACAGAGGCGTTCAGATGCTGTTTTCTGTCCACGCCTTGAGGTTTGCTCCAGTCCTACCATTGACGCCGTACCATGGCAACCGCAGCACTCCCTGCAGTACAGCGTTATCGCCAGAGTGGCGCTGTAGAGCATGTTGTGATGGCTGTGATATAAATAGCTGTTTGTTCTAGCTTTAGGCCTATGTCTTTTACTTAAGTAGTAATACCATACTATAGAAATACTCTGTTACAAGTAAAAGCTGCATTTAAAAATGTTACTTAGTAAAAACACAAAAGTATCAGCATCAAAATGTATATGTCGAATCTTTATTAAAAGCTATATTAAAAAAATAATAATAATACACCCAATGGGTTTTTTGAGGGGCACAGAATGAAAGTATTGCTTTTCCATAAATATATATATATTTAGTCTGAATTAATATTTTAATTTTGGAATACCAAACTATCAGCTGGCATCACATAGGCCAGGGGTCTCAAAGTGATCCAGTAAAGGGCCGCTGTGGCTGCAGGTTTTCATTCCAACCAAGCGAGCACACACCTGATCCAACAAATGAACTGTGTGAAGACAATTCAGGTGATTGCATGACTCAAGTCAGGTGTGTTTTTGCTTGGTTGAAATAAAAACCTGCAGCCACAGCGGCCCTTTACTGGATAACTTTGACACCCCTGACATGTGCTTAGTGTTATGACATAAAGCACCGCTATCTGGTCATCTGATAAGAATTCTTACTCATGTTGTGCAATGCATAGCATATAGACCTTTTCAAAGATGTAGACATAAACATTCTTAATATGTCCTATTATTTCCTGTTGCAGTGTATGTGAATGGCATCAGCAGACAGGAAGTTAACAAGGACTAAGGCTAATTCCATTAAAAAGGTCTATTCCAGTTGTGCTAAAGTTTTTAGGATGTGTGCATAAATGTCACTTCAGTAGCATTAGATGTTTGAGATTTATGTCATGACCCATGTGTTCAATATAATAGTCACAACGAGCAATATTCACACATGCTGATATGATTATTTCCATGCAATACATATTGAAAGTGTGCTTTTATCTGCAGTTATATGTGTATACAAAGTCAGCAGTAGCCTATGTATTGCAAGAGAAAAGCTCATGAGAGGGCAAGTGCAGCTGGATCTGGATCATATGAGCTCACCTGGGAACCGCACAAATCTGCTGAGCTCATGTTTCATTTGCTCTACCCATTTGTGAATTAGTCTGGTTATGCCAGGCAATTTGCTCACACCACAGACTGATTAGGACATGAGACAAGACTACATCCACCATATTTGACTGAAATATGATAAAGGCAATGCTGCTAAGATATAACCAACTAACTTAACAGAAAACCTTGCTGCCAGAATCCTGACACATACATTTCCCCTGTCATCAACCCTCAGTGCAACTGACTGGGGAGGTTACCCAGGTCAAGCTGCCGGATATAGCCTTTAAGTCAATCAGAAGCAAGAATTATAGCTAACCAACCGCAACAGCGACACTGGTATTGTTTCCACCTCGTGTGCCTCTGGGTCATCATGGCAAAATGTGATCTTGGAGACCCCGACTGTAGCAGGAACTAACAAATTATCACAGCGGGGGTTTTGAATATTATATGTTTGTCTGTCTGTGAACAGATTTTGTTGCTGATGCAGCGTTGCAACTGCGCAGAATACATTACCTAAACTTTACAGGTGTGTAGTTGAGATCAAAATGAAGGCCAAGTTAGAAAATGGGTGTGATCTGATGTAGGGGGTAGGAAGTAAGGAAGGGGCCATACATTGGGGGCACCCATACTTTACGCCTCTGGCCCAATGTTGCCTTGCAGCTGGTGTGATCCCCTCAAGACACTCAGTCTCTAATTTCCTTTTTTATTTTACAATTAACAACATTAAATAATATGTAATTGGTTTGGTTGCGGAATATGGAGGAAACTAAATCGGAGTTGTTAACTTAAAAGATTCAAGATTCAAGATTCAAGAAGCTTTATTTATCCCGATGGAAATTATTGTGCATCAGTTTCAATACAAAGGTGGGAAAGGATCAGAGTGACAATAAGCATAAAAACATAAATCAAATAAAAATAAAGCTAACATAAAATAAATCAGACAATTAACTAAGCGTGACAGAGTGCAAAAGACATTATGGTTGAGCGTAGGTATATACAATATACAACAATACGCAGCGTGCAGTTTAGCAGCATATTGAAATAAAATATGTACAAACTAAATAAACTAAATAAGTGGTAAGGAGCGATAAGTGAAAACAGTGTTATAAATGTAGCAGCATTTCCTACAGAACTAAGTGACAGTATGGCACAGTGAAGTGTAGCAGCAGTAGTTACAGTACCACAAAATAAAGTGATGTAGTGGTGGTATAAAATGGGACATAAACATATAAAAAGACAGGTAATATAATAATTTAATATACTACTCTATGGATGAATTTGACAATATCACGCAGTATAATTTTTGGAGCGATGCTGTTTGAGCGTTTTGGTTCTATTTATTTTGAAAACTATGACCGGAAGTCCAGTGTGTGTTGCGTGTGTGCAGTGAGGACGAGTGGGAATGATTGAGCGCGACGGTCAGCGGCACAGAGGCGCACGCTGTTTTATTGCCATGGCTCACTTTAAACAGTGGAGACGCGTTTCTGCTCTCTTCTGAAGCAGCGCGGGGAGTTGGAAGTCTGTTCTTGTGATTTTGGGGGAATAAACAGGACCCGCTGCCACCACACAGTTCGTCCACTGTCTGACATTAATTTGGGATTAAAATGGTCATCAAGGTTTACATCGCCTCTTCAACCGGCTCTGTCGCGGTGAGTGTCTGCAAATGTGCAAATAAGCTTGTTGACAGTTGCGTATGAGGCGTGCAGGCATACTACAGAGGCATGGGGACATCTTTATGCTCGCCGATAGTGTTTGTTGTCATTAACGTTATGTAACTGGACTTTGAGTGCGACTTCAGGCTGTTCACAAGCAGTGAAAGTGACCAGCATCATTTAGACAAGCATGCAGGTTATTCACTAAAAGGCACATTTTTAATTGGTAGGGTAGATTTCTTAGTCTGGGGCAAGGCGTGGGTCAATTCAGCTTGTGTTATTTCTGTTAAATGCATTTAAAAAATATATATATGAGCCCAATATTTTTTTAATTGGAATTGCATTGAGCCTTCATTGTGCAGAAGCTTAATACATAACACATTCGTGTAAAGAGTCTCTCCTGCTATAGGTAGAATACAGTGGCCCTACGTCTTTGGTGTGCACCCCTTCCTCTCAAAGATGGCAGGAGTGCCTCTGTGTTTACAGTTGTTAGATTCATAAACATAATTTACAGCAGATTTGTGTTGCGTGACAGGATAACCACCAATGTTTATCACATAGGCATTTTTTTTTTTTAACTTTGAAGGCATCATAACCTTATTTGTGCTGTGAGATGTTACTTTTAGGTAGTTCAACCCTGATTCATTCTAGGGTGGGGCTCCAACTGAGCAGCAGTGTTCTGCAGATGGGCCTACTGAGACTGATTTATGTCAGTATACTTCATTTACTGTGCATCTTGAGAGCAGAATTGAGTCTTTACACAGAAAAACAGACAATTCCAGCCTCTCCGGTGTGTGTTATTTTGGACAGTTTTATATCATTGTATTGAATATTATTTGGTTTTGGACATATCGTCATACAAAAAAAAAGACGTCACTTTTTTGTCAGTTTTGACACTTATAATATTGGATTGATACAAAAAAAAAGATTAATAAATAATGAAAATAATCATCATTGGCAGCCCTAGTCCTGTAGTGCCTCCTGGGCAAACACCAAGCACTTGTCACTGAGAAGACCCAGCTGATTTTGAGTACCAGCAGAAAACAATCAAACAACACTCCTGCATAAATGCTTCAAGTCTTAGGTAATGGGGAAAATGAGTAATATATTTATTTTATCATGCTCCTTCTCTAAAAGAGGGCAGCACAATCGTTGAGTGTTTACGAAGGAGTTATTTTTAAACCTATGACACATACATTTAAAACACACAGACTTTCTCTCTCTTTCTCTCTCTCACACACACACACACACACACACACACACACACACACACACACACACACACACACACACACACACACACACACACACACACACACACACACACACACACACACACAAAGCACGCCTGAATAGGTCCTCCATTTGGGTCAGTGTTTCATGGGAGTGTTAAGCTCATGTGAATTCGTTTACTGTGAACGCTTTTGAATTGAGTTACAAGTGATTGAATAAAGAGGTGCGACTGCTCGAATCCCTCAGCTGATTTAAAGTGGAATGGATGTGTGAGACTTGAGAAAAGAAGAGAGGGAGAGAGAGAGAGAGAGAGAGAGATGGTAGTGTGAGCTAGAGATGGAGGGGGACGACACTGTGAAAAATAGTGAAGTCAGGAGGGGATGTCTGGTGCAAACAGACCGGTGCAACACAATCAGGAATATGTGAGAAGAAATAGACAGACTCGAGGGGAAAGCACTAATCTAAACACAACAACGGTGAATCCATAAAATGAGCAGTTCACGGCTTAAAAGCAGCAGATTAGTGGGGCAGAAACCATCACGGCAAAAGGAATGACGTGCAAATTAGGTTATCCCCCTTCAACTCCTTAGTGGATATGTGTCAGGATCAGCCTCTTCCAGTTTTTAATATTTCCTTATTGGTTTTCCAATCATGAATGTGTTTTTAAAAAGCAATTATTCACTCACATTATCTGATCTCAGAAATAATTTATGCTTTGAAAGCCTATCCCTAGCCTCATGAGACCCTTCTGATCTTGAGAGCTCCGTTGTATTTTACTTACAGCTCAGGCTGGAAAGGCTAGCATATCCTCCTCTTGATTAAATATGATTTGATGAAAGTAGTTTGTATTGGTAATGTTAGGGTTAGGGGTGGGGGGGTTATTATTTGTTTTTGCTGCTCAGGATGTATGTATTTTTTTCCCTCGCCCCTGCGTCCCCTCTCAGTCCGCGACTAAAAGATTAGCTCCCGTTAATCCCTACATTTCAGAGAGTGCACAACAATACATGCATCCTCATAAACTGTAATGTGAGTGTTTGTTTAGGCCTGCAGCTGTGTGTATGTGTCTTTAATCCTACATGCACACCAAAATCTGAACTCCTCCATCCCCTGACACACACACACTCTCACTCACCCTCACTGAGAGGGCACCTCTTTCATTATTTAGACCAGCGCTGCCTGCTTTTCAGCTCAGAGGAAGGTCCTATCATTTCTACTATGTTGGAGAGCAGCGATGTAATATACAGCATAGACCAGTGATTCTATATGAAGTTTTAACCTTTGACCAGAGCAACCAGACATTTATTTCACTTTAAAGCCAACCTGTGTCCTTGCTATTCATTCACTCTTTTGTGAGAGTCAAGATAATGATCTGATTTTATTGATGTTCTTGTTATTTGCTCCATCCTCTTTAGTGGCTGTTGCCCTGTAAACGTCCCCACTGTGGGACTAATAAAGGATTGTCTTATCTCTTATAAAGCTATTTTATGGAAATAGCAGATGATCTTGTTTGGGTGTGTATCTGTCAAGAACAATCCCTTACTGTCTTTCAAGGTAAAACAATAGCTCCATTGTGGCTCTTGGCATCACTGAAATAATGGACCTACATTACAGGACTTAAGCTACCATTGTAATAGATAAATCCATGTTTATATATACACACAAGCACACGGGGCAGATATCATTAAATCTTAATGTTTTTTATTTTTTCATCTTTTCCATCAGAGGGGAACGTTCCCACAAATAAAAGCCCCATTTTTTTGTTCCCACTGTCTCACCACCCAATTGTTTTGAATAATCAGCCCTTTTGTCATGTTAATGAATGCTCAGGCATACATACTGTACTGGCTGAATTTGAATCACCATGATGGACTGCACGAGAGGATAAAAATGGAGGCAAAATAATCAATGAATGAACAAAGTGGGGGACAAGCGGTTGAAGATGGATGGATGGATGGATGGATGAACAAAGTGGATGCTGTTACAAGTGGGAAGCACAAATGAATGATTACAGAATTCTTGATGGTCATGTTTTCAACTAACTTATAATAATTTGATTTTAGGACTAATAGGAAAAGGAAAAATAATTTGGTTTTCCCTTTGCATGTGAGGCAATTGAACAAATTCTGAGCATCATTCTAATCATTCAATTCCAAGACATGTTGACTGTGCCTCTGTCTCTAATGTTTGTTTATGACTTTCCCTTCTGTGGGAGTTTTCTGTTTTCTAAAATTATCCTTTATTTATTTATTTGTTTGCTCACTCACAGACAGAACATCCCAAAGCACATACAGGGATAATACCATAGGGAGCTGTATCGTCCATCCCATAATAGACCACAAATGGAAAAGTTCATTGCACAGTCTTCCGGATGGGGCTTCCTCTTAAATGCACTCTTAAATGTGTGCTTGGGAAGTAAGAAAAGAGCACACAGCTGCAGTAGTGGTTGAATGCCTACACAAAACATCCTAATTAATTACTTTGTAGAATACAATACTAACAAAAGTAAATTATATATTCATCAAAAGACCATAATTGTTTATTTCAACCTATAGCCTGACCTGAAATCTAGGAAATTGTACTGAAATACTACTAGGTCATAGCATGCTGTGTTTATAATAACATAATGTAATCTCCTCCACTAATTAATAATCCTTCAGTACGCTCCATGTGTGTGCTCTGGTTTGATGGGTGTCAGCTGGCAATGTGTCACTGCAAGAGAGTATGAAACACCCAACTGCTAGGCCAAAAGCAATATACAGATACACACACACACCTACACACACACACACACACTCTCACAGTAAACTTGATACACACATGGAGGCAATATGAGATCATGTACATTTGTCCTATTGATTTACTAAAAATGTACATATGTATTTGCTACATATATCTCACCACCTCTCCCAATCCACCTAATTTTTCGTTCTTTTATCCATTTTCCAGGTAAAAAAGCATCAGCAGGCAGTGGTGGGTTTCCTGGAGGCCAATCGAATCAGCTTCCAGGAAGTAGACATCACAATGCTGGAGGAGCAGAGGCTCTGGATGTACCGCAACATCCCCAGAGACAAGCAGCCAGAGAAAGGCAACCCACTGCCTCCACAGATCTTCAATGATGACCAATACTGCGGGGTATGATGGATGTTTGTTTCTTGAAAGAGTAAGACAGACTGCTCTACATGCAAACAGTCTGTGGATCCGCTCAACAAAACATTGCTCTACAGTGACACTAGCGTTCCTTTTTAAAATCACAGTGAAATGGTTAATAGAGCATTTCAAATCAGACGTTCCAACTGAGATCCAAAGACACTTCATAATACCACTCTGTTATTATCTGCAACCCACAAGCAAGTGTTATCTTATACGACGGGCAGAGTGAGCTAATCACCCTAAATCACATTTGATTGGATACATTTATGCCGACACGTTCATATGAGTCATACAAAATATTGTAACATTTTACAGGAAGAGTAAAGCGAAGAATTGTTAATACGAAAAAAAATTCAATAATGATTTTCTGACCAATCAGAGCAGAATGGGCTTTTTTTGGGAGGGGAGGCTTAAAGAGACAGGCGTTTCAGGCAGAAAATGAACACGGGTATATTCAGACAGATGATGTGAGAAAAATAATGTGGTTTTTTTTAACATTAATGCATCTGAATATGTTCTAGAACAAACCAAAAATACAGGTATGAACAGGAAAATTGGCATAATATGTTCCCTTTAATATATATTTAGCATACAACAAGAGATAATGGAACAATTAACGTGATTTGAATTCATTTTAAATGTGTAAAACGTGTTTTTTTTATGGATGATTGTGACTGATCAATGTAGGTCAGTACAAGGTTGAGCTACCTGATGTTGAATGAGTTTGATCAGTTAGTGCATGCCAGTTTATGTCCTCCGCTGAGCATGCACGCCTCTCTGTAATCCTGTGGTAATCCAGTTTCATGGATGGGGTAGATTATCTGCTCTGCCTGCCATCCCTTTCACTGACCAAGGTAATCCAACCTTACTCTGCGATGTCACGGCTATTGAATTATATTGAAAGCACAGGCGGTCGGGCCATTTGGCAGGGGTGTTTACAACCATCTTTCAAATGTGTAGAGATTATGTAACATGCTCATTTGTTGTCTCTCCCCCTCAGGACTATGAAGACTTCTTCCAGTCAAAGGAGGACAACGCTGTATTTGCATTCCTCGGACTCAGTTCCCAGCCCTCGGTGAAAGTAAGGGAGAGTATATCAACATTTGAAGACACAGCAACGCAGTGCCGTCTCTGCCGTCTAAATCACACAGCCGACGCGGTTTTGTTGTCGGTCCCGACTTCCTCAAAACAGTTAACACATTCCACATGTGCTGGATCAGCAGCTCTGAAACATTTGATTCATAACTTATTAATATTTAATGCACATCAGCTTTTTTTTTGTTTTGGTCTGGGGCAGGAAAAAGAGAAGTCAGTTTAAACGCATCAAATCCCATAAATCTAGATTCCGTTGTCTCGTCCCCTCGATCTGTTTTAGAAATATCTGCTGCGTCTCCCAAAGATCCTCTTGAAATTGAGTTTATCATTGATCCCCCCATCAACCAATGGACAGACTTGGTCTCAGTCAGTGCTTGGACAATCGGGAAACAAATACAACAGTATCTCTCATTTTCATAGTGGTATTATACTGTGGACTACTTTGAAAGAATGGGAAATTACAGGGAACATTCACCATTAAATGATCCACTTACCATCAAAAGACCTTATTTACATTCATCACTAAAGAGCATTTATTTGATTCCCCTCCCCCAGTCGCGTCCTTTTTCTCTGCCTCTCTTCCGGAGCTTGATTGGATAACTAAGTTAAAAGAGATGTGATTACGCGTAAACCAGCAGGATATTTCAGATGCACTCAGTGTGGACATGTTTCATGTCTAGCAGAGATGACACACCCACTTCGAACGCTATCAGCCAATAGAATGGGTGCCGTCAGTTGCCACTACCATAGATATGTGAGGCAGTATGGCCCCTGCTCTACCCCCTACATAGCTCAGTAGGCTGTTATCATCTGTTGGTAAGGTGGTTCACCCATCCACGTCAATATTATACATTTAGAGCAACTGCTTGATCGCGGCGCTGTAAGATGACCTAGAAGAGCAACAGTTCTAAGGAGTGCTATATAAAGAGTGAAAGTCTGCGTAAGGAGGGATGTCGGGGCGGTGAATGGGTCAAACGAGCACAGGACTTTCACCTTGGACACCGGCGGTCGTGTCCTGTGTGAAGGAAAAAATCAATGTCATTAACTAACGCCACAAATTTAAGTATTTGAAACCCAAACCGCAATCCTTTCAAAACCAAGTAGTTTTGAAAAACACGTGACTGATGCTGTGTCCCAAATCGCACACTGCAGTGAGTGTACTGACATTCCTGCACTGTGTGCCCTATGTACTGACACGATCAGTACACTCAATTCCCTCAGTAAGTGCTGTCTCAAATCACACACGGCCGCCCGTACTCACCAGAAAAGACTGCCGTAACAGGATGCACCTGAGCTCAATTTTGAGCTTCATGGTAAAGGCTGTGAATACTTACGTAAATGTGATTTCTTTGTTTTTTAATTTCAATACATTTTGAAAACTCTCAAGAAAACTTTTTTCACGTGGTCATAATGGGGCATTATGTGTAGAATTTTGAGGACAGAGATTAATTTAATACAATTTGGAATAAGGCTGTAACGTAATAAAATGTGGAAGAAGTGAAACGCTGTGAATACTTTCCGGATGCACTGTATGCTATAAAAGGGCTTGTCTATGTAAAGATGTCTTTTTTTGGTAGATTCTTAAAACAGGTGAAGCAGGCCCCTTCTAATCCATATCTATGAAAAGTCAATAACAATTGATAACGTCCATTTCAAATGGGTGCGTCATAACATAATGTGTGACAATTTCTTCAATCTCTCTGTGCTACTTTCCCCGTCAATCTCTAGGACTCTGAGTCATAGCCTGGATCCAACTGCTGGTTCCTGACACAGAGGGAAACCATAAGATATGAGGATGAAGACTGCATCCCTTCCAGTGTTGCATCACCTGGTCCTCTGTGTTCCTCCTGCTACGATGCCAAACATCAGACCTCACGGATTTCACCCCCGTATGACTCTCACTTAAGTACCCGAGCAGTGTCTGATTCTCGAGAGACTTCATCACAGAAGTACTGGATCAACTTCACAATGGATTCGTCCGTGTTTCCTTTTCATGTTTTAAACACGGCGACGGCAAACGCCATCAGTAGCATAAATTCTGTGCAAACTAGATGTAGCAGCTTTTGCATCAGCAGACCATTTTGCTTAAGGACAATCTACAGTGGATGGGGAAATAACTGATCAGGTGAATACACACCTATACTGTGTGTGTGTACTGTATGCCTTAGTGCGTGTGTTTGTGTGTGTGTGTGTGTGTGTGTGTGTGTGTGTGTTTGTGTGTGTACATGTTTACCACAAAGCAGACCAAATGCTATAAATCTTAAAAACGGGGAAGAATGGACATGATGTGTTATATTGCCAGCTTTCACGTTAAATGTGTAGTTACTGTCCTCAAATAAAACTACCCTTGTTCTTATATCACTCCACTGCCGAACTAGTTTGATTAAAGGAGAGAGTAACTGTTATTCTATATTCTGAATTTACATTTAACAATGTGTTAAGGCCTTTGCACACCAAGTCCGTGTTTACATCCAAGTTTGTCGCACGTTTAAAAATAAATACGACCTCACGCGTCAATCGCGTTTACACACTGACTCAGAAACTTTTGTCTTTGTCGTCATTGAAGTTCTCCGAACAGGTTTGATTTACTTTTATTCCCCAATATGTCATCATCCGATAAGCCGATTCACGTGTCAAAGCCCTTTACAAATGTAAAGATTTAACGCTTGTGGCGGGTGATTGCAGATCAGCTAAGAATGGGGGATGGTAGTGACCTCTAGGCAGCTAAAGAAACGCTTCTTGCTAATGTTATTCATTCATTGTTTGAGACAAGCACTATCTGTGTGAAGAAGTGAGAGGATCACAAAATCAGCCTAACTGCTTGACGATTCCATTTTATCTCACGCTGCAAATTTATGCAACAAATAGAATGATAAAACACATCACACTCAGTGTGCAAGGATCCTGTGAGCAACAATTTTTATCAGAGTATGTGGCACTTAGCCCTTAGCCCATTTATTCCTACTGAAGACGTAAGTCCTTAAAGACAGGTTGTCATATATAGAGGTTGTTTTTTAAAAATTAGTTTCCCAAAACGGCTGGGCACTGACGTTTTAAGCAAATGTTCCTCAACCTGGAGTAAATAGCGTATTTATAGGGATTATTTTAAACTGCAGATTAATACACATTTGATGCTCTAATGAGTATTTACAGCAGGAGGATGGTGTTTGTGCTCAGCTTCATTATAATTAAGGAGCATGTTGCCAGTGCAGCAGTTTGACTTATTCATGTGTTTTAATCGTTTTTGGACAACAGTGGAACTCTTAATGGCACAGGGAATAAGATATATAAGGCTTTGGCTGCATGACAAATTTTGTCATATCTGATCAATTTGTTTTTGGCTCTCTCTATGGCAACAACATGAAAAATGTTGCCAGTTTTATCTTTTAATCCAGCCTGATCGCATGGTAACAATCAGGGTCACATGAGCCATAGGCTTCACAGATTACTCCGGGTCTTATCAGAGGACAGTAGATGAGGCTTCATAGAGATATAGTTTCTGTGTTTTCTTTTACATATTATGGGATGGACATATGTTGACACATCATGACCAACTCATAGTCCTGTGCTCCACCAACACTAAGCATTTTTCTCTTTATGTCTCTTGTCCTTGTTAAATTATCACGGGTGGGTGGTTGACTGATTCCTTTATGTTTACACATGAAGGGGACACATACAGATTCACCCTCACTAGCCATTCTTCCCTAAATGTCGGGCCATCATGTGAAAGGATGTCATATTTTTGCTTGTTTCAGATCATGCAGGGGACATCAGTGTGTTTCTCTAATGACATTCCTTATTTGCTGAGTTGTATCCTCATGTATAGTGAAATCGTGTGATGACCTTGTGAATTCTGTTGTGAATGGATTCTAACAATCCTGTCAGATGTCAAATGTACTGTACTTTGTTACACCTCTCCGTTTGTGACTCTGTTGTGCTTGATTTGCATTTTTATGTATAATATGGCGTGTGAGAATCATACTCGATGTCACTTGCAATTGTTGAAGTTAATTTCCACATGTGCATGGAATACTAACCCTATATACTATACTGTAGCGTTGGCTCTAGAGTTCAGTATACGGACCAAATAGGAACACGCATTTTTCTTTCTTTTGCATATTTGAAGGTCTGCCTAAACAATACTCAGAAATGTCAAATACCCCTTTGTCTTGAGAGGATGAATCAAAGCCCCTTTATGGTGGTGGGGAGTTTTTGTGACGCAGAAGCCCCAAAATGAAAGCAAAAAGTTGTAAAACCCATTTTTGTGTTATGCTTATGTATACTTACTGACAGAATAAAGTCTTGCACCCTCCTTTGCGCAGTGGTAAAAGAGAAAAAGGTACTGAGGAGGTCACTGTACGTACAAAAACTAACTAATAGGGATAGCTAGTAAAGCTTATGAATTTCTTCCAATCTGACACCAGTAAATAAATCAACAAAAAACTGAACTTTCCTAGTGACCAATTATTGATTATTAAAAACACTAAACCCAACAATCTCTCTAAATACAGCATTAACCCAGTTACAGCTTTTTTTTTACATAGTTGCTGGCTTTTCAAGGTCGTTCCTTACGCACGAAGCTGGGAAACTACAATGTAACAAATTGATCCTGTCGGGCATCCAATGGTGTTACAATATTTAGTCACAAGCTCTTTTTTTCTAATACTTTTCATTGGTTAAAACTTAAATAACGCCACACACAAGCCCAATAGCACTGATTTATAAGAAGAAATAGACAAAATTCAGAGATGCATGGTGTCCGCCGGACAGCGACGAAATGTTGCAACTGTGAAGGTCACCTGCTTTTTCTTTCTGTTGCTGTATTTTATTCAAAAGAAACCACTGAGATTTGCTCATAAAGAGAGTCATTTTTGATCCGTTCCTCTTTGAATTTGCCTCTCAACTTGTGATCATCCTGTTTGTCAGGCTGCTCGTAGTGCCCCCTTGTCCTGGATCGGTTGTAATGTAATTTTCCCGTCAGAAAAGGATGCATATCTCTGAGACTGTAATGATTTACCCAGACATCAATATGTGCTTAACCTACTGTCCAAACCTCAGTATCATCAGTTCTGTCAGAGAATACTGATAGAAGACTAAGGTCACCGCTTCAGAGCCTCTGCCCGTGATGCTATAGTAACCTTTATAGTCCTGACCTGCCATTACAGATCCAACCAATCATTGATTCTTTTATTTTTTTGCTCTGAAGAGTCCTGAAGAGGTCTAACTTTTCAGTATTTTACAACGAAAAAGGCAAATATTTGAGAGAAACCATTTAGAACTGCTGGTCTAGAGGAAACAGATGAGTTAGGGGCAGTTCTAAACATATCTCTTACTCCTGTCAGTATCACTGTGCTGTACCTTTTAAGTTTATACTTTAGGCTATGCAGTAAGCGCAACATAGATAGCTACATATTCATGTAGGACTATCCTATCTTAACAGACAGGAATAAAATAACACGTTGAAGCTGCCGAGTGCTGCATCATTAATCCTAAAGTATGGACACAGAGAAGACAAGCAGCGTTGTCATATACCCTCCTTTTTCATAGGAGACATGTTGACATGTCAGAGAATGAAAAGCACATGTCAATGATAAAAAATAATATTGGCTGAATTCCATTCAGCTGCTGCAGTTAAGTGGTCCTGGTATTGTTCCTGCTGGTTCACTGGGGTATGGCAGGGGTGGGGAACGCTGCCCCTGGAGGCCGAGAGTGTGCTGCATGTTTTAGGTTTCTCCCTGCTTTAACACACCTGATTCTAATGCTCTGCTCGTTATCAAGCAGCTGAAGCTTGTCAGGGGCTCAGAAAACTGCCAAAAAAAAATAAACTTTAAAAAAAACTTAAAAAAAAAAGGTTAAACACTAAGGCCTAATATTGTGCATGCTAATCTACAGCATAAGGAACTCAATGGTGATTCATCAGTTGAATACTAAGTATGTATGTGAGCATGTACATAATGTACATGAAACAATATGACTAAACTATAGCATCAAGAGGAAGTGTGAGATTTTGTGAAATCGTGACATGTGGAACTGTAACCGGGGGGAAATGAAGGAAATTCATTATTTGTGCAAACAGATGGCCAAACCAGGCAACCTAAAGTGCTGAATAGACAAGTCAGTTATGCAATGTCACATACAGCCTCAATTTAATCAGAGGGTTGGTTCTTATGAGCATTAAGCAAAACAAATTAAAATTAAAACCTTAAAATGAACTGAGGCAGAAACTTCATTGCAGAAGAAAAAAAATCCTAATAAAAATAACTAGATGGGTCACGGTCAACAGATTTATAATCTACTTGCGTATATGGGAAATTTGTTTATTTCTATTAGTTTGAAGGGACAGTACTTACGGATCCATAGAAAAAGGCTACTAATGAGCCAGAGTTAGCCCAAAAGTTGTCACTGTTGTCAAGACCCAAGTAAAAGTAAAGTAGAATAAAAAAAAAAATTCATATACATAAAATAAATATACAAAATATAAATAATGCCACAGTAATACATGGCAGTTTTAAAAAAAAAAAGAAAAAAGAGTAGTACTACAGTAGTAGTTAATGGGTGTGATAATTATGACAACTGATTAAATTAATCTATGAACACATGATATCAGTAACTTTGCATCCGTCTGTTCCACATTTGATTTTGGAGCGCTTTGAAAGAGCTCTACTCGCAGAATAATGTGTTTCTCCAAAGGTGCGTTGGTGATATAAACTAATTTTAGCTTCTCCCATGATACATTTAAAAGGAGAACGCTGTGCTGCAGTATTTTGAGATTGTCTATAACAGGAACTTAACCAATGCAAACGTTACTGAGGTTCAGACTTCGAGGGGAAGTGTTCACCATCCCTGTCCCAATGAGACATGTTGAGATAAGATGTGGGACAAGAACTAGTTCTGTCAAGTCAAGGATTTGTAAAAGAACAAATGTCACTGGATTAAGGTCCGTCGGCTCAGATCCTAATTATTCTGATGAGCAAAAAGCAGCATCGACTCATTCTGTAAGGTAAGACCATTTTCATGTGATTTTGGGCTTAAAATCAAAATCCTTTGAAAGCTAATTAAACTAACCAAGGAGGTTTCTAAACTAACCAACGACCATGGGTTCACAACAAAGATAGTTTTGCTGCGTAATCCAGGTCTTGGATCACATTATCAGTAAAAGAAGAAAATTCCAAAATATTAACCAGGACTGACCAAGGTTTGATGCATGACATAAAACAAAATTGAAAAATCAATGACATTCTCTTTTCACGTTTGAAAACACATAATTAATGCCAGGATTTAAATTTAAAAAAAAATGAATACCAGTGGTGAATAATAACCAGAGGTGGAAGGTGGAAGGTGACAGGTGGGGGGATTTGGCATTGGGAGCCGGTGGTCACCTCATGACATGCGTTCATAACAACTCTCCTTTTGATCTTCGTTTCCCTTTTATTTTTCTGCAGCTGATCATTTGTTGCATCCGTTAATCAGCGTTACTATCCCACACAACTGCTTACGAGCACTGTTTTACGTAAAGGTGTGATTTGCTGATGAATATAATGTCTTTTTCAAATAGTAATGCAGATATTGGGTAAAACGAATGATGAATTCCCCCGTCTTTAATGATTGATCAAAATGTCAACATGCATCCAGGTTGCAGTCCAAGTCCAGGCAGCCCCATTTTTTCATAGCAATTACTGGGTCTGTACATGGGGCTTCTATCACTTGGGTGTTTCAGATGAAATCAGCTTTTTATTTGGAATTGTCAAATTCATTTAAATAGCTACATGCACTTGTTGGATTTATAAGGTAAGAGGGCTCCTTAATGGCCTTAAAAAACCTGGATGGCTTCCAAAAATGTAGTAGCTTCTCTTGTTCTGCCGAAGACAAATGAGACTGTAAAGTAACACGTTCTTTTTAACAATGCTTTGTTTTTACTGTGCCTTGACAGCTTTTGATCTACCTTGAAGACCCAATATGATCTTCATTTCTGCTGAAAAACTACATTTTGTTTTGTATTTGTCATTAGGTGAGTTTCTGTTTTTTTTTAAAAACTGAATTTGTTTTCCTGCCTTCTTAAAATCAAATCATATGAGTGCAGTGTGGTTAAAACCACGAGAAAGATGCAGTAAACAAACGTCTCATAGTTTGTATTTAATATTTGAAAAAAAAAACATTATGCGGTAAAGTATTTTTGTAACTTCATGGTACATCTCAAGGGCTTCATCCTGATACGTATTAAGTTTCATAAATAACAGCACTGGCTGTATTTGTTGGACATATTATTCTTTATTATTCATGACACATCTCTGGAGTCAACATTTTATGTGTGTCTGCTGTAGGTCTGCTGAGTCTACCACTGCTCACAGGTCAGTAAAATTATATTTGTCTGAAAACACATATATCAATTAGATATTAAGATTTCTATACGCCGATCTTATAAAAAGGGTTGAGGTCATGGTGACACAACCTACAGCTATTCTGCTTTAATTTTTCATTTCTAGTATGTGACAAAATAAGGCTGGACGGGCCTTCACGTTGCTCTGGTAGTCTGAAGGTATACCACGGAGACACATGGGGAACAGTGTGTGATGATCACTGGAGTATTGCCAACGCTGATGTGGTGTGTCGAGAGTTAAACTGCGGGACAGCTCTGGAGGCCAAAAAAGGCGCCTTTTTTGGAGAGGGAAGGAACACGATTTGGTTGGATGATGTGCAGTGTACTGGCCATGAGTCTTCCATCCTCAAGTGTCCACACAGACCACTGGGGGAAAATAACTGTGATCACAGTGAAGATGCTGGGGTTATCTGTTCAGGTAAGACTGAGTTCAGTTACTTATCTTAGAGTCAGTTATGTTTGCTTTACTCGCCCACCTGTGTTTGATTCAAGGTTATATTACCAGTAGGATAACACTCAATTAGCCCCCTAATCTAATAGCACACTTCACCTTTATTAAAGCTGCAGTAGACTACTTGTATTACTTGTAGTTTTTTTCATATTTGCTGAATTTGTCACTATACACTCACAGCGTGAGATTAGACGGATAATCTGTGGAGAAAAAAAAATCATCTTTCTCTGCCTCCACCTAGTGCTGCTAATTGCATCTGCAAGATTCCACTGTGCCTGAGGGAAAATAACCAATCAGAGCAGAGAAGTCTCTACGGCAGTGTCAATTACTACTGTGAACTACAGTCGAACTGTCAAACTAGGCAATGCTGAGAACCTCAACATCAATTGAGATTTTGTTACTGTCTAACATATCTTTTAAAATGAGAAAGTGCTTGATCAAGTCTAGCCAAAACCAAGTACCAGCCAGACAAACGTTCAATTTTTTTTTTTTACAGCTTAACAGTGCACTAAAATGTTTCTGAAAACAAACACTATGTGCGAGTAATAGGCTATAGAATATCAGAATATTGATTCACATTTGAATCACGTTTGATCGGAGTTCACTGACAGTCATTGACACTGCCGTAGAGACTCCTCTGCTCTGATTGGTCGCTTTCCTTCAGGCCCAGTGGAATCTTGCGGATATCAGCAGCACGAGGTGGCAGCATATATGAGAAAAATGTATTTTCATAAATGATACTTTTAGCTTTCAACTTCTGCTTTAAGGCAATCATTGGACATTTTTGGGGAAATATGCTTATTTGTTTTCTTGCAAAAAGTTGAGGAGATTGACACCAGTCTCATACATGTCTATTACATACAAGGCAACAGCCGCTTAGCTTAGCATAACTTAGCATAACTTAGCATAGCTTAGCATGAAGACTGGAAACTGGGTAGACAAAAAAAGGCAAACCTTCACTTTCACACAAACAAATAATGTGTTAATTATTGAGCTGTAGACATGCTGGTAGGTGGATTTCGTCAAGGAAAGTGCGGGGTTAAGTGTTTCCCTCTGTTTCTAGGGTTTTTCTAAGCTAAGCTTATCACCTGCTGGCTGTAGAAGCTTATGTGTACCAAGATTATCAAATAAATATGAGAGTGATATCAATCTTCTCAACTAACTCTGCCTGTAAGCAAGTAAGCGTGTTTACCAAATTGTTGACCTTTTGCTTAAAATATTAATTGAGCCTTAACATGAAATCACAGAGCTAATGAAGGCAAGCTTCATAAAACCCTTCATTATGCTCGCCTTCCTCAATTTAAAGACCAGAAATGTGGAACTGTCGAGAGAAATTGGGAAATACAGCTGTGGAGAAAAGCAGCTAACGCAGCATTTATCTTGACAACAGATCATATTCTTGCATTAAAACCTTGCAATGGTGTGATCAGTTAACAATTTGTTGACTCTTTTAGATGACTGCTACTTGTCACGGTAATGCTGTTGCACCAGATGCACGGCAGCATGGTCAGCACATGACCAGCTGCAAGTGCAAAGGGCAGGAGGCCCGAGCTAACAAGCTAAAGATCAAAGTTTAACTGTCCTCAACTTTCAACGGCAACTGGTCAACAATGTTACTGGCCACCCTTGGCCGTTTTGAGCTTTTATCACTTGCAGTGTGAATATACTCTACACCAGAAAGCAACGAATGCTTCCCAAAATGTCAAACACTTTTCTTTCACATTCAAAGTGTTTCTTACACTTTCATTATTTTCAAAGCCCCTTACACACAATCATTTGTTGAACATTTGATGGATTCTATTTCAATTTCTATTTACATCATTGACAGAACATTTGAGGATGATCAACGGAAGCAATCGGTGTAACGGCAGAGTGGAAGTCTACCATGACGGCCACTGGAAACGAGCATGCAGCAGTGACTGGAGCAAGGAAGATTCTAACGTGCTGTGCCGAGAAATTAACTGTGGCACTCCTGTCACTCAGACTGAAGTGCTGTATTTTGGAGAGACAAATGACCGCGGTGGCATCAAAGCCAAGTGTCATGGAAATGAAAGCTCTATCTCAGAATGTAGACTTCAGGACTTCAAAGAAAGCTGTGTAGATGCTACTGTTGTCTGTACAAGTAAGCCATTCATGTGTTAAAACCTCATCAGAAGTTGTTGTGTTGAACTTCCTTTTCAGATTAGCTGTTTTTGGATGGCTTTTTGACTTTTATGCTTTTCCATCTGATAGACAGTAAACCAATTCGGCTAAAGAACGGGACTAGTCAGTGCTCTGGCCGAGTGGAAGTCTACAACGATGGACAGTGGGGTACGGTCTGTGATGACAGATGGGGGATGCAGGAAGCAGCTGTTGTATGTCGAGAGATGAACTGTGGGACTGCTCTCTCAGTCAAGTACAAGTCCTTCTTCGGCAGAGGTCAGGAGCAGGTTTGGTTGGACGACGTTGAGTGTACCGGTCATGAGAAGTCACTTGCCGACTGCCCGCACAGAGGTTTTGGAGAACACGACTGTGACCACAACGAAGATGCTGGTGTTGTATGCTCAGGTAACACATGCTTTACTGTTCTTTACTCAGAATGGGTAATCCTAGAGACATTCCTATATGTGCATTTGTGTGCAATAGTGATGCATGCATAGTCCTTTGTGAATAATATTGATTGGTTTTCGCATAACAGGTATCAGGGACAAGACTTCTCTCTCTGCACCAGGTCCAATTAGCAACTTTTGAATGCGAGAATGGATTTGGGGTCGAGAGACGTTTCTAAACAAATATCTGCACATGTAATTTAAGTTTCTACAAAACAAGCTCATAATAAGCTAAATCATCGTGAGACCATAGCCGATGAGGACAGAGATCGCATTTCAGCCAATGCATTACTACAACTACAAATGGAAACCAGAACGCTTCCCACCAAAATATTGTCCCATTGCCTACAAATTCTGCATTCCTTTGCAGATATCTTTTTATAGAGAATAAACCCCTGCTGATAATTTCTGAGGAATTCCTGTCGCAATCATCCTTTGTTGTTCCTCTTTTTGTGGTTGTTCTTTGGTGCAATATCAGAGACAATAGAATATTGTTTCCTCACCACCAATGCTGTCATGTGAACATTTTTCTATTCTACAAATACAATACCTCTTTTTAACTGTTCCAGATTCAGTCAGATTGTTCAATGGGACTGATCGCTGCTCTGGCAGACTGGAGGTCTTCCACAATGGTCATTGGGGGAAAATGTGTAATAACTGGGGCAATGAAGTGGCTGCAGTGGTGTGTCAGGAACTTAGCTGTGGCGCTCCGAAGAAATCACAAGAAATCTTCAATTTTGGTGACAGTGGACTGAGAGGGTATACAAGCACATGCTCTGGCAATGTGAGCTCTATCTCCCAATGCACGATTCAAGAACACACAGGGAGTTGTGAAGGAGTTTCTCTTTCATGTGCAGGTAAGATACAAAATATATAGAGTATACTGTACTGTTGCACTGTTTCTAAAATAACAAAAGGCATGTGGTCTTTAAAAAACAAAATATGCCTATTTAATCTTCTTATTTACTAATGAATATTTTGGCCTGATGGTGGCAACTAAGTTACAACCTTAATAACTTCTAATCTGAGTACATTTTACAGTCCAGGTAGAGCCTTATATTTCATAATTTGACTCTATCCTGTGAGTACTTTTAACAAGAGTGGACCTGTCCTCAGGTAACCCACCCCTAAGGCTTGTGAATGGCACTGACCGATGCTCTGGTAGAGTGGAGGTTCTGCATGACAGCCAGTGGGGAACAGTGTGTGATGATGAGTGGGACATCAAAGATGCTCAGGTGGTGTGCAGAGCCATGGATTGTGGAACAGCTCAGACAGCCAAATCCAGTTCCTTCTTTGGTCAAGGCCAAGGAGACATCTGGCTGGATGATGTTAACTGCTTCGGTAATGAGACATCCCTTTTGCACTGCCAACATCCTACCCTTGGAGAAAATAACTGTGGCCATGGTGAAGATGCCGGTGTGGTGTGCTCAGGTATCATCTTGGTTATTACTTTGTTGTTAGCAGGTTGTTTTATGCTTACATTTACATTTTGTTCCTAGTGGCTCAAATTAATATTTTGCTGAGTATTGTCAAGAATTAAACTGGTATATCACATACCATTTTGATTAACTAGATATATCTTTCAAATGTGTCCAAACACCAACTATCTAATGGCTGATTCCCCCTTTTCTTTCCAGCTACCATTAGACTAATCAATGGGACTGACCAATGCTCAGGCAGGGTGGAGTTCAACCATGGTGGCCAATGGTCACCGGCATATAATGTTAACTGGGGAATGACTGAAGCTACAGTAGTGTGCAGAGAGATGAATTGTGGAGATCCTGTCAAGTTTTCAGGATCATATGGTCACGGTGGACATCCGAGAGGGTATAAGATCAGCTGTAGTGGTAGAGAGAACTCTCTCACACAGTGCACGTTGAGAGAATATGCCAGGGCCGTCAACGATCGCATTGAAGAGGCATGGGTCGAATGTTCAGGTAAAAATTTTATTTGACTAAGGAGTTATAAACTGCAAGGAAACTGCATTTTTCAAAAAAAAAAATTAAACCTGTCATTGTGGAAATAGCATCTAAATAACATATAAGGGGAGCATTCCCCAGGTGCTATGTTCCCCGGGTGCTATGTTCCCAACATTGTATATGACCAAGGAACGAAGGATCCTTTTGTTTTTTTTAAAAAAAAAGCTCTGATGTTCCCCGCTTTTCCAAAAAAAGGTCCTATGTTCCCCCCTTTGTTTGTGACAGGGAACAGTGGACCCTTTTCACGGAAAGGGTCCTATGTTCCCCGTTCTGTTATTTTTTCCACAATCGGCGCCGAATGCCCCAGCAAATTGGCTTATGTAGACCCTAATACTACCCTCTAACCCTGCCCCTCACCCTAATCCTAAACCTAACTGTAACCGTAACCGTAACCCTAACCTCTAGCCGTAACAAAACGCTGAATTAAATCTGCAAAAGGAAAAAGGTTCCGATGTTAGAACCTGGGGAACATAGGAATGACCCCCATATAAACTTCAGGCCTGCTAAGACACCCCCCCCCCCCCCCCTTCTTAAAAAAAAAAGGACATGGCAAAGATTATTACAAGTCATCTGGCCCTTCACAGTGTTCAACATATGAGTGGACCCATATGCTGGCATTATCTAATGGCACCAATAACCTACAGACATTGTCAGTCAGTCCCAAAATTGATGCATTCTCCTTTCAGGTAATTACAATTTTTGTACATGTAGTGTACATTCATATAGCATCTGTCATTTCCAGGCAATGTCAAGTTGTCCGATGGGTCCAACCGTTGTGTTGGAAGAGTGGAGTTCTACGACAAAGGCCAGTGGGGGACTGTGTGCGGTGAATCCTGGGATGTGAGCGATGCAAATGTGGTGTGCAGACAGCTGGACTGCGGACGGTCTCATAAGATTACCACCGAGGCAGACTACGGCCACGGCACAGGAAATACCTGGATCGATCAAATTGAATGCAATGGGATGGAATCAACACTGAGTCAGTGTCCGCAAAGACCATTTAGAGACAAAACTTGCAACACCACCTCAGTTGCTGGTGTTGTCTGCACGGGTAAGAAAAAGCCTCCGTTCTCCCTCCCAACTTGTCAAATACATCAGTTTGGCCGAGGCCCTCAGCATTTGCTACTGACGCATAGGGCACCCTTAAGGGTCTGTATGTGATGGACCAGGTGATATAAATAGCAACAAATGCAAAAGCATAGGGAGGAGGCCAGGGTGGATGGGTCAGCACTTTCACCCGGGAGACCGCTGTTTTTGTCCCATGTGAAACCGAAAATCAACTTTTTTTTGCTTATGTAATGTATGTAATGTAATGTAATGTAATAACTCACTTACGTATGTGGTTAGCTAAAATCATGTAGGTAAGTAATGAAATAAATGTACCTATTTTAACCCAAACCATGATCTTTTCCTCCTAAACCATAACTATTGTTGAAAAATGACGCCATAGGGTCCTGACCAAGCATCCGTATGTGACGAGTTGGGAGTGAGAATGTGAAATGAAAAAGCAATTCTCAAAATATGACAAAAGATAATATACAGTCTTGTTTGTTGTTGTTCAGCTGTATCCTTCCTATTTCTTTGTATTATATCTATTCCAAGCTTTTATCGCTTCGTTTTTACTAAACTTATTTCTACATATTGCCACTTTTAATCTCACACTCATCTTGCTTGACACAAAAAAACACAAGGTCAACCTATTTAGTGTTTCTGAATCTTTCAACCACATTTTCTATAGTTGCTATCATGTGACCTACCTGTGAAATTTCGGTCGCATTTCAGTTCGGCAACATACTGTATATGTTGGGGGTCCCTAAACTCTGTCCCCGTTCAATGATCAGATCAAGAATGACCTTTTAAGCTGAACAGACATATTTTTTTTCATTGTTGTCATTTAGTTTCCCAAATTCATAATCCCTCAATCCATCATTTGAAAGAAAAGATAGAAAAAAGCAATTGTCTGAATGTGGTAATAAAGCTAACCTTGAATGAATGAATAGTTTTGTTTACTTGACTTCACAGGAAGTTTGGAGGTCCGGTTGGCAGATGGTAAAGATGAGTGCACTGGCAGAGTAGAGGTCCGTCATGGCGACGTGTGGCAAACGGTGTGTGACACAGACTGGACCCTGAGTAAAGCTCAGGTGGTGTGCGACAAGCTGGAATGCGGAAATGCACTGAAGGCTCAAGGCGCTGCCCAATTTGGCCAAGGCAGTGGATCAGTAGTGGAAGCGAGCGATTCATGTTTTGACAATGCCACGTCTCTTGACCAATGCTCACTCAAAGGTTTCAGAGGTTCAACGTGTGGGCATGACCATGATGCTGGTGCTGTCTGCGCAGGTAAAGCCTTTTGAATTATGTTCAAAATTCACACATAAAGTTGGACAAATCTTGTTTCACGATTGCATTCTGTTTACACATACCATGAAAACACAGTGGAGTGGAAGATGATTATAATCAAGGGCAATAATTCTTTAAAGAAATACTTGTCAAATGTTAGATGATTGATACCACTCTATCTTCTGTAAGGTAAATAAGTCGTGCTGGGTTTTGTGACTTTCAGAGAGAAAGCTGATTTCACGTTGCCAGTTTCAGGGTGGTCTCATGCAGTTTTCATACACATAACAACAAAAAGTAATGCCCAGTTATTTGTGTGTGTTTCACGTATTTATGGCGTATGTATGCAATGCATTTATAGCATGTGACGTAGTACAACATTGCGAGTTGCTGTCGGATGGGTCCTAAAACACAGTTCCTTCACCCAGGGGAGCGGGGTTCAGCTGCCGGGTTGCGGCCGTTCATGCCTCGTTGCCGTACATGCCTTTTTCTAATCCTTACCATGTGATTTTCATGCCTAACCCAAACAGTCACTCACCTTTTGTTGGCAAAAATCGGCCTCATAACAATTTTTTTTGGGTCTGTTTTTGTCATGAACCACTTCCGGTCTAGCGACGGCTTTTAGTGGTCGACTTCTTGTCCATCAGTGTCATTTTTCGTGCAGCGTCTATGAAGTTCTGTGCATAACCTTTAGAACGATTTCCTACGAACCTGTTCATGAGAATACGTTGCCAGCTTGTATGCTAATAAGCCAACAGGTCACTGGTTGTCATTACGTCAATCGTAACTAATGCTCATCAATGAAAGGGTATTATAATATCTCCCAAAATATGGATTAATGCACGCATATGTATTTCAAATACACTTTTATAATTGTATGTAAATTCATGTCTCCAGGACTGTCCATTGCATTTGGACTCACTTAATTTCTGTTTTTATATGCAGCACAGATTCGGTTGGTCAGCGGTGTTGGTCAATGCTCTGGTAGAGTGGAAGTCTTCTACAAAGGCCAGTGGGGAACTGTGTGTGATGATGAGTGGGAGATGGGCAATGCCGATGTGGTATGTAGACAGCTTGGCTGCGGTCATGCAGCTTCTGCTCCTGCAAGTGCCCACTATGGTAGAGGGTCTGGTCCAATATGGCTGGATAATGTTGAGTGTAAAGGCGATGAGGTTGCTCTTACGCATTGTTCACATAACGGTTTTGGAGAAAACAACTGCGGGCATGGTGAAGATGCAAGCGTTATCTGTTTAGGTAAGAGGCCTGGCTCATTTTGAATCCGTGAACCACGTCATTACCTCCTAACTTGTATGACAACTTGTGTCTGCGTCTGTTTCAGGTTCTCTTCAGAAGCCCATTATCACTTTGAGTCCTTCTCCAGATGTAAACTGGGGGGACAAAGTTGAGATCACCTGCACTGTGGTATCAGAGCTCTTCGGTGGGACATTCGTCCTGAAAAAGACCCAAGGATCATTTAAAATGGAAAAGTACTCTGAGAACGAAGCAGCGACCTTTACCTTCCCTACCGTGGATTTCAGCCAAAAGGGGTCATACTTCTGTGAATATCAAAAGAAATTGCCCAATCAAGTCATCTATTACCCTCAAGGAGAAACGGCTGATCTCTCTGTCACAGGTCAATAATTATTAAGTGCTTTGTTTGTCCAGTTGAGCATAATTGTTGGAATAATGAGTTTTTAAAAATGAATCTTGGTCTATTCTGCAGTGAAATTGGAGAAGCCCAGCATCTCCCTGACATCTCCTCATGCAATGGTGATCTACAGCCCTGACAAAATATCAGTCCCCAAGGGCAGCAGCTTCTCCGTCACTTGCTCCATTCATTCCAAATATTCTGGAGGTCTCTTCTATCTGACAAAGTCCGTCGAGAACACCACTGAAGCGATGCCAGCGTTTGGTCACTCTATCTTCTACCTGGCATACTTTGAATTCCCTTTAATAGATTATAAACACCAAGGAGAGTATACATGTGTCTATGGTGTCAACATCACCTCAGTGTCCTTCTGTTCTGTCCCCTCCAAGTCACTCCAAGTCACTGTAGTCGGTAAGACCCAAACAGCTCTTGAGAGTGTATTTGTCTCATTATAGCCAGTTTTCTCCCTCGCTAACATGAGCTTTTAACCTCCACAGCAACCGCATCCTCTTCAGCTGTGTCAGGACTTGTGGGTGGGCTAGTGGTGTTGCTAATCGTGCTGGTTATAGCTTACCTGGTCTGGAGAAGGAGAAGACGTGGTGCTGGTAAGTGGCAGACATACACACTTTTGATATTACAAAGTTACCCCGATACCCCCTTTTGTTTTACTGTCACACTTTGTCTAGCTTGTTTAAAGCTGTATCGAATAATGATTTCCCTGCGACGTTACTGTTGATTCACTCTTGTTTCGAATAAATACATGACGCTCGTGTAAACAAAAAAGGACAGCTGACCCCTACAGGATCAATGAAGTAACAGATAATTATCATCCAATTTTGCACTTCCCCTCAGGTCTAAGGAGTGTTCAGCTCATTGGTTTGGTTTTATGGCCCGTTACTTTATTTGGTTAAGTTTGCAATATGCAGGTGTTTTCATTCAAAGAGCTCTAATAAACCTGATTCGCAGACAGGCAATGCTGCACTAAAAGATAGTG
This sequence comes from Echiichthys vipera, assembly GCF_963691815.1. NCBI lineage: Eukaryota > Metazoa > Chordata > Actinopteri > Perciformes > Trachinidae > Echiichthys > Echiichthys vipera. The sequence continues at coordinate 18,746,760 of NC_139844.1, forward strand.
ACGCATTAAGCAGCTAAAGAGACAGATATTTTTGAGCTAACATGTTTCAAGGAAGACTGAGCACGGGAAACAGCTCACCACTAAAGGCAGGGACACAACCAAAGATGACAACCATTTGGACACTGTGTTGTTTCCGTCTAAGGCCGACAGGACGGCTCAGGATGGCAGTTTGCACGTAAACAACACAATAGCGAAAGAACAAGTTATTTTACTGATTCATTTATTATTATTTTCCTTGCATGAGCAAACAATATCACAAACAATTACAAACCGTTTCTGCTAAAGAGCTCGATGGCTAAAAAAAAGTAATCACACCTGATATGACAAGTTTTCAATCTCAGCCCGTTTGTTTACTTTCCTCACTTCCAGTTTTCTTGTCGTGCGCTGATCTGAACTGCCAATAATTGTGATTTCTCTCACCGACGGCTCCTTGACCTGAGATAAAAAGCCAACAAGGGCCCAGCATTGACCTACGGCTGACCAGGCAGTCGGCCTGATGTGTCTCTGCCTTTAGAGGGGGTTAATATGTTAATGTTGTGTTTACAGCTTGTTGTGCTTCTTCCAGGTGGCTGAAAAAAATGCAAGTTTAAAAATGACATAGTCCTAGTTGCTCTGGAGCTACCCTGTAATTTTTTCATCTAAAAAAATATATTTTTTAAACTTTTCAGGTACCATGGTTCAGTTTAGTAATAGGTTTGGAGGAGCAATAAAGCAAGATATGGAAGACAAGAGCAATGGAGCGCTTGATGGAAGGTATTAAAAAAGGAGAAGGCAGCTGATGCTATTTGCCGATGTATACTGTGCATATTTCATGCAATTTCCACCCTCCTTATCTCCCTCAGAGACCGTAATACCCAAGTGAATGAGAGCGCACAGAGCCGCCGCCCAGAAGAAAACAATGCTGATGTTGATAACACTGTTGAGAGGATTCCTGAAGATCTGGCTGGGAGAGTGTGCTATGAGCTTGAACCACTCGTTCTCTCGTGATAGCAAAATGTCTCAAAGGAATAACGTTTGTCATGCAGTTTCACTGAATTTGAAGAGTAACCCAGGCTGGAAAAACTTTTTTTTAATTTTACGGCTCCCTCTGGTTAAAAGTGTCAAGTCTGTAACACACCCTGGAGTATACTTCTGCATTACGGCAGAAAAGAATGACGTTAAACCGCTGGAGGTCTGCAGAAAACAAGATTTTTTTAGCTGGTGTTCAATTGCTCTTTAAGGTTGACCATATGGGAACCATAGGGGTCTGTTTTAAGTGTGGGTTTACACTGTTTTAAATCTACACACTTCAAATTTCCTCAAATAGATGCTTTGTTTTTTGCTTTAAAAATGCAGAAAATGGAAATGGGATTTTTGAATAACATACATGAAGCTTGTGTAAATGGACAGAAGTTTGCCCGTAACACTTATTTTCTGACTTACATTGCAGTGATTTTCTTTTTCTTGGAGATTCTGTCAATCACAAAACTAAGGTCCACTGACCTGTAGAAAGATTCTGATAACACTGTCTTTGTATTACCTGTAATTTGCTTTATTTGGTGTATGTGACTGCTGATCAATAAATTTGTATTTCTAACAACGCTTTTGGTCTTTATTTGGCAGAGTCACCAGCCGGAGGTATTGTTTTTTAAAGGGTTGTCCCTACATCAGTCTGAATCTTGTGAACATGATACCTCAGGAAGGCCTGGAGAGAACCTTTTATAATTAGGAACAGACGTCCACATAGAGTCAAGAATTAACGTTTTAGATTGTTGTGGCCAAAGGTTAAAGGTCAAGGCCACTGTGACCTTTCAAAACAGGTTTCTGGCCATAACGCAAGGATTCCTACGCTAATTATGAAAGGTTTAACACAAATGTCTTATGAATAAAAATGAAGTGAGGACATTTTATCTCCCAAAGGTCAAGATGGGAAACAGTTGGTCGGATACTAAATTGATGACACGCTCAAGATGTGTGTGAAGCATCCACGTTTTGCACACTTAATTAAAAGAAATACACTCATAAACTTTACCCAAAACAGCAGCAATAATACAACAGACACCATCAAATACATCAGTAATTGTATTAAAAATATCCATCATCATAATCCGGAGGATAGCAAAGCAGCAAATTGAATTCAGCGATTCTCAGTTTGATCATTTACGCCTGTGCTTTTCCTGTTAAAATGTCTTCCATGAAAAAGGGCCTACGTATTGGAGTACAAGTTACAACATTCCTTTCTGAAATGTGGTGGAGTAGAAGTGTAATGTAGCATAAACTTGAAATACATAAGTCAAGTACCTCAAAATGTGCTACATAGCTTGACATGAACTTATTTACTTCCCACCATCGGTGGTAGAATGTGTCTGTGTTTGTGCTTTCACAATCGAAGCAGGCAGGCCACAACAAGAGAGGCAGTCCTACAAGTGGGTGTGTCCACGCAGGCAGGTAAGTCGTGTACAAACCTGCTCCCCTTGTCTGCTGCTCCAACAAACCAACTCCACACACCTGCATACTACTGGGCAGTGGAGGATCCTGGAACATTTCGTCTCTGCCTTTTTCTTGATTCTCCAAATTAAGGTGTTTTTGTTCAAATAGCAGATATGACGCTCAAAGTGTTTTATACCAGCGTGAGCTGTAACAAACAGGTAGAGTATGCCGTCTTACTTGCTTCATTCTTTAACTTGTAGTCATAGTGTTGACACACTGATATATTAGTATCATTTAAACTATGACAAGGTTGAGCTCAGTAAATCATACGTACAATGTGTTTCTGTAGACAAACTGTAGATGCTCATTATGGATGGAAGAGAACTTGGTTTACTGGTATAAATCAAAGAACTACACATAAAAAGGAATATTATGCGAATGTAACTGATAAAATACTGCATTCTTTAGCTAAAGAAAGAGCAACAGAGACTCTTCAGCGTCCTGGACAGCATGATGATCAAATATGAAGCCGTGGACATTGCTCAAGATCCTAAAATAAAGGACTCTATGAGGGAATTGGTGAAGAATCCGACTGCACTGCCACCTCAAATATGCAATGGGACGGACTACTGTGGGGTAAGTTGCACACAATAACCTGGAAAAGTAAAAAAATAGGTGTACTGACAATGTCACACTTTCTCAAAACTAATGGAACTGTAATGGAATGTAAATCATGTACACACTTGCTGCGTTTAGAAAGAGGAAAACACCTTTGGTAGTCTAGGGTGTAGACACTGTTAATTGAATAAATATTTACAGTATATCGTACCACCCACAGGTATGCATGCACCCACACACACACACACACACACACACACACACACACACAGGATATAAAATTAAACCTTTTGTGACTCAAACATTCCAAACCAGCCGTTCATTGAACCAGAGTCCACCTAAAGCGAGACATGTGATATCAGAACAGGAAACAGGATAACTAACATTTGGAGTAGATGAAGAAATGTCAAAATAATGGATTGGAGTTCACCTTTAATCCTTATTTGATGCTTTATTTCCTCAAACACGATCATTTTGAGCTACAATAGCAGCATGGCTCCAGGGATGGCAATGATAGTCGGGCGGGCGGTTTGTCGACCACTTGGACCAGAATTGAAATATCTCGACAAATTTTTGATGGAATGACTTAGAAATAGTCATGGTTTGGTCAGAAGGCTTTGACATGTAGAGCACACAATCTATAGAATTCAAAATAATTAAGATTTTGTAAGATATGATTAGAAATATCTGTATAATAACGGCTACTCTCTCTGTATCTCTGTATCCCAATCGCTGACCCCCGACACCTCTTCTTTCTTTCTTTCTTTCTTTCTTTCTTTCTTTCTTTCTTTCTTTCTTTCTTTCAGGACTACACAGCATTTGAGAATGCAATCGAGGAAGATCAATTAAAGAAGTTTCTCAAACTCTAAAAGGAATAGAGACCCAAAGCTCAAAGAAATGTACATTTGTCTTTAAGTGAAGTGGAAGTGCTTGCTTTCTTTTCAGGAAACACTTTATGAAATTTTAGGGATTGTTTGTATGTTTAAAATAAAAACATCTTAAAACAGTTTCAACTCTGCGTGGTGCACTCGTTAACATGAGTTTTGTCACGTCTTTTTTATTTAGAAATATTTAGTAAAAAGTGTCATCTATCTGCAGATTTACCAGTGAGTTGAGATCACAGTTATCCTGCAGGTATAATCTCGCCTTATGTAAATGCAAAAATGTAAATATATTACATTATATATATGTAAATATATTATCACCATATCAAACCATGAATATTGGCACAACAACAGATCATATTTCCGCTTACATTGGAAAGTGTCATCAAACCTTCACATAAACACACTTACAGTCTACAGTCTAAACAGACAGCAGTTGGCCCTACCGGCTGAAATAACCACAAAGTAACCGTAGGAAGAGTGATGTAAAAAAACATCTGTCCATTCAGAAGTTATGTTTTCAAAACAGTTCACACACAGGCCTAAAGTCAGAGTTGTTGGACAGCATGACACATTTTGACACTCACAAAACCTTAAAAACATGCTTGAAAGCCAATATTTCCATCAAACGACACAACTTGAACAAGCAAGCAATATGAACCGGTTTTCCATGTCATTCTGTTTGTCAGGAACACAACAGTCACAGGTTTTGACCCAGAGGCTTGTTTCCATCCTTTTCAAATTCAGAAATGCCAAATAGTATAAATAAAATAAACACACGAGCAACCAAAGAAAACTTAGTCAAACTGCAAAAGTTGAAATATACAGAATTTCAGATGTAGTCCATCTGTTCTTTACTGAATGATGACTAGAGAATTGTGCAAAGAAGAATCACACAGGTGAATTGGAGAGCCATAGTTATGAAAGTAATTTATGTAATCTCTGAATAGCTGTTTACCTTTTGTTTGACAAAGTTAGATAAAAAGTGAAGCGTAAGTTTCATTAAGTGTGTCTTACAATCGGGGAAAACTGTACAGTTGTGAGTCTTTCACTACACCTATAGGGATGGTTATCAAGAATCCCTTCCAGTTGGGAATTGATGGAGCAGGTTTAGCAGCTTTTTTTAAATGAAAAATAAAGCTGCACAAATATTATCTCATTTCATCTTTCACAGAAAACTGACTGGAAATAACTTGGACTGATAAGCAGAATTGATAATGGCACTGGTAAAATCTTATCAATTCCCATACCTTTAAGGCAGGGGTGCCCAATCCTGCTCCTGGAGAGCCAGTGCCCTGCATGTTTTAGGTTTCTCCCTGCTCGAACACACCTTACTCTAATGATTATCAAACCTGTGACAAGCTTCAGCTGCTGTCCTTGACGAGCACATCAATAGACACAGGTGTGTTAGAGCAGGGAGAAACCTAAAACATGCAGGGCAGTGGCTCTCCAGGAGCAGGATTGGGCACCACTGCTTTAAGGGATATACACTGGAGATCAGAATGAGCAGAACACCGCCATCTAGTGTCTTAAGATCGTAGTCGCAACCACCAAAAATAATTAATAGCTTTCAGGTTGCCAGGTTGGTCAGACCCGGCCCAGTAGCCTACAGGACACCAGAGTCTGTTTGAGCCTGTTTAAACCCATCCCCTCCGACAAATCACACCATAAAAACAAGTATTGCAGAGGAGTTTGACTGGAGTTAGCGTTAGCCGTTACAGCTAAGTAAACATGAAAGTTAGCTTACCGATCAAGGAGAAACACAGCCATTTGGGCGTGCGTTTTAATGTTTGAACTCCTTTATCTCAGTCCATGGAGTGAATGCTTGGCCTGTATTTACTCTGGTTTTTGCCCGTCGCTGGTCACTCAGCTGCTGGGACAAATAAGCAACTGCAGGATTGGCAAACTCCATTTCACCCAGCACCGGCCTACAGTAGCTGCACCAAACAACAGACAACCCTGGCAACCCACAATGCAACACGCTATTGGGTGGTACAATGTAAACAGAACATGACAGAAACTCATTGTCAAACCCGTCAAAAAAATAAATAAAATATTAATTCAGACTAAATATATTTTTCATGGAAAAGCAATACTTTCATTCTGTACCCCTCAAATGTCCCGTGAGTGTATTATTATTTATTTATTTTTTAAATATAGCTTTTCATAAATTCTAATTAATCTACAGATTCAACCTTTAACTTACATATTTTTCTGTGAGTCGATTGCAAGGAAAGCAATAATGAAAAACATTTCTTAAAATTGAAGTGTGTTTTTTTTATTTTTAATGTTTATTTTACACTTTCATAGTTATGTGGCATAACGTGCATGTATCCATTCATACAATTATTCCATCACGTTTTATTATTTGTAGTGAACACTAAAAGTACAACAGGCATCCAGTTGGACGCCACTTGAGGACGCAGACGGGGCCTAGTGCTATGAAAGCAATGTCGCGAGATTATGACGTCCTCTTTAACTACTACCCGAGAGGAGGACAGGGTGAGTTTCTCCCAAGACCGGCACAATCTAAAGGATTAAACGAGCATCTTAACATATAAACTCATTACAGTGTGCTGTTTGTGATTCATAATGACTCTCCTTTCATATCTGTTCTTTATTGCAGAACTTTTAAGTCCAACATCCATCTTTAATCAACAATGGCCGAGGAAGGGTGAGCATGACGCTTTTATCTGCACACAGATTGGGTTTAAGTTGGGGGTAACTATGGTACAAGACGGTGCTGACTGTTAGGGAAACATGGCGTAATTTTAAAATATCACGGGCTTCTGTAGCTCACAATATCTGGTGCGGCAATTAAACTTAGGTGTAGTCTGTTCTTTTGCATGAGCTAATGCTAACTGGCTTAGCCGAGTGCGTTAGCGGGGGAGAGACACTTGATATATGCGTATGTCACTACAGCGCTTGTCTGCATGATCTGTTATTGCTGTCAATTAAATAGACAAACGAAGTACATTTATACCTTGACTGGTTAAAAGTTAGTGGTTGTATTGTTATGCGAAGTGTAACGTTATCAAACTGGTTCCCACTTTGAGTAGTAACCTGAAGTACCCCAGCGGAAAGTGCACAAAGCAATTCAGTTTTATTTTTAGTGCCAAAGCATACCAAAAGTTTTTACAAGACATTTTACATATAAAGTACAGCAGATCGAGACCGTATTCAGACTTTCTGATGAAGAGACCCAACAATTCCTCCATGAACAGCAGGTTGCACTATTTACTATGTCATTCAGTATTTCTCCAGCCAATATTACTAACAAGTTAGGGCAGTTAATTTACTAGAACTATATAAATATTAATATTGGGAGTTAAGGTGATATACATGATCTAAATAGTAGCAATAATATCTGTAGTACTGTTAGAAACATGAGTGTTATGGCAGTGAATATTAGAACTAATAAGTAGTGAGATTTTGAGATTTTTTAATTATAGAAGCAGAAAGTGTCAAAGCCCTGAAACTTAATAGCACGTGCACATTTCATTAAGGTGAATGTAAAATGTTTTGACCAGTTAAACAGATGAAGAGAAAAAAAGTTATAAAAAGAGGCGATTGAGAAATGTCACCCTTGATGATGCACACATAAAGAAATGCACATGCGTTTATCTGAGCATGACTTTTATGATAGGATGCACTAAGGTTGTGTGTGATCATATATCACTTGAGTGGAGCATATCTAGATTTGTCACCCCACTTGTATTGAAGGGTCAGCCGTCCTGAGGTTTAAATGTGCCATTCCTTTTTGATAGAGCTCTCTGTGCTTGAATGATGACTTTACTTTCTTTTGTCGGATACCCCTTCACTCTACAATGAGTGAGATCCCTATTCTGACATGCTGGAAGCTCTACTGTAATCCACTGAACTGGTCATGCCCATATTGGTCAAACTTTTAAAATAATTTTTTTTTTTTGTTTTTGACAGCGTCGCCGCTGGAGGTGTGATGGATGTCAACACTGCTCTCCCTGAAGTGCTCAAGACCGCACTCATCCACGATGGCCTCGCCCGTGGTATCCGTGAGGCTGCTAAGGCCCTGGACAAGTAATGTCATTTTATTAAATCATTTTTGTTTGTCCTATGTTGGGGAATCACTGATGATATCTTGGCTCCCTCTACTGAACTCTCATGTGGAAGACTGCCATTGTTACCCGATATCTGTCTGAGATGTTCCGTCCTATTTTGAAATGCACAAATGGTATATTAGCCCTTACCGTACGTCGATTGTTTTTCTTGCAGGCGTCAAGCCCATCTCTGCGCCCTTGCAGGCAACTGCGATGAGCCCACATACGTCAAGCTGGTGGAGGCCCTCTGTGCTGAGCATCAGATCAACCTAATAAAGGTAGTGAGCTTGCTTGTGGCCTTACTGATCATCTAGAATGGAGGGGCAATGCCTCATTACCAGATTTACCTGTATAAATTGAAATCCTGAAGACATGGTCTTATGATTATGAATCAAGACTTCTGGTGCTATTATTTTTAGATGTCTAATGCACTGAAAATGGAGTTAAAAGTCTGTTATGTATTGCTGTATCACTGATTATGATTTGGCTCCCTCTACTGAATACTGAGAGATTGCCACTGTTACCCAATTTGTCTGAAATGCCACCTAGATACAGTTGTATCTCACTGCACAAGTTTGAAAACTGAAAGCAATTGAAACTACACTACAGTCTTCATTTCTGACCCTATAACAAGTTAAGACACTGTTAACTCTATTTCAGGTTGATGACAACAAGAAGCTCGGCGAGTGGGTTGGTCTGTGCAAGATTGACCGTGAGGGCAAACCCCGCAAGGTGGTGGGCTGCAGCTGTGTCGTGGTCAAGGTAAATGATGCTCTGTTGCAGGCTTTGCTATCTGCCCTTTAATATGTTGATGAATTGCTGTTGGGTAGTGATGCTGAGAGTAGATCTGCCAGTCAAGTGCAGGTGCTGTCCCTTGTGGCATGCACTTGTTGTTGATAACAATTGGCTAGATGATAGCCAGAGTACGAGCCCCTTCATCTACCTGTGGTGTATGGGGTCCCTAATAATGGCTACAAATAATAACGCATGGCAGTGTGCGCCATGATTGATGGGTCATCACTGTCATTCATCTTTTAAACTCTGCCGTGGGCTATATTTGTTCAATTCAGCATGCCTCTATTCTAATTTTTAGTTTCCAAAGATATAAATAGGTCTGATTTAATCTAAAAGGATGATTCACAAGATGACTTGGAATATAGTTGCTTTTAATGAGTGTATAAACAAATTTCTGGTTGTTATGCTAACCCTTAATGAAAGCAGCATGTTTACAGTAGCTTCTCAATGTGGGAACAAGCAGATGAAAATGTGTATACGCTGGTACACAGTATGCTGTTGAAGCAAAATGTTCAGGCAGTTTTGTTCTGAGTTACAGCTTAAAGGCTTCCTCTGGAGTTTTTGAAGTCTAGTAACACCACAGAACTGTTTTCCTAATGCGTCCGTCCTTATTTTAGTGGTTACCTGCCAAGATATGCTGCAGTGTGCTGGCAGGAGTAAATACTGCAAGCTAGTACATGATTCTGATTTAAAATGCTCAAATTTACTTTGCAAATGTTTTGAGGAAGGGAAAGCACTTGTATGAGACCTCGTGCACACACAATGTATTTTGGTGAGTAATAATGAATGAAAAATAACTAATGGTCAAACGATGTGCGTTTTTCTATGGCCAATTCCAATGTTTAGAGAGCTAGGTGGCTGAATAATACCCATATCTTGATGCTTTAATATCAACATGAGACAATCGCTGAACTTGAATTAACATTTAACACTTGTCTGCATTATTTAAGTGTATTTCTACTAAAACTTGCACTATAGTTTAAATAAGTGACAAATGTCTTTTTTAAAGACATCCCGTTTATCTTGTGAATGCTTCAGTTATCCTGACTTTAATGTCTGGAGTAGGGGTTAGGGATGCTCATACTATAGTTTTTTGAGCCCAGAAAGCTAGTTCAGCTGGTTGAAGGCTTTCTAAGGAGATGTATAACTATATTGACACATGGGGAATGCTAACCTAGGTCCACACCACACTGACGAGGCTGCTTGCAGATGTGTCTACAGCTTTTTAAATAATCGGTCTTCTGAGCGCAGGCACAGGTAGATGCTATTATCTCAAAATGGCCTTAGTTGGCAGATTTAATGGCTTTATCACAAGTAAAAATCACGTACAAGAAGAAAAGCTAGTCTCTCAATGACCTCACACGTGTCACTTTTGGGTTGACACACACAGATGTGACAGCTTCATTGGCCAATAGTATACCTGCTCATCTCAAACTGTTTTTGTCTACAGGACTATGGCAAGGAGTCTCAAGCCAAGGATGTGATTGAGGAATACTTCAAAGGCAAGAAATAAAATATGAATAAAAAGTGGAAATGAAGATTTTCTCAAGTTTCATTTTTTCCCCCTCCTTTTGAAAATTTAACTGACCACTAGCAAGTCAACTGCAAACTGCCTGTGACTCTAAAATCATGACCTGTTCAATATGCAACTGTACTTAAATGTGTAAACTGGACAGATCATGTCCGTAAATGTCTGCAAGAACAAGTGTCACTGAAGTGCTTGAGCTGTAGTTGTATAGGATAACATAGTGAGATGTCTGATTTAACACAATTACCATCAGTAAATTCTGTCTGGAAATTTCTGACAGACGTGTTTACCATTAGCTAACAGAATGGCATGTTTAATATGCTGCATTCATTTATTTTTGAGTCATAATCTGAAGTTTGAAAAGTTATACGTTTCATCAGGGAAGACAAGATGCATATGTCATTTGGATAAGTTTCCTCCTTTATATCTACATACATAGACATTTCTGAAAAAAAAGAAGACATTCAAACACATTAAGGCACAACACATCATGACGCACGTCCTCAATTTCCCCTGCCCAAACAATTACAAAAATCCAGAGGGAAAAAAAGACCCCAAAAAATTCAATTTCATGACAAAAACATCCACCACTGCCCTTTCAGTTTATTGTAAATAATTTACACAAGTTTCTGATGCAGACCGCATTGTGTTGTGATTATTATACCACCAGGAAGAAAACACTTAAAAAAAGCAGCCGTTATCCCCGTATACATGATGCCTGTACAAAGAAGCCCTTGTTTGAAGATAGTTCATTCCAGGTGACCCACAAAAGGCCTGCTACTAGTCTGAGTGCTCCAAACATCAAGGAGTTGCCAAAGAAACATCTTCCAAGGGAGGTCCTTAAGCCTTTTACGGGCTCTCAGTCTGCTACAGTTGCATGGAAAGTAGACAGGTTTTCACAGCGGTCCGTTCCCAGCGTCGGGGGCTGAGCTGGGTAGCTGAGTCATGGCTTAACCCCACAGTTCTTTAATTTACCTCCTTTTCACCTCTTTTGCTTCTTAAGACCGTTCAGAGTTTGTAAATCCAGATGTTCAAAAAGACGAGACAAAAGCAAAAAAAAATCACAAAAAACAGTTGCAGTGTATTGTTTGTTCTTAAATAGTTACAAAAGAAGGGGGTTGCCTGACTGTCCACGGTAACATTGCATGAGTCCATATTGCTATAATAGTTACAGGTACTCAAACTCCAGTGCTTGGTGTAGTGCCAGCAGGTCAGAGTGACTGGATATCCTCCAGAAAGGCATGTTGTGCTGCAGAGTGAACACACAGAAAGTTAAAGCCAGCAGTACTATTTCCACAGTTGCACACCACCACCCTAAGTCATGCAAGCTACACTACTGTAGCTTGTAGATGCTTGCTTTGCAAAAGCACTGCAAACAAAGTCCATGCAATCCTAAGGCTTAAAGGAAGAGTAAGGCATTTTGGGACATACACTTTTGTTTTCATCCTGAGGTAATTTAGATAAGAAGATGGATGTTACTCACATCTGTCAGTTCAATAAGGCTGCAGCTGTTAGCATAAAGGTTGAAAATGGTACAGCTAGCCAGCAGAGTTCGTACAGGTGCTTGAAATCCTTAAAAATGCTTGAATTTTAATGTTTTCAAAGTTAACGTGCTTTCATTTTTCATAAAATGCTTGAAATTGTATCCGCACTTCTTTCACAACAAATAGCTATAGCGTAAAAATAAGCGAAGTTGGAGGGCCTGAAGTAAAAAAGTGAAATCATTTTGAGTGTATGTATTTGTAGATGAGTCATTTCCACAGTTGCAAGGTGCTGAAAAAGCTTAAAAATGGACCTTGAACGTTCTTGAATTTGACCATGGATAAGGTGTACAGACCCTCAGCCAGGCTCTATGCAAAGGTATAAAAAACACCTGAAAGCACCTTTAAAGCTCACTTAGTAAACTATTTGTTTTTAATCTGTACAAACGTACATTTATGGCTTCAAATGGACAACCAGCTTAAAATAATCTAAATGGTTCTTTACTTTAGGTTGCCTGGCAACCAAAGAACCTTCAATAGCATATAGCTTCCTGTAAAACGTTCAATTGTTTCCACACTGTTGTTTTTTTTGGTCTAAATTGAACAAATATGTTTATCATTATTAAATATCTGTTTATTTGTGATCTCTAAATTTGCTGGTAAAATAATTTTTGTTACCTTTGATGTTAGTTTCTACGCTAAGATAAGCTAACTGGCTGCTAACTTTAGTGTTATGTTTTAGGAGAGTGTTGTCAATCTTCTCATCTAACTCGCAACAAGAGAGCCAATATGCATATTTCCCATAATGTCAAACTATTCCTTTAATAATCCCAGCACCCAGCATTATGAATGACACCCAAAGCTGGAACAAAGATGGGATTCATATTCACACTTAAGGAAATATGTCCTATTATATCGCTACATGTCATCTTTTTTGTTGTTGTGATATTTCTCTCATATAACCTAAAGTAGCCTATCAATCAAAAATAAGACTTGACACATCACTGGATAAAAACCTGAATTTTTGCTCTTTACAAATAAGATATTTCAAAGCTCGATCACAGTGCACATTTTGGCAGCCATTTGTTATTTAAATATCAAATCAATGTGAATGAGGAAGTATATCAATGATCCAAATTTAGCTGCAGGTGGTTCACGAATTTGATATGTTTGACCTTCAAAAACAGGTGCAAAATGTACATTAGCTGAGCCTCGATCTCAATGTATCACCCTGACAGTTGCAATCAAGTCTCTTGTCTCACCAAAAGAAAAAAAAATGGGAGGGGGAAGAGCAACAGCAAGTAGAACGGAAAAAAGTAAACGACCAACACAAATCCTCTACAGCAAAGAAAGGCAGGCTTCGTCCAATCAGAGCTCACACTGTGTGGAGTAGGCGGGGACACGGTGAGGTTTGCGGGGTCCATTACCTTTTTGGCCGCCTGCTCCTCTTCCACACCGTCCCCAATTACAACATACACTACTTTCCTGCCAAACCTTTGCATTATGCGTTCAAAGCAACTCTCTTTTCCTGCGAAAAAAACAAATAAACAAAGGGGGGAAGGAAGGAAGGAAGGGTCACAAGGTCAGAGGGGTCATAGTTCAGAAGTCGTTTGTTTACCTGGCTGGCTGCATGCTCTTCATCCTTCCCATCGCCAATCACAACATATGTAATGTTAGTGCCAAAGCGGGAGACTATACGCTCAAAACAGCTCTCTTTGCCTGGAGACAAACAAATGGCTTTCACAGGGTTTTCACTTTGTTGTTTAGATGGAAATAAAAACACATGAAGAGGCGGAGCTGTGCGCGTAAAGGGTTAAGTGAAGAAGGCTCACACACACACACACACACACACACACACACACACACACACACACACACACACACACACACACACACACACACACACACACACACACACACACACACACACACACACACACACACACACACACACACACACACACTCTTATAACAGATAACCCACTGATTAATCCTGACACGTATGTGGTTTATCCTGAGACGTACTCGGGTTAATATAATAAATAAGGTTGCCATGAAAAACTCAAAGAGGGTGGGTGATGTCAGAGGTCACACCCCATGTTAGCCTTCTTCCTGGACAGCATACATAATGCTAATCACATATAGATGAATTCCATATGCAGAGTAATGTCTCCGAGAGTCTATGGGATATGGCATCTGACCCTGAAACACTCATGCAGTCTCCTTGTGTCTGAAACCTCAGGTGGTTGTCATGGTTACCACATTTCGACGTCCATTTGAATCAAGGCACCGTGGGGTTGAACTGGGTGTAACATAAGATCACACACACATACACACACACACACACACACTTGGCTATGTCATTCCTGGATGTTTTGGCTCTCAAACCCCTCTAATCCTAGCGGTTATGTTTCCTCTGTTCAGATTCATATACGGTTGAATATGATTTTGTGTTGGCCCCAGTTACGGCACTTTAGCGTAACCGGCTGAGGTCCAGGTTAATGGAGTCCATCCAGGATGTGGGCGTCGGGCCTGGAAAGATCCCCCTGAGTGTCAGAGCTGTTCATGGCCAGCTCAGGACCTCGTGTGAGGTGAGGCCGAATGTAATGTTGTTCAGGTCAGTATGAGCTGGAGAATAATTTAACATGGCATATTAAAAACCCGCACGAGTGTTCTCAATTATTCTAGATGATTAGACTTCGGCACAGGTAGAAACTGGGCGGAGCTACGCTGAAATAACCAAACTTTTGTGGACAAATAAGAATTATGAAGGTGCAACAAGACTAATAAGATGGTCAGAGAGGTCGAAACAGGCAGTAGCCGTTATTATCTGCGACCAGCAGCTCTAGAGCTCGCCCTGTCTGTCTGACTGACCACAAAAACTTTGGTCCACAAAAGTTTCCTCCATCCTTTGGCGGCCACAGTCTATGCCCTAGGAGGCTGACATTTGGTGCGTATGTGTGTGTGTGTGTGTGTGCGTGTGTGTATTTATGTTTATGCCAATTGGCTAAAAGAGGTCATGTAAATGTGAGTGGCCTATCACAAAAAGGTGCCTAACTTCCAAAGCGATTCACAGACCTGCACGAGAGCAAGATTTTGTGGTTAATTTGTCCATGACTCAAAGGAGAGCTGGCAGTGGGATATATGCACATACGTATTATTATTTTACTATTGTATGAATATGCAAGAGGAAACACTGATTAAGAGAGAAGGGTGTACTTAATTTTATCTATAAAACTACACTGCAGACTTAATTATTAATACTATTTGATAGCCTCTTGCTCAAGGTCAAGGTGTGTGTGTGTTTGGCCCAAGCCCCCACCACAGTGACTTCCTGGTTGATCACAGTTCCGAGTGTCCACTAGGAGGAGTTAGCACAATAGAGCAATTTCTCATTGACCCCAATGTTAAAAAGGCCGTTTTCACAGCATAATTTAACCTATTTAAGGCCTGGTACAAGAAACATTTTAGTCTGTATGTTTAAGTCATATCTCCATGACAGCACTGAGAGTGTGTATTTTTTATTACCAGGCTAGTTTTTATTTTATTGGAGGTTAAATTTGAGTTTTTCCTCTTGAGTGACAGCCAGCCGCTGTCCGTCACTTCTCCTTGGATGTATATGTCAGTCAGATGGACCTATCTCCCTCCCCCCCAACGTCACATCAATTCCCTTTTTTGGTAAGAGGAAATGAGGCGGAGTCAAAGTCTGACAAGATGGCGACTCCCATAGGTGAGTACAGTTTGATCAATTTGAGAGAATGGCCCCGACGGGTATGCTACGTCCATCTTTTATATACAGTCTATGGTTTGGCCAAAGCCTAACTAGCATGATCTGTTGATTTAATGTGAATTTGGTTCTCTTACTCACTCACACACTCACTCACACACAGAGAAAACATTCTGTAATTCCCAACCAGCCATTCAGTGAACCGTAGCCAAAGTAGATTTAATATCAGAACAAGAAACAGGAAAACAGTAACATATGGAGTAGATGAAGAAACATCAAAATAATGGATAACCAACAAAATACATGTGACCTGTGAACTGTTATAACACCATGAATCAAATAAACAGTCGGTTAGTATTTACTTAGTTCCATTGCACGTTGAATTCTTATTAGATATGATTATTATTAAGAATTCATGGTAAGTGTGTGTTCACGAGTGTTTTTGTGTCTTACCTATTTTTGTTGCACTGTAAATGTTCTCAATGGGGAAAACAGATCCCAGACTATATAAGAGAACTTTAGCCAGCGCTGGTATGAGCTGCGTTGTGGTCACCAACACGTTTACACAGTTACTCCTGCGGGACACAAACGGAGAGCACACCGTGTTATGTACAGATGGGTGAAAAGGATAGATGAGCGGATCGATAGAGGGATGAAATGATCATGAGTTAACGTCCTTTGATGCTGAATATGGATGAGTTCACACGCTCTAAATCTGGACCTTGCTAATCA